>NC_091845.1:50009799-50322435 GCF_037783145.1 Equus przewalskii | reverse complement strand
AGCAGCATAGCTAGGTGTACTAACCACAGACTGTAGAAGATGCCAATAGCTCTCCTGCGACCCATAGAGGACAAGTGAGATTTGGTGGGTGCCGACAGCAACCGAGCGACAAATAAAAGTGATCCCACCCCTGGCCGCTGGAAAAGCCCATAACACCGTTGCAGACCCCAAGGAGAGAGCGCATCTAGGTGGGCAACAACAGTAGGCACCTGCAGTCTGAAGCCCCCCGTGACGGCCCCCACGGCAGAGGAGGGAATCCAAAGGGCCACTGTGGCTACGAAGAGGGGCCCAGGCCCAGTTAGCAACTACGGACAGGGTTCCTGGTTGGTGAAGTATAAACAGCTGCTCCCCCCACCGCAGCAGCTGAAACAAGTGAAAGGAGCAACTAAACTCTATCTCCATGCGGAGGCACAAATCAACATCATCAAGCAATATGAAAAAATACATCAAATCTCCAGAACAGAAAGAAAGTAACAAATACACAGAAAACAATCCCAAAGAAAATGAGATATATAACCTAAATGATGATGACTTCAAAACAGCCATCATTAAAATACTCACTGAGTTAAGAGAGAATTCTGACCGACAACTCAACGAGTTCAGGAGCTATGTCACAAAAGAGTTTGATACGATAAAGAAGAACCAAACAGAAATACTGGAAATGAAGAACACAATAGAGGAGATTAAGAAAAATCTAGATGCTCTGAACAGTAGGGCCGATAATATGGAGGAAAGAATTAGCAATTTGGAAGATGGCAATATAGAATTGTTGCAGGCAGAGGAGGAGAGAGAAGCAAGACTTAAAAGAAATGAAGAAACTCTCCGAGAATTATCAGACACAATTAGGAGATGCAACGTAAGGATTATAGGTATACCAGAGGGAGAAGAGAAGGAGAAAGGGGCAGAAAACCTATTCAAAGAAATAATGGCTGAGAACTTCCCAAATCTGGTGAGGGAGATGGATCTTCAGGTGACAGAAGCCAATAGATCTCCAAACTTTATCAATGCAAGAAGACCAACTCCACGCCATATAGTAGTGAAGCTAGCAAAAGTCAACGACAAGGAGAAAATATTAAGGACAGCCAGGCAAAAGAAACTAACCTACAAAGGAACCCCCATCAGGCTATCAGCAGATTTCTCAGCAGAAACTTTACAGGCTAGAAGAGAGTGGAATGATATATTCAAAAATCTGAAGGACAAAAACCTACAGCCGAGAATTCTCTACCCAGCGAAAATATCCTTCAAATACGATGGAGAAATAAAAACTTTCCCAGATAAACAAAAATTAAGGGAGTTCATTGCCACAAAACCTCCTCTTCAGGAAATCCTCAGGAAAACCCTCATTCCTGAAAAATCCAAAAAAGGAAAGGGACTACAAAACCAAGAGCAGAGGAGATAAGTAGAAGGACAACAACAGAGAGTAGCAGCTCTACATCAGAACAGATTAAACCATGGGACGAGAAACAAAGGAAACTGAAGAAAACCGGAAAACAAGACACAAAATGGTAGTGGTAGGCCACCACGTCTCAATAATCACTCTAAATGTAAACGGATTGAACTCCCCAATCAAAAGACACAGAGTGGCAGGATGGATCAAAGAACAAGATCCAACAATATGCTGCCTCCAGGAAACACACCTCAGCCCCAAAGACAAACACAGACTCAGAGTGAAGGGATGGAGAACAATACTCCAAGCTAATAATGAACAAAAGAAAGCAGGTGTCGCTATACTAATATCAGACAAGGTAGATTTCAAAGCAAAACAGATAAAGAAAGACAAAGAGGGACAGTATATAATGATAAAAGGGACTCTCCACCAAGAAGACATAACACTTATAAATATATACGCACCCAACACAGGAGCACCAAAATTTGTAAAGCAACTCTTAATAGATCTAAAAGAAGACATCAACAACAATACAATAATAGTAGGGGACCTCAACACACCATTAACACCAATGGACAGAACATCCAGACAGAAAATCAACAAGGAAATAATAGAATTAAATGAAAAATTAGACCAGATGGACTTAATAGATATATATAGAACACTTCATCCAAAAACAGCAGGTTACACATTCTTCTCAAGTGCACATGGAACATTCTCAAGGATTGACCATATTTTGGGAACCAAAGCAAACATCAATAAATACAAGAGAGTTGAAATAATATCAAGCATCTTTTCTGATCATAACGCTATTAAACTAGAAATCAACTACAAGAAAAAAGCAGAGAAAGGTGCAAAAATATGGAGACTAAACAACACGCTTCTCAACAAACAATGGATCATTGAAGAAATTAAAGAAGAAATCAAATATTATCTGGAGACAAATGAAAATGAGAACACGACATACCAAATCATTTGGGATGCAGCAAAAGCAGTCCTAAGAGGGAAATTCATCGCAATACAGGCTCACCTCACTAAACAAGAAAAAGCTCACGTAAGCAACCTCAAACGACACCTAACAGAACTAGAAAAAGAAGAACAAACAAGGCCCAGAGTCAGTAGAAGGAGGGAAATAATAAAAATAAGAGCAGAAATAAACGATATTGAAACAAAAAAGACAATAGAAAGGATCAATGAAACAAAGAGTTGGTTCTTCGAAAGAATTAACAAAATTGACAAACCCCTAGCCAGACTCACCAAGAAAAGAAGAGAGAAATCGCAAATTAATAAAATCAGGAATGACAGAGGAGAAATCACAACAGATACCAATGAAATACAAGAGATCATAAGAGAATACTATGAAAAACTATATGCCAACAAATTGAACAACCTGGAAGAAATGGACAAATTCCTAGACTCCTACAATCTCCCCAAACTGAATCAGGAAGAAATGGAGAATCTGAATAGACCAATCACAAGTAAGGAAATAGAAACGGTAATCAAAAACCTCCCCAAAAACAAGAGTCCAGGACCAGACGGCTTCTCTGGAGAATTCTACCAAACATTCAAAGAAGACTTAATACCTATTCTCCTCAAACTGTTCCAGAAAATTGAGAAAGATGGAGAACTCCCTAACACATTCTATGAAGCCAACATCACTCTGATCCCCAAACCTGACAAGGACAACACAAAGAAGGAGAACTACAGGCCGATATCACTGATGAACATAGATGCAAAAATCCTCAACAAAATTTTGGCAAACCGATTACAGCAATACATCAAAAAGATTATACACCATGATCAAGTGGGATTTATACCAGGGACACAGGGATGGTTCAACATCCGCAAGTCAATCAACGTGATACACTACATTAACAAAATGAAAACCAAAAACCACATGATCATCTCAATAGATGCAGAGAAAGCATTCGACAAGATCCAACACCCATTTATGATAAAAACCCTCAGTAAAATGGGTATAGAAGGAAAGTACCTCAACATAATAAAGGCCATATATGATAGACCCACAGCCAACATCATACTCAATGGACAAAAGCTGAAAGCCATCCCTCTGAGGACAGGAACAAGACAAGGGTGCCCACTTTCACCACTCCTATTCAACATAGTTCTGGAGGTGCTGGCCAGAGCAATTCGGCAGGAAAAAGAAATAAAAGGAATCCAAATAGGTAACGAAGAAGTAAAACTCTCGTTGTTTGCAGACGACATGATCTTATACATAGAAAACCCCAAAGAATCCACAGAAAAACTATTAGAAATAATCAACAACTACAGCAAAGTAGCAGGGTATAAAATTAACGTGCATAAATCAGTAGCATTTCTATACACTAACAATAAACTAACAGAAAAAGAACTCAAGAACTCTATCCCATTCACAATAGCAACGAAAAGAATAAAATACCTTGGGATAAACTTAACCAAGGAAGTGAAGGATCTATACAATGAAAACTACAAGACTCTCTTGAAAGAAATAGGCGATGACATAAAGAGATGGAAAGACATCCCTTGCACATGGATCGGAAGAATAAACATAGTTAAAATGTCCATACTACCTAAAGCAATATACAGATTCAATGCTATCCCAATCAGAATCCCAAGAACATTCTTCACAGAAATTGAACAAACAATCCTAAAATTCATATGGGGCAACAAAAGACCGCGAATTGCTAAAGCAATCCTGAGCAAGAAAAACAAAGCCGGCGGAATCACAATCCCCGATTTCAAAACATACTACAAAGCTACAGTGATCAAAACAGCATGGTACTGGTACAAAAACAGGTCCACAGATCAATGGAACAGAATTGAAAGCCCAGAGATAAAACCACACATCTATGGACAGCTAATCTTCGACAAAGGAGCAGAGGGCCTACAATGGAGAAAAGAAAGTCTCTTCAACAAATGGTGCTGGGAAAACTGGACAGCCACATGCAAAAGATTGAAAATTGACCATTCTTTTTCTCCACACACCAAAATAAACTCAAAATGGATCAAAGACCTAAAGATTAGGCCTGAGACAATAAGTCTTTTGGAAGAGAATATAGGCAGTACACTCTTTGACATCAGTTTCAAAAGAATCTTTTCAGACACTGTAACTCCTCAGTTGAGGGAAACAATAGAAAGAATAAACAAATGGGACTTCATCAGACTAAAGAGCTTCTTCAAGGCAAGGGAAAACAGGATTGAAACAAAAAAACAGCTCACTAATTGGGAAAAAATATTTACAAGCCACTTATCCGACAAAGGGTTAATCTCCATAATATACAAAGAACTCACACTGCTTAACAACAAAAAAACAAACAACCCGATCAAAAAATGGGCAGAGGACATGAACAGACATTTCTCAAAAGAAGATATGAATATGGCCAATAGACACATGAAAAGATGTTCATCATCGCTAATCATCAGGGAAATGCAAATCAAAACTACACTAAGATATCACCTTACCCCCGTTAGATTGGCAAAAACATCCAAAACCAAGAACGACAAATGTTGGAGGGGTTGTGGAGAAAGAGGAACCCTCATACACTGTTGGTGGGAATGCAAACTGGTACAGCCACTATGGAAAACAGTATGGAGATTTCTCAAAAAGTTAAAAATAGAAATACCCTATGACCCAGCCATCCCATTACTGGGTATCTATCCTAAGAACCTGATATCAGATATCTCAAGAGTCCGTTGCACCCCTATGTTCATTGCAGCATTATTTACAATAGCCAAGACGTGGAACCAGCCTACATGCCCAGAAACTAATGATTGGATAAAGAAGATGTGGTATATATACACAATGGAATACTACTCAGCCATAAAAAAAGACGAAATTGGCCCATTCACAACAATGTGGATGGACCTCGAGGGTATTATGTTAAGCGAAATAAGTCAGTCAGAGAAAGACGAACTCTATATGACTCCACTCATAGGTGGAAATTAGTATATTGAGAAGGAGATCTGATTGGTGGTTACCAGGGAAAAGGGGGGGTGGGGGGAGGGTACGGAGGGGGAAGTGGTGTACCCACAACATGACTAACAAAAATGTACAACTGAAATCTCACAAGGTTGTAATCTATCATAACATTAATAAAAAAAAATAAAAAAAAAAAAAAAAAAAAAAAAAAGAGAACACATTAGTGGTTACCAGAGGGGAAGGGGGTTGGAGGGTGGACAAAAGGCTCAGAGGGGCACTTATGTATGGTGATGGCTAAAAACTGGACTAATGGGGTTGAGCAAGATGAAGGGTATTCAGGAATTGATAAACAATAATGTACACCCAAAATTACACAATGTTATAAACCATTATAATCACAATAAAATTACTTGGGAAAAAAAAAAAAAAAAAAAAAAAAAAAAGAAATAAATCAAGAACAAATGCTTTGAAAATTATACTTCGTTTCTGTAACAAAATAAGAAAAGATTGATTAAGCTAGAAGAAGAAAGAGCTATTCTGAAAAGAAAGGTTAAATTTTTATAATCTGGACAGATATTAAGGGGATCTTAAAGGCCATGATAGATTGAAATAAGAGAGAAAAGGAGCTGTGCCCAGGTTTACCTACTCTTAAAGAGAGAATCTTAATTCTTCTTAGCTAAGAGGTTTCAAACAGTGACGAGAGCCCATAGGAATTTCATGGAGAAGGGAGACAAATTACCAAAGCAGATTGAAATGTCTCCACCACAGGCAATTGCGATCCGAGATCCTAAGAAGACATGGCCTTGAGAAGCTGCTAAAGGAAGGATCATAGCAACAGTAACCTGGGGACATCACATCAAAGACTGGGGCAGCTCTACCCAGTAGTTACAGAAAATCCAAACAGACTTGAAAGGACAAGATCTAGAAGATTAGCACAAAATCCGAAACACATCATACAGGAAGCTTTAAAATGGCACAGTCATTCCAGGTAGATGCGAGTATAATCTGTACCCTTAGGTACACACGTATCCACAAATGCCTCCCCAAATCTGTGGGCCTCCATGGGCCTTTTTGTTACCCTGGGCTTAAACTGGAAACACAACAACATTCTAGACCATCTCGAGTTTTGCTTTTATTCTAACTAAAACATATTCCTAGCCTCCCAGAAGAAAAATATCTACTTGCTCGTTATAAAAACAATGCCAAATTTTAGATGGTAAAAGTCCACTTGTCCTTAAAAGATAATAAATAATAAAAGTTTTATCACTAAGAGTCTGTGATCGTAAAACCAGCAAAGAGACCCTCTTTACAAGGAATTAGAGGATTCCGAGAAATTGGTATTGATCTATTCAGAAAAACAAATGATTTGGGCTTTAATGAAACACAAAATAAAATAAACATGTTTATGGAACAAAAGCATTGCTAACATCAGCAATGCTTTTCACTAGATGTAAGAGTCTGAATAGAAAATTTGCCAGTTTCTCTCATTTTTGTCTGAAATTATTTAACATCATCCATCTTTTAAAGAAAGCAAAATTCATTTGGACAGTAGAGGAAAAGCGGGTGGGCGTCCCACCTCCACCTTCACCTTTCTGTTCTGCACTTCCCTAACAAGTGTCCTGAGTTATTATCTTTGGCTAAACCTACAAAGCTATTCATTTATTCTTTCATTCATTCATCAAACATTGAGCATCCACTCCATCACAGTCCACATGAATAAGGCCCACTCATAGAATCTACTGAGGCAAGAGGCAAGTAAACAAATGATTATGGACAGGCAGTGGGAGTCCATCAATAAACTAGAAGTGCCTAGAAACGTAATTAGTTGAACTGCAGCCAGAGTTACAATTTCTGCCAAACACTGAGGATGCATCTTTTAAGCAATCCCCATGTGCTGAGCATGAGTTACTGTATTTTTTCCCTGAGAGATCTGTGAGTTGGACATGTGTCCACATGAGAGAGACAATTAATTATTAATGGGGAATAATTTTTTCTCTTTTGACTTGTCCCCTCTGTTTCATCTTTTGCAAAAATACTAATAATCTACTTAAAGCAGAGTGCAGTTGATATGTGCAGGACACAGAGGAACCCACCGGGATAATCTTCTTCCCTTTGCTTAGTACCCAACTATTGCGGAGTATATTCCAAAAGAGAATGCAGGAAATACCATACAGACAGGAGAGGCTCCCTGAGCCTGCATGACTCCAGTCCAACAGGCCTGCCCCTGGGTTTTGTCACATGCCCCATTTCCAAGTCAGCTCTTCTGTTTCCTTGGGTGTCGCCTCGGTCCTGAGCTGCTTACCCTGACCCACCCCTCACATGGACCTGTCTTTGGACCTTTCTGCTTCCTCTCTCTGTGGACTTGCCTCAGCCTTCATCACACCTGCCACTGCACACTGCTCTCCTGGCTCTTCCCTCCGTGTTTCTCCCTGGCCGGGCCTCTATCCTGGGCAAAGCCCCTGAAGGTCCTCTCTGGTCTCTCAGCATAACTCCTGCAGAAATGGTTGGGAATTGGGAGAGAAACACAATGGACTAGATAGAATTGATTTCCTATTTCTATGTAAATAACTTGCAAAATAAATAACTTGTAAAAGACAACATTACTTTTTGCCAAGACAAGAAATATTACCACAGCGTCATAGGATTCTGAATTTGTTTCTAAAACCAAAACAGTTGAAAAGCACAATTGCATGTGGATTGCAGTTTTGCTGTTTTTCCACAGATATATTTGGACTATTAAGTGATGCTCATCCTCATAAAAGAAAAGATTCTGCCAAATTACAGTGCAGAGAAGGCACTAATAGCTAATATTAGAAGATTTATCTGAGGTAATATGGTAGCAATAATTTTTGAGAGTTTATGTTTGTTATTGATACCAAAAAACACTTGTTTATCCCAGAAATCTCTCCACATAGTTGTGATGCAATTGCTCTATGGGGCCATATACAACGATGATTGTAACATACACTGGAGGCAGCCCGCCTGTCATAGACAGAACAGCAGCTACAGAGTTAGACTTACACGTGTTAGATGTCATGTTAGCCACTTCAGAACTTTGTGACCTTGAGCAACCTCCTTAGCCTCACTGGTGTTTAGCCGTCCCTATTGTAACAGCTGGCCATGAATACATATCTGACAACATTGTTGAATGAGAGTATAAAACGGCCCACAGAGCCTTTAACAAATACTTTCTAGCTAAGTATGGCTACAGGTAGACTCTGTAGTTTAAAGATCTGGCTTTATGCAATGGTATGCACATAATTTTGAAGAATATAAGAATATCTGAAGTAAGCATGGGACCAGCATGAACCTCTGTTGGAATGTGGACTGTTTCAGGCAACAGGACCAAAAGAGTGGAGCCAGGATGAGGAAACAAGAGAACAGAGAGGGCCTGGGCCAGAAACAAGACAAATACATTCCCAGTAACACCTTGCTAAGGGTTTTTGTCCTAATGTAATATAAAACTAAACTGCTGTTAGTGTTTGAGTCTCTGTGTACAATGCAGCTATATATCTACAGACGTAAGTGTATAGCAATAATTTTGCCTTCTTTACAAAATCTTTATTTTAAAGCCACCCCTTTGAACCACTGAATTCTGATCTTTTCTTTCTCAACAGTCGTTTCATTTGTAACTATATATTTGTTTGCTTGTTTATTGTCTATTTGCCTCACTATTTTCCTCACTAGGTTGTAACTTCCGTAATGGTCGGAATCATGGATGCGTCATTCACCAGTGTATGTCCAACACCTAGAACATACAGAGCCCTCAGAAAATATCATTTAAATAAATAAATCAAGACCTAAAACATGACAAAGATTGTGATTTGGTAATTTAACGTGGGGAGAAAGATCATGTATATGTTTTCCAAGCAGCCTTTCCTGAAGCAAATGCTAGAGATACTTTGTCTCTAGGTTGAATACATTCATGGGCATGAATAACAGTAACAGGTTTGGTGAAATTCATTGGCAGATGCAGATTGATGTGGCACTCAATGGAAACCTCTCAGGACGAGCTATCGAGAGATCTATATATTCAGACCTCAGTATCCCCCAGTATTAGCGGGCTTTATTTTAGTATTTTACTTAGGGCTACATTTCAAACCCTGTCCTAACCTCTGGTTATTATTTGCAGGCACATGAGTCTTTTTGATAGAGGTGATGGATGGTCCTATCAATGAGACCACATGCTTCTTGGCTCTTTTATTGTTTGTTAATTTCTTGTGTGAGAAAAGTTCTCAAAGACAAAAAAAAAAAAAAAAATAGAAGCTTGCATTACAATGAGGGTTAACATCTTGGACTTTGAATCTTGGGTTTAAATCCTGGCTCATCTACTTACTAGCAGTGTGATGACGAACAATTTTCTTCTCTAGACCATGATTTCCACATCTGTAAAATGAAAATAAAATCAATACAACTCCAGAGAAACATTGTGAGGGACAAAAACAGTGCCTGTAAAGTCCTTAACCTGATACCTGGCATGTGCGATAAATATTAGTTCCTTGCTATTGATTGATTGATTGTTCCCTATAATTCTGATCCTACGTAATCTAACTTGAATGCAGCATTCTTTAAATTTTTCTTTTCATTAATACTCAATCATCAAACATTTATTGAGGGACTGTTTGTGCCAAAAGCAGTCCAAGATATAGAAAAATATTGTTCACTAGAACATAGTTACAACACTTTCCAAAAGAGTAAAATTTGTTTTAAGTGAATTAATAAAATTGGCAATGAAGTAGAATAGGCAAAATCTCATTCAATGGTGGTGTCACCCGTAAAGCTATTCAAAATAGGAATAATTTTAATTAAACCTGAACGTATCTTCAGACTATTTCATTTCAATTTTCTAAACTAAAGGCACTTCCAAAATGTGAGAGCCGTTTACATTTTGTTACTATGCCCAGATTTGGCATAGTAATCTATAAAAAGAAACCTTCCTTAGCAAGTCCTCATTATTTCACTGTGCAGGTTTTTCTCTCTCATATTTGGGTCAATTTTTTTTTTTTTTTTGCCATTTTGAACATTTTCCCTATGTTGTACTATGTTGTATAGCTGCCACATAGACTTTTAGAGTTTTACTATAGAGAAAACAAGATAGAAAAATATAGGGAAACAAAAGGAATAAACAATCTTAGAATACCTATTTGTCTACTTTTTCTCTGGTTTGAGTAGCAAAGCATGCTGGGTACATATAAATCAACAGTGCCAACTTCTTCCATTTTTCACTCTCAGACAAACATACATTGAGTTTCTACCTTGTACCAGGCACTGTTCCAGGACTTGACAAGGATAAATGACTCCTCTCTCCAGGGAGGCGGTGGAGAGAACGGCTAAAACTACGGGTTCTGGAATCAGACTGCCCAGGCATTACATACTCACTCAGTAACTATGACTTGAGAAAGTTCTTCGTGGAGAACAGCCATGAACTTTGGGATCAGGCAAACCTGAGTTCAAATTCCAGAATTTCCACTTGTTGGCTGTGTAACCTTCAATAAGTACTTAGTATCTCTGAGCCTCAATTTTCCCACCTTTAAATAAGGACTAAGAATCTTGTTTTGAAAGTTATGAGCATGAAATGTGATAAAAATCCATGATGTGTTTAGCTCCATGCTAAGGTCATGCAAAGTATTCAATAAATGCTATGCTCATTCCCTTACCTACCTGTGTCTTTCCTCCTCTGCAATCAAAAAGAACAATTGGGAGGAAAAAATCAACCTCAGTCATAAATTTGGGATCATTAGAGGCATGTGTCACCCTTTTGAAAGGACAGAGTAGATTGCTATGAATAAAAACCACAGACATGGGCTGAGAACTTACAACCAAAGTCTCTGGTAGTAATTGTTGGTCAGTAACTTCAGGAAGCAAAAGGATAATACGTTTTTTACTGTTCTGCAAAACAGCATCTAACACTTGCTATAACAAGAGTTGAACATTAGTTTTGTTTATCATCTGTTCATGGAAAGATAAAACCATTTTTCCTGTAATAAGTCAACAAAGTTCAAAGAAAAAGGGATTGTCTCAAATTTCAGCATCAAATGACTGTGTTTATGTGACCAAAAATTTCACATAGGGAACAAATAAAAAGATATTAGTCAGTAAAATAAAGCGGTATAAACTTTGGAATGCCTTTCTGAATCTCTCAGAAACATCTCATTTGTGTTTCACAGAAGAGTGTAAGGCAGTAGCGAAAAACTTTTTTTAATAGAGTTCCAGATACTCAAGTACGTTTTGCTATTTTAAGCCTCCAATCTACAAAGTGTTATTTTTATCCCTTCCAATCTTCAAAATCATTTTAGGTCTTAAGAACTTTTGTACTATGCATATAAGATGAAATTTCTGTGTAGTATTTTATACACTACTAAGTAATCAACCTGTGTTTAGAAACGGTAAAGATGCCTCTGTCTCCCCGTCTTCCCTGAAACCAACGAAACAGAAAATAAAATAAGATCTTTGATAAGCTAGAACACAGCCACACCTCTAAACTTTTCTATGAAGAAGGACTTCATAATGCCGTAAATATTGGAGCTGGGATAGCAAAAGCTGAGAGGAGAAGGCACTGACTAGATTTAGCAAAGGCAGCAGAAGCTTCAGCAAACCTCCTCAGAGGGAAGGATTCTATCTGCTACTGCAGATTGATGAGGCAGAAAGATGATCCACGAATATGAGACGCATGCAAAGTATTGATGTGTGAAGGAAGAAAGGAGAAGGGAGAAAAAGTAGTCAAACAGCTGTACAGGTGCTTTAGAAAAATAAACACTATGTAACTACTCAAAAATACCTGCGGCATATGGGCTTACCATATGAAAGCCAGGAAGCCTTTCCCTGAGCTCAAGGCAAATGAATTATTTATATCAAAACCGTGTGCCATGAAACTTGATGGATAAACACACTTTATAAAATTATTTAAATAAAAACATAAACATGGCCTCTATGAAATGAGAGCTCAAAGAGGAAATACGAGGATTCAAAATAGAGATGAGAAAGCAAAAGAATGATGTCAAAAGTAAAAGAGCAGGAGCCATTGGCAGCAGAGATGGCAAAATAATTTTCAAAACTCCCCAAACGTCCTCAGAAAAACAAGCAAAACAACTGGAAAGCAAAAGACGGAACTACAAGAATCCAAAAGAATCTATGACCTATTAGAATTAACAAGTGAATTCATCAGAATCATTGGATACAAGATCAAGGTATCAAATCATTTTATTTCTAAATAAAAAATTGGAAAGTCAAATTCAGTAAATAATACAATTCAGTGTAACTCAAAACATATCAGATACCTAGACATCAGCCTAACAGATATAAATTTACTACACTGAAAGCTCCAAAACATTTCCGAGAGAAATTAAAGAAGACCTACATAAACAGAAGGATGTAAAAGTTCATAGATATAAAGACTCATGTTGCACAGAATGTAAATTATCCTCAAACTGATCTAGAGACTCTGAGAAATCCCAGTCAAAATCTCAGCAGGTTATTTTTGTTTGACAAGCTGATTCAAATAATTATATGAAAATGCAAAGAACCGAAAGTATCTATGACAATCCTGAAGATGAAGATCTAAGAGTAAGCTAGAGGACTTACACTACCATCTATCAAGATCTACTAAAGCCACAGTAATTAAGATAGTCTGGTATTGGTGCAAGGATAGACAAAAGGACCAATGGGACAGAATATTCTAGAAGCAAACAAATACATGAGCATTTGACTTAAGTAAAAGAAGGTACTTCAGAACAACGAGGGAAGGGTAGTCTTTTAAAAAAAATGGTCCTGTCAATTGCATATCCATATGGAAAAATGAATTTTGATGCCTAACTTACAACATACACAAAAATTAGAGACTATTGATCTAACTATGAAAGGTAAAATAATAATGGTTTCAGAAGAAAATTATGACTTTGGAATAGATGAAATTTTCTTGAACAAGAAACAAAAAGCACTTACCAAAAAGAAAAAAATTGATAAATTAGATTACATTAAAATTAAGAATTCTTTGTCATCAAATTCTTCTATTAGGAGATTGGAAAGTGAACCTAAAGAGTGAGAGAAGATATTTGGAATAGACATATCCAAAAAAGAACTCATATATATGCTGCAAATCAGTAAGATAAAAGGCCCACAATTCAAAATAATAAAAGACTTAAACTGATCTTCACAGAAGAGGCTATTCAAAATACCAGTAGCATATGAAATGGCATTCAATTTCATCAGTCACAGGAAAATGCAAATTAAAACCACAATTTTATACCATTATACACCCATTAGATTTGTATCTAAAATTCCAAGGGTTCCCAATACCACAGTGTAACCAGTCACTACAGGTAAGATTGTAATTGGCACAATCACACTGGAAACTTGTTTGTCAACATGTACTAAACGCTGAAGATGTGGCTGCCCTAAAATGCTGAATTCAATTCCTATGTTTACAATCAACATTATTCACCAAAAACATAAGCTAGGATGTTATTCAAAGTAGCCTCAAACATCTTAAATCACCCAAATGTTACCAAAAGTAGAATGATAAATTAATTATGATATATTCCTACAAACAAACACTATACAGCAGCGATAGTGAAAAAAAAATACTGCCGCATGCAACAGCATGGATAGATCTCATAAACACCATCTTGAATGAAAGCAACAAGACTCTGTGATTCCATTTATGCAAAGTCCGCAAACAGGCAAAATGAGTTTATGATGTTAAAGTAAGGACAGAGGTGACCTCTGGGTAGAAGAGGGTGGGAGGTGGGAAATTTCTAGAATGCTATCAACATTCTCTTCCATATATGAATGGTGGCTAGAACAATGTTTTCCCTTTATGGAAGTACACAGACCATTCAAGGTATTTGTTATACTTCAAAAATTTACTTTAAAAAAAGAACATTATCTCCCAAATATATGTAATATTCCCAGATTTTTTAAATGTTACATATATCATTTTATTCTAAAAAATGCCTGCTTGATAAACCAAAAGTAAAGAAGGCAGACATCCTTTTCTTTGAATTTCTACTTTTGTGAGCACTGAACTACTAAAATATTTTGAATTTGTACTACTTTGAATGCTAAGATTGAACCTTTTTTCAGGTTAATACCGTTTATATTTCTTTTCTAAACTTCTCATGTCTTTTGCTCAATGTTTTCTCTATGGTGTATACATTTATTATTATTATTATTATTCGAAGCTTCCTCATGCAGTAATGGAATTAATGACTTACAATGTGTGTACAGTTATGAGCTCTGTGTGACCTTGGGAAAGTTATTTCCTATCTTTAGCTTTCTCATGAAAAAAACTGGGTAATATAGCATCAAAAATCCTGGAAAAGTTTCTTTTTAAGGATTATATAAGTCTCTAGGTGACATGTACATCACAAATGTTTTTTCCCACTTTTAATGAGTTTCTGAGCATCTATTATATGTAAGGACTCAAGCTAGGTAATGGATAAGAAAAAAATGAAAAAGGACGTCGCTGCCATTTAACCACTGCACTGGTCAGCTGTCAGTCAAAGCATCATGCATCTCCATTCTTCCCACTTCCATCTGTCACTTCATTCTGTTGACTTCAGCTCCTCAACATCCCTTGAGGTGGTTCTTTCCTTTCCATCCCCACTATCACTGCCTGCATTCAAACCTTCATCTTTCCTACCTGGATATTGTAATGGCTAACTAACTAGTCTCTTTGCCTCCCTCTGGTTACCCCCCAATCAATTCAACTTCCTGCTTCCAGATGCATCATTCTGATCGCAGCTCTGATCATACAAAGCCTCCTACTTCTCTCAGCATGGAGTGTATTCACTTTAAAAGGTCACAAAAGACAATCATCATCTGATCCCACTTTTCCTCTGAAGCATCATCTCTGTCTCCCGTAGTCACATCTCATCACTTGCGTAATTACACTTGCATCATTTTATTCATTGATCTCTCCAACTCACTACTACAGGATCTACTAAGAAACAAAGACTACGTCTTTTGTATCATTGTCCCCTGAACCTCACCAGTTCTGTTTGAATGAGTGAATGGGTGAACAAATGAAAGAGTATATGATTGGACTGCCTCTCATGTCATGCTTCTCAGCAACATTCTCAGGAAGATTTTAATAGGGGTTGAATAAAAGTCAAATCAGGATTGAATTTTTTAGAAAGAAGAGAGAAATTATAGTAAACTGTACCCTCTATAGCAATGCAGAAACATTCCTCTTCTAGATGATAGATAGATAGATAGACAGACAGATAGATAAACAGATACATTTCATACAATAGGGAACAGACTAGTGTTTAATTCAAATGGCCATTTTCTAAAGAAATTCAAACGTCTTAAGCTTAAGGGCACTTGAAGAATATATTATCTTTGGCAGTCCTGTGTTATTATTCTCACAAGAATGATCCATCACTTCAACTTTCAAACTGCTCTTAAATCAGGGCCATGGGGTTGAAGGAAAACAATCTATATTCCTTTGCAAGTGGTCATGGAATACGCATTATAAATGGTCCCATTGCTTCTTTGGTGAGGACGGAACTTGTCACTTCTCTTGCTGCCTAAAGGCTCTCTTTTAGAGCTTTTGTACTTGAGGATTAGTTCATGTAATATAAATTCACCAAGAAACTTAAAGTGAGATCACATCTATGCAGCCCATAGAGAGATGACCTAAGGTTCTCTTCTCTTGGTAATTATAAAGGAGAAGATTTGGAGACCAGATCCTGAGAGAAATGACTAGAGTCTGCTGTCAATGCACCTACAAATGTAGATCTGCTTCTTCTAGGATTATAAGAGCATATGATATATTTAGGATATGGAGTTTTCCTAAAATGTTTAGTCATCAACTACTTCTTTGTGAGCATTTTTTTCTGTCAGTGACCAAGTCATACTTAACTGACCCTCCCCTTCAGTATCTGCCACAGCACTTTTCGCCTACTTGGTTCTCAGCAGATGTGTGTTTGAACTGATGCTCAAAACTTCCTGTGAACCAAGAATCCAGAAAGTATCTGATTTCTTTTTCACATGAAAGCTACTAAGGGATAGAGGTCCCTGACCCAGTTTTATCTATACTCTTCAGATGTTCATTTGCAACAGACTTGCTTCCAATTTGCTGCAAAATGGATGGTGACAGCTGTGCATAAAACAGCTGAGAGACCATGATGGAAGAGGGGAGCATCCATTACCTCTAGTTTGTGCACATTATTGTCATTACCTTTCTGCATCTGAGCATGAGCTGCAATCATAGCTTGTCAAAAATATGAAATACTCTCTATTTCCTTTAGTGCCACTGGTTTCTTGTGACTCACTGTGTCATTTAACTAAGTTGATGACATCTGTGTCTGTGCTGACATAAAATATATGGTTGGTGATACCCCTCATCCTTTTGGACTGAACACACTTGTTTGTGTAATTATTTGTGAATGTTCTGCGTGCATGCATGTGTGTCTGTAAGTGCTTATATTTGTATGCATCAGTCAGTCCATGAGAGTAGTCATAATGATGTGGATTAAGGCTGCCCCAGCTAGAGAAGCCCAAGGTGACCTGGCCTATATGCCAAACTATATGACCCAGTGGACTTTTTTTTTATGGTATGAATTAGGACTGCCCCAGGGAGAGAAGCCCAGGGCATCCTCACCTACGTGCCGATCTATATGGCCAGATTCGTACCTAAAGTTATATGACTGCACAATAACCAGACCCCATCTGCACTGAAATCATTTAATGACTTTTTACATCATCTTTTCTTTTTTCCAGTAAAAATAAGTCATGTACCCATGCCTTATAAAATTAGCCCTAACCCTCAACTCAGGGCAGCAGCAGGAGCTCTGACTGCCCATGGGTCCTGTCCCCATGCTATTCTACACTATTCTCTAAATAAAAGAGCACTACTGCCAGATCTTGAGAGTCTAAGAAATCTTTCTTTTGACTCCTCGGCTCACCAACCCCGCATCAATAAGAAGAACCCTGAAAATCTGGAAATAAGCGCCAAAATAAAAAAAATCAACATGCAATAGATCAAAGCAGAATTATGCAAAGTTACCTTAAAGAGAGAAAATGATTCCAAGGTAGCAAGATTTGATATCACCCTGAGTAAAGGTAGAAATACAATAAACGTGAATGGTCCAAGAAGGAGCAACTGGCTAGACTAAGAAACACTGGGGAAAAAAGGAAATTTAGGAAGACAAATATTGTCAGTGTCCATTCAGCCCCCTCTAAGACAAGTAGGTGTCCTGAACAAATGATGACAAAATTGTCTGCTCAGCACAAAATACCTCAGTCACAGAGACCATCACTCTTGCTCTCACGCTATACTAACCAGACAATCTTCAATTGTCTGGTTCAATTACAAAGCTATTTTTCCAGGTACCTCTATACCAGGAAAAAGACACCCTGAACTGAGGACATAAGTAGCCCCAATACTGCACATGGGTCACACACATGCGCACATACACACCCATAGACCCGCAGAGTAAGATGACATGATAGGTTATTTGTGCACGCCCTGTGTATGCATGTGAGTTCACATGGTGTGTACTTGTTGGTGTTTACTTCTTCAGAAGTCAGATCAGCTCTAGGGCACTGAAAAGCCTGAGCGCCTAAATAGAGAATGTGCCAAAAAGCCAGAGGGGTGACAGAACTGAGAATATTGTCAAAAGAGGGACTGAGGCAGTGGCTTAAGGATTTTAAGATGGATAGATAAGAGCGTAAAGACAGGAGAAGATGTAAGTAAAATAGAGAGGCATTAAAGGGATCTGGGGGTTAGATGAGGTCAAAGGGCGGAGGATGTGGAAAAAACCACAGTGAGCAGGCTGAAATGACTGGAAATTGTGATCAGAAACCAGAAAATCTAAATTTATGACTTAGAGGGAAAGGAGCAGATGCCAGTGATTGCAAGATTCAGGATGTGGCTGTGGGGCATCATTTGATATAAACTCAAGATGTTTTCTGAGTCATTCATTCAGACGTTTGACATCTAGGATCATAGCAGGAAGAGAGTTAGACAGGAAGACCATGAATTAGGGACCAAATTCTTCAAATACAGATGTCCAAATATGTTACCCACATAGCTACTTTGTGTCTTCATATTTTCTTCATGCCCTTTTCACTTGGTGGAATTCCATCCCCGCCCCACATTGCCTGACTACATTTCCACAGAAAAAATACATATTTCCCTCAGAATATAAATTCTTTTGTGTATCTTTCCCACCAGATAAGTTCATCTTTGTATGAAATACATATAATTCAATGGCTAAAATAGTACATATTTATTGAATGAATAGAGGAAACATCATAATCATGGAGATAGTTCTGGAAGGTAATCCAGGAAATTTGTTGACCTTTTTTCCTGGTAGTGCTGAAAGAACCAGGCAGGAGATGCAATAAAGATATCAAGAAAGAACAGTGATTTTTAAAAGTTGGGAGGTATATGTGTCAGCACGGAAGGCATTGGTGACATGGATGAACACAATATTGGTGAAGTGAGATTTCAGGGCCCGCGTGTGAGCCCCCAGAATTGGGAACAGGAAGACAGTGCTAAAAACAGGTCACTCTCCAGGGTGCTTAACTCTGAGAGAGAGTAGTGGCTGGAGGACTGTCCCTAAGAATTTCGAATTTGTGATGCTATGGCAAACGGCATCTTAAAATTTCACTTTCAGATTGTTTGTTGCTAGGATAAAGAAATACTTTTAACTTTTGTATATTGATCTTATCCCGCAAACTTACTAAATTTACTCATTTGTTCTAGTAGTTTTATAGTAGATCCCGTAGGATTTTCTATACAGACAATTATGTTGTCTCCAAATAAAGATAATTTTACTTCTCCTTCTCCAATCTGGATGCCTTCCATTTAGCTTTTTATTGAACATTGCACAAGTTATAATCTCCAGTACAATGTTGAATAAAAGTGATGAAAGGAGACATTCCTGCTTTATTCTTTATCCTGGAAGGAAAGCATTTGGTCTCCCCTCTTTAAATATGATGGCACAGGCTATTTGTAGACGCCCTTCTTCAAGTTAAAAATGTTTCTTTCTCTATCCAGTTGGATGAGAGTTTTTTTTAATCCAGAATGAATTACAGATTTTGCCAAATGCTTTTTATCGTTCATTCCTGACATTGATAACTTGCATATTTCCTCTCTTTTTTTTTCTTGATCAATCTGAGTACAGGTTTACCAACTCTAATGATCTCAAGACTCTAGATTTTGGTTCATTGATTTCCTCTATTGTTTTTCTTTCCTTAATTTCATTTCTTTCTACTCTTATCTTCATTTTGTCCTTCCTTCTGCTTGCTTTGGGCCTATTGAAATGACCGCGTGTTTCTTTTTCAGTTTCTTGATAGCGTGAATTACATTGATTGGTTTTTGAATATTTGACTAATCTTGAATTCCTGGGATAAGCCCCACTTGGGCAGGATGCAATTTCCTTTTTATATATTGTTTAATTTAGTAAAATTTTGTTAAGAATTTGTGCATGTGCATTCGTGAGGGATATTAGTATTTAGTTTTCTTTCCATGGAATGTATTTACCTGGTTTGGTTAACAGGAAAATGCTGGCCTCATAGAATGAGTTGCAAAGTAGTCTATCTTCTTAAGATTTATGGAAGAGATTGTTTAGAATTGTTAATATTTCCTCCTTAAATGTGTGGTAGAATTCACCAGTGAAGCCATCTGGGCCTGTAGTCTTAAATTTCTCTAATAGATATAGAGGCACTGAGGTTTTATATTCCTTTAGAGTGAGTTTTAGCAGTCCATGTCTTTCAAGGAATATGTCTCTGTCATTTACACTTTCAAATTTAATGTCATAAAGTTGTTCATAATATTTGCTTGTTATCCTTTCAATAGCCATATAATCTGTGATGATGTCACCTCTTTCATTCCTGACATTGATAATTTGTATATTTTCTCTTTTTTTCCTTGATTAGTCTGAGTACAGGTTTATCAATTTTAATTATCTCAAAACTCTAAATTTTGGGTTCATTGACTTTCTCTATTGTTTTTCCATTTTTTATTTCATTGCTTTCCATTCCTATCTTTATTTTTTCCTTCCTTTTGCTTGCTTTTAGTGTAATTTGCTTTTCTTTTTCTGCTTTCTTAAGGTGGAAGCTGATGTGGCTGAGTCAAGACCCCTTTCCTTTTCTAAATTAACACTTAGTGCTATAAATTTCTCTCTGAATATTGCTTTAGATGCACCCCACACATTTTGATATGTTATTTTCATTTTCACACAGTAAAAAACGATTTTTCATTTCCACATTTATTTGTTTTTAATTTGACCCATAGTTAATTTGGAAATTATTTTATTTAGTTTCCAGATATTGGGGACTTGCGACAGATCTTTCTTCTATTGATTTCTAATTTAATTCTATTGTGGTCTTTGTATGTTTTGAATCCTTTGAAATTCGTTGAGACTTGTTTTATGGCCCTAAATTTGTCTATCTTAATGTATGTTCATGGGTACTTGAAAATTTTGTGTCCTTCAGTTGTTGGATGGAGTATTTTATAAATGTAAATTAAGTCCAGTCGGTTGACCATATTGTTCAACTGATTTTCAGTCTACTTGACCTAATAAGTTCTAAGAACAGGAGTTAAAAATCTCTGAAAATAATTGTGAATTTATACATTTCTCCTTTGACTTATGTCAGTTTTTTTCAATTTAGTTTTTTATTAGGTCCGTAAAAGTTTACAATTACTGTATTCTCTTGATGAACTGACTCATTTATCATTATGAATGATCCTCTTTTTCCATGGTAATATATTCTGTTAGGAAATATACTTTGTCTCATTTAAATATAGCCACTCCAGCTTCCTTTTGATTCATATCAGCATTGTACGTATTTTTCCAATCTTTTAATTTTAATGCATTTGTCTCTTTATATTTAAAGTGAATTTCTTATTAGCTTCCTACAGTAGGGGCTTGCTACTTTATCCAATCTGACTACTTCTCACTTTTAATTGTGGTTTATAGACCATTTATACTTAGTATTATTATTGATATTTATTTGAATTTAAATCCACCATTTTGCTATTTGATTCCTGTTTGCCCCATTTGTTCTTTGTTTCTTTCTCCGCCTTCTTTTGTATTTATTGTTTTTTTATTATTTGATTGTACCTCTTTTATCAGCTTATTTGCTATATCTCTATTTTTTTAAGGTGCTGCTGTAGGTTTATATAACATTCCTTTAACCTATCGCCTTCACTTTCAAATGATATTATATGACTTCACATACAGTGTGAAAACCCTAAAACAGTTTACTTCCATTTCTCTCCTCCTGGTCTTTGTACTGCTCTTGTGATACATTTTATTTCTACTTACTTTAAACCCCACATTACATTGTTATTATTTTTGCTTTTAACAGTCAATTATTTTTTTAAATGATTCAAACAGGAGAAAGACCTTTATATGTATATATATATTCACACACATTGTTTCCAGCCTAGTGCTCTTCATTCCTTTATGAAGAATCAGATTTCCATCTGGAATCATTTTTCCTTCTGTCTGAAGGATTTCCTGTAACATTTCTTCTAATGCATATCTGTAGATGACAAACTTAGCTTTCCTATGTCTGAAAAAGCCTGGTTCACCTTTATAGTTGAAAGATATTTTCACTTGGTATAGAATTCTAGATTAACAGTTCATTGTTTCGCTTCTTTTTCTAAGGATTTTAACGATGTGCGTCACCATTTTCTGGCCTGCTTAGTTTCTATTGAGGAGTCTTCTTTCACTCTTATCTATATTCTGCTGTAATAATATGTCATTTTTTCCCTCTATCTGCTTTTAATATTTGCACCTTAATACTGTTCTTAAGAAATTAAATTAAGAGGTGCCTTAGTGTGATTTTCTTCATGTTTCTTTATCTTTGAGTTATTTGAGTTTCCGTGGGTTTACTGTTTCCATTAAATATTGGAAAAAAGTGACAATTACTTCTTCCGTAATTTTTGTCTCCTCCGCTCCAACCCTTCAGGATTCTAATTAAATGCAAATGAGGCAGCTTGAAGTTTTCCCACAGCTCAGGGGCCAGTCTCTGTTCATTTTTTCCAGTCTTTTTTCTCTTTGTTTCACTTAAAGAAGTGTTTATTGCTATGTCTTCAGTTTCACTAACAATGACTTCTGTGATGTCTAATCTGCTGTTTTCTCCATTCAGTGTATTTTGCATCACAGGCATTGCATTTATTATCACTAGAAATTTGACATTGTTCTCTTTTATATCTTCCCTGTCTCTACTTAACAAATTCAATCACTTTTCTATCTTCCTGAACATATTAAACATAATGTTTTAATGTACTTGTCTGCTATTTCAGTCAATGGTGTCATTTCTAAACCTATTTCTATAGATTAAGTTTCTCCTCCTTATGAGTCTTTTTTTTTACCTGCTCTTGACTGCCTGGCAATTTTTTATTAGGTGCTAGACACTATAAATTTTACTTTGTTGGGCACTAGACATTTTTTTAAATTTCAGCTTTATTGAAGTATAATTGACATATAAAATTGTAAGATACTTAAAGTGTACCTCATGGTACTAGACATTTTTGAATTTCTGTAAATATTCTTGATCTTTGTTTGGGGACACAGCTAAGTTCTTTGAAAACAGTTTGATCCTTCAAGACTCACTTTTAAGCCAGGATCAGAGTGGCCTTTATTCTGGGGCTAAGTTTTCAGCATTACCAAGGCAAGAGTCTTCTGAGTACTCCAGCTCTGTGAATGAGGAGATTGCTGGGTACGAACGGGAACCATTCTGACCCAGTGGAAGCTCCTGAGATCTTTCGTTCTGCTTCTTTCAGATGGTTCTTCCCCTGACTTTGGGCAGTTTCCTCACATTCGTGCACTGATTACTACTCATTTGAAGACTTAAGGGGGTCCCTGTGTAGATCTCTGTAATTGTTTCTCCGAAAGATTTCTGGGCTCCCTGTGGATTACCTCTGTCTGAACAGGGGCCTGGAAACTCCATCCAGCCAATAAGCTAAGTCAATCAAAGGGCCTTCTCACCGGTTTCCCATTCTCATTGAATCTCAGGAATCACCGTCCTGCTCTGCCTGATGTCCATTCAACAACAGAGTGCCTGAAAACAGCACTTTGTATGTTTTGTTTGAGCTTTCAGTTGTTCCAGGCAGGAAGCGTAAATCTAATCCCTATTTTTTGATTTGTTGAAGTCTAAATACAGTATTTTAAAATTATTTTATTTTAAGGCATTTTTCCTTTTGATTAATATTTCTGGAACTATATCACATTACAGTTTAGCTAAATATCAAGTTTTTCTGTTGGTTTAACTGAATGGCCTAACGTGTCAAGTAATCTTTGACCCACTTTGTACAGTGAAGGGGGTGTGGTTAGTCTGAAATAGGGCTGCACCTCGGCCTCTGTCCTCTACTCCACCTCCTAAGGCATTCTACATTACTGCTCCTTCATCTCACAGAATATATCTCATCTCAAGGAGTATATCTCATCTCATGGAGTATATGCAGGGAAGCATTATCAAGTCTTTAAGGACAAAAGGCCTGTCTATCACAAATACATCCACAGGCTTTGGTTAAGTGCTCCCTCTGTGTCTAGCACTGTGTCAGACTTTGTTGAGTATAGAAGCAACTGACCCACTCCCTACACTCCAGTGACCTAGACTCTAACGAAGATGCTAATGTTAAACTAGTCTGTGAGGAAAAAGAATTGAATGGTAATCATAAGTGCTGAATATAAGTCTAATAGTTCACAAAAGGAAGCAAATGGTTTGAGCAATGATGAGCAAATAGGTGTTGGGAGTAGCTGGACCTTGGAGACAAATGGGTGGGGAAAAGTGGGCTTATGGTTGGAGATAAAAGAGGTGTAAGCAAAGTCTGAGGGGGGAGTATGCACATTTTACATACTGGGGATCTTGCAAGGTCTACCCAGGATGAGGCTGAGGGCCTGTATTGGAGAGCATGCAATGGAGAGGAAATGCCCTCCTCCAAGGTCAGCCATGCCCCAGCACTCAGAGTCAGATTATTATTTTTTGAGCCTATCTTTCATTGGCACAGTCCCACCAAGATCTTTTCAGAAAATAGAGACAGTGCCCTTCCCACACCTATGCATGCACTTGCACATGTACTGTAGTGGATGCTGGTGATGCCCTACCCAGATCCTTCCACCTGACCTGGGCCACACTGCCAGCTGTGTGAACATTGGCTGCTCATGGCTCCCAGCTGTCCTTTCTCAGGACAATTCTCCTGGGTTGACTGAGCAGGATCGCCTTCCCAGGGGATTGTATTTCCTTCTATCCTTTTCCTTCTGCCTCAAGGAGCCAGAAGCCAATGACTAACTGGCATAGAGGTACAAAGTTTAGGCCCCTTTCTTCAGCGGCCCGGGGTTTACTGGTTCAGATCCTGGGTGTGGACCTAAGCATCCTCATCAAGTCATGCTGTGGCAGGGTCCCACATATAAAAAATAGAGAAATATAGGCACAGATGTTAGCTCAGGGCCAATCTTCTTCTTCTTCAAAAATATATATATATGAAAAAAAATTAAGAAAATTTAGGCCCCTTTGTCTCAGGTTGAACCTAGTCTGGGGTCCAATTTGGGCTCCCAGAGGGATCAGTCTGAAGCTGGTCTCTAGCCAAGACTACATTCTTGCTTGGTTCATTCTCCTATCTTGCTTCCCTCCCTCCTTTACTGGTTTCTTCTGTAAGGTTTCTCCCAGTAAATCACTTGCAGATGAATTCCTTTATCAGTCTCTTTGCCTAGAAAGCCCAACCTAAAACATATACAGATGCACATTTTATAAACAATGAGGGTGTTTCCATGTGAAAACTGAGAACTCCACTAACATATCCTGATCTTTTAAATATTACTATGGCCACATTATAGTTTATAGTGTCCAAATCAGCCCTTAACCGCTCCCTCTCTACTTAAGGACGAGGTCTCAGACTCCTTGTAAAATCATTCCTGGCCTTAGACCCCGTGTCCTGGTCAAGTTCCAAATCAATCTCTGTATCTCTTAGGTTTGAGCCCAGTTCTCACTCAGCTTTAGTTGTGACATCTTTGCTTGGGGTATGTCTTGGGTTATTAACCACTTTAGCTTCATATCCTCTATTTTCAGATATCCCTTTCAATATCTAAACCTTAGCTAAGATCAGAGGTCTGCATTACCTGCTTGCCCAAATAAGGGTTTCAGAAATTTTTTTCCCTCAGTCTTGGTTCCGGGTCTCTCACTGGTCCTTGTCCTCCATCCTATAGCTAAGCTGCAGCCTCAGGGCCCTACCTCTGCCTTGGCAGGGGCAGCCTCAGAGTCCCGTTTGCAGTCCTTGATCACATTTGCTAGCCATGTCAACACCTAGAGTCAGTCTCAGCTTTCAATGGGGTTGATGGCCCGGTGATCCCCTCTTACTTCCTCACAAGGCAGAGTCACAGCACGCTAACTAGAATGCAAAGTTCTGGTACCCACAGCCCCTCTGAAGCCAACTCTCTTGCCACTGTCTTGCTCAGGGAATGTCACTGGGCACCCAGAAGCCAGGTCCCAGCAAGAAAAGTTTTCACTTGATCTTCCAGTTGACAGTTGCCATATTTAGTCCAGCCATTCCACCCTGAGATGAGATGAGCTTTTGCAATTTGACTCTTTAATTCCTGGCCTTGCCTCCTTCGTTCTAGACATCCTTTTGTGCCCACCCCTCCATCCCTCCCTGGAAATAATAATTTCTTTTTCTCAAAAATAAAAATTTTAAAAATCAGGCAAAAGAATTTGGACAACAATTCTAAACAACAACATGATAACATTTAAGAGTGAGCTCTGGAACCAAGTGGCATGTCCCTACCCTAACTCTCATCTCCTAGCTAAGGTCTTCAGCTCTCTCACCTGGAAATGGGGATAACAGAACAGTCTTTAAAAGCGTGTTGTATGGGTAAATGGATAAGTTATACGTAAATTATTTAGAATATGAGCCAGAAATATAGTAATCCCTGAGTAAATGATATATAAAGCTATTTTTATTTTGACTTTCTTTTGTGTTTTTCAGAGCTGTGCATGAAGTAATTACTCAAAAACTGATCTTTCCTTCCTTTCTTCCTTACTTCCTTCTTTCCTTCTTTCCTTCCCCCCCACCCCTCCACCAACCCTGACCGCCCTTCCTCCCTTCCTTCCTTTCTTCCTTTATAAATTGATTCAACAGTAAAGAATGAGTATCTGCTCTATCCAAAGCAATCTGCTAGGGTTTAGGGATAAGAGAAATGAGTAAAAAGGTAGATCTGACCCCTGTCCTCAAGCCGCACACAACCTTGGTGGGGAGGAAGGGGAGGCCAATGTGAAAGAGATCTTTTCAAACAATGATATAAGTGAATAAACAGACATTTACAATGAGCTCATAGGAACACAATCCTAAACGCAGGAAAGTCTTCATCACAGAGACAGTGGGGGAGGGGGCAGAGGAAATCATGAAGTGGGATCCCCAGGCCCTAACTTTCCCAGAATGAAATGGAAATTTACTGTTTTTAATTTCAAGATGTTGTAATAGGCAGCACCAAAGGCAGAAGAACCTCTTAAAAGTGTCAGGTACTTATTCCGACTCAAAGAACCAGCATTGGCCTCCTGAGTTAAATAACTCATGGGCTCTGGTTATTGCCATTGTCTTCCTTCCATAACTACTCAGCTTTTAATTTGTGTGCAAAGCCTAGGAGGGCGGGAAGAGCAGCTGTTCCCTCGGACAGGAGCCCTCAAAGAGAAACACAGATTAAATAACATCAGAGACCGGCCATATGCCACCCTTCTCCAGGGAAGGCAGGAAGTCTGCACACAGCCACCTTGTAGCCTCGTTGGAGGCTCAGGCTCACCCTAGTGACCACAACAGAGCCACTACGCCCAAGGTAAGGAACTGGAACAGGATGCCTCCAGGCGGGCAAGCTGCGTTGAGAGCAGACCTCTGAAGAAAAAGAAATTATGCCTCTCCAATGAGGACAGAACTCTGGAATCTGGAAATAAGGACAAGTAGGAAAGATATCTCTATCTCTATATATGAGATATAGAGTGTTTTGTTTTCTGAGAGCAGAAGAATCGTCTCAATTTTAACCCCTCCCCCTGAGGAAAATCATAACTTTCTGTGGAATTGTGTAGGAAAAAAAACAATCTAGGGCACATATGCAGAAAAAAGGTTGTGTGCGTGGCACATACTCTTAGAACCAAGCGGTCTCCATCCTCACCTGCCCAGGGTTTTAGGTCAAACTGCCTTCTGGAAAACTGCGCTTTGCTATTCCCGGACAGATTTCAGCCAGATCATCTCTTGGGCACACATTTGGATAATCCACAAATGACAAATCATAAAGCAAGAAGAAAGGAGTGGCAAAAGGTTATTCTCACTGAAAACAAAAACGAACTTTGATTTATCTAAGCTTCAATGCAGCGTTTTCATTTTCTTTAAATATTAGCTTCCTCGTGCAATTAAAATGGAAATTGATAGGCAAAGCTTTGATTCACAGCAACAGTGCAGGGCCTTAGCTAATAGGAAAAGTAAGATTTATCTGAACCGATGACGTAAGCCCTGTCCTTAGTTTCCGCTGCAGAAAGAAACAAAAGGAAAAAGGCTCAAGTTATTCGCTTCGCAGAGACTTTCGATCAGAGATTTACAAATGATCCTCCCGTAGGAATTATTTTCTGGAGGCCACTGCTAAAATAAAATATATGGTTGTTCTTTTGTTTTTCAAATTTGCAAACATTATTATTTTTTTAATCTTAATTATTTTCCTGTTATAAATTTTCTTTAAATGTTGACAGGTGAAACCATAATCAGTGCTGTAATGATCGTACAATGGTATCTGCTTTTGAGTAAATTTATATATCTAATTACATTGAATTAATCTATATTGATATTCCACGTTATACCTCAGAGAGCTCCCAGATGTTCCGTCCCCTGATCAAACGTAGATTCTCAATTTGTTGGGAATCAGAAAGGGTTACCATAATGAATCACATTTTTTGGAGACAAATACTCTCATGGTAGCACTAATTGCTAGCACCTAGTTAGCACTTATTAAATGCCAAGCTGAGTGCTTGAATCCCCAGATTAGCCCTATAAAGCAGGTATATTTTTCAAGTGAAAAACAGGATTAAGAAGTTCAGTCACATGTCTAGAGCCACATTGCTGGGAAGTGCCTGAGCAAAGACTCAGAGCCAAGGCATTCTGGCCCCGGGGTCTAGACTCATAGTCACAATGTTGGAAGCAGAGAGGCGGAGTAGATACTACGGATGGTGTGGTAAGCTGTCAGGGCTCAGTGTCCAGACTGTCAGTCTTACTCACTACTGAAACCCCATCACTGAACTCAGTGCCAGACATGTGGTGTTTATTGAATAAACTAATAAATTAATGTGGTTTCTCAAGGTCTTTAGCACATAGAAAATCAGGAAATAGCCCATCAGTCTGGCAACTGATGCTGGAGGCCAGAGTTATAACTGTGTGAATCAGAATTGCTTTATTTCACATTAGACAGGAAGTTTGACCAACAGGACATGAATAACATGGAAGGTGGCCTTCCTGACATATCTGTGGCTAACTCTCTACTTTCCAACTCGCTTACAGTAAGGACATAGACTCTCGGTCTTACATTCCACCAAAGAACACCATTGTCTCAGGTCAGGCTCTCTAGAAGCAGAACCTGAGACAGAGATTCAGATGCAAATGATTTGTAGAGAAAGAGCTCTCAAGAGAAATCTGTAAGAAAGGGGAGGAAGGATAATGGAGGGGAGGGAAAGGAACTGAGTACAGCTGTGGCCTCAAGAAACTAGATTTGATCTGTTCCACAGGGGGCTGTGGAGCATAAATCACACTATAGAGGTGTCCCTGCCTGGAGGCAAGGGCCCTGGCCTTTTGCACATCCATCTCAGTCAGTCATTGACCATGGTCAGCCCCAGGAGAAGGGATGCATATTCTCCTGTTCAAGGTGCTCCCAGTCTTCAGAGAAGAGGCAACTGTGAACATTTACCAGCAAACGCTAATGGAAGTTGGGGAATGGGTTGTGGTAAAGGAAAGCTTGGCTGGGCACCAATAGTGTTTCCTACAACTGTTCTGTAGACCTGAGCACTCCTTTGCTTTCTGTCCATAAAAGAGCAATCATTACTGATTCAACAAAATGCAATAATCCCCTCTCTGTGCCGGTTCCTCGTTCTATGCCAAGGTTACAAAAATGAATAAGCCATTGTCCCTCTATGCCTGGCTAATGGCAATACTACATCTAAGTCAGATAGTAAAGTACATATATTCACAGGAAAATTTCAGATGATGAGGAGTACCATAAGGAAAATTCATCAGGCCAAGTAAGAGAGTGACATGAAGGGTGGTGGCTGCTTTGGAATGGATGGGCAGAAAAGTCCTTTCCATGGAGAGGCTGCTTGAGCAGAGACTGAATTGAATAAGAGAAGGAAATAAGCCACATGAAGATCTACGGGCAGAACTTTCTCGGCAAAGGAAACAGCAGGTGCAAAGTCCCTATGGTGGGAACAAACGTATCATCATCTAAACATTGAGAAGAAAAGGAGCAATCAAAGCATACGGAGGAAGATCCAGGATGAACCCTAATATGGAAGAAGAAAATAGAGGAATGAGCACAGTCAGGTAACACAGTTAAAGACCACTCATAAACAAATGCAAACAATAGGATATATTGGAGTATATGAGGGAGCCATTTGGTGTAAAACTAATGTGGCCTAAACTTGTTTGTTCCTAAAGGGCCTGATGTGGCCATTGAGCATGCATTCTATATCAGCTTTAAGCATTTGCTATGTCCCAAAAACAAGAACAAATGCCATTAAGATAAAGGTGCAACTTCCGGGACCGGCCGGGTGGCACAGCAGTTAAGTTCACACGTTCTACTTCTCTTTGGCCCGGGGTTCACCATTTTGGATCTCGGGTGCAGGCATGGCACCGCTTGGCAAAAGCCATTCTGTGATAGGTGTCCCACGTATAAAATAGAGGAAGATGGGCATGGATGTTAGCTCAGGGCCAGTCTTCCCAGCAAAAAGAGGAGGACTGGCAGTAGTTACCTCAGGGCTAGTCTTCCTCAAAAAAAAAAAAGGTGCAACTTGCCTGACCTTGGCATTTCCTTAAGGATAAGCATCTCTCCCTAGGCTAGGAACTGATTGCTATGCTCACCCTGTGACCACTCAGCTCAAGATAGCAGCCCTGCCACTCTGCTGTGTCTATCAATCGTTGTGCCGACAGGGCAATCTTGTGACTATTATAAAAGCGAAATTTCAATCATATGTGTTCCTTGCTCTTTGACTGTTTGTAACCTCTCTGTACACCCCCACTTCTTTGGAGTGCTCCGTTCCTTTGTGGAAGGACTCTATCAGGCTAGATGGTCCTCAAATGTGGCTCATAATAAACTCACTCCAATTTTGATTTATAGATTGGTTAGGGATTATTTGTGTCGATGCTACATTATCACTGGGAATCTTTTGCATCAGATGCTGGAAGTACAAAGATCAACAAGCTGTGGTCTCTTCCCTCAAGAGGCCACAGCTTAATCCTGAGACATACAGACATGAAAACAAAGATTCTAATTCACAGGACAAGTGCTGTGCATTATGAAAACACAAAGAGAAAAGCATGGGATTCTGCCTTAATGTGGCAGTAAACACCCCCAAAGGGGATGGAGTTTTTGAGTAGAGCCTTAAAACACAGATAGGAGCTGACCTGATGGAGAGACAGAGGATGTGACATTCCAGGAAAGAAAATAGTATGAGCAAAGGTATGAATGTGTAAGATCTGGAATATCTAAAGTATACACATTGTAGTGATGGGGAGGAAGACAAGTGGTAAGGAGAGGCAGGAAGATAATTTACCTGATTTACCTGGAAAAGCAAACTAAAACAGCTCTAAAGCAATTATCTGTTTCATTATTTTCCTTTAATTAAATGGAACCAGAAAACATTAGCTTAAATTTGGCTGCCCAGGACAGCATTTCCCAAGTCTGGTGCATAAACCACCTGAATTAGAATCACCTGATGCTTATCAAAATGCAGGTTCTGCACCCCCTCCAGACCTTCTGAAAAAAGACTTGTTGGGTTATAATCTTTATCTAGGTGGTAAATGAATACTTTCTAGAGTCTATAAATATCTTTACAGGTAAAAAATGAAATTGTGTCACCAATTGTGCTTATTTCTAAGATGGATATATATTTGTTTTCCACCATACTTTCACAATAGTGGTAAGAATTTCAGCCATTTTAAGATCTGGAAGGAGAGAGAAGTTGCCTAAGCCTATGGGCCTCAAGGAAGAGGCAGCACCATATATAATTTCTTTCATTTAATCTTCACAATAGCCCCATGAGGTCTACATTATTCCTATGTGACAGATGAGGAAACTGAGGGTCAGAAAGATGAATGAACTTGTCCAAGATTTCAATGAACACAGACACAAAAGCAGGTCTGATCCTGATAATCCTTTTATTTGATATCTTTCTATTTGCCCATACAGCCTTGTTCTATGACAGCTCCCACAAAGCCATGACCCAGTTGGCAGGAATCTCCAGTTCCTCCAGCGGGAGACAGCTTCTTCCTCTAACCAAGCATCATAAGGTGAAAAATACCCCAAACGTAGAAGAGGGATTAAGATGCTGGGGTCAAAAACAATTCATTCAACTCCATTAAGATGTCAACTTCACAACTATTCAGGGAAAACAAACTAAATAACAATGAAATATTAATAAAAAATGAAATATTAACTAACCATGACTTCTTTGCACCTTGTATTGGTAAAAGTCTCATTTGAATAAAGGAAAGTGAAGAGAAATGAGCTATCTCACATTCTGTTGATGGGCTGTATAAGGGAAGAAGGTAGCTGGACAGGACCCATCAAAATGTAATATGTACCTACACCCTGAGCCAGAAATTTTATTCCAATCTACCACACGGCAGGCTACTTAAATTGCAGGGCCCAGTGCAAAAGGAAAATGTAGGTCCCTTGTTCAAAAATGGTTAAGAATTTCAAGGCAGTGATAGCAGAGCACTAAACCAAAGAAAGACCTCTTCTGAGCATGTACCCCTGCACAACTACATAGATCACACATCCGTGAAGCCACCCTGGCTGCCACACATGCATCAAGTTATACAGTCAAGGATGTTTATTGTGCAATTATGTAGAATAGAAAAAGATGGAAACAACTGTAATGCCCATCAAAAAGGGAATGTTTCAATTAATCACGGAATATCTATACAATTAATTATTTGTTTCCACTAAAAAGAATGAGATCTATATAATTTACTTACATGGAAATATTTTCTAGTCATGCTGCTAAGTAAAGAAGGTACCTATGAAAAATAGGTATAGTATAACACTGTTTACAAGGAAAAAGTAGAGAAATGTGTTTATAAACACCAGTAAAGTACAAGAAAAGGGACTGGACAGGCACACTTAACTATTCACAGAGTTGTCCATACAAAAGGAAAGATTGGGAACAGGGTGCAAGAATGTCTTTGTTTGTTCTATACAGAATCATTGACATTAAGAATGTAGTTGAATAGTGAAGTATTTAAAAGAAAAATTAGCATGTAAAATTCCCAGAAAATTGAGGAAAATAGATCTGCAATTGCTGAAAAAGTAAAATAGAGAAAAAGCAAAGAAGCATTAAAAGCAAAAAGCATAAAACTGGATAACAAAAAACCTAATGATTTTGGGAGACACAGATTCTCAGATGAGGAAATCAACAACTAGCACTTGTAATTCAGAATAGACAAGTTGAAAACAAATACCAGCCAAAAATATATTTAAATGAGTGACAATATTTTCACGGATGAAATATAATTCAAAGCAAAAATTATCAAACTGGAAAAATAAATGTTTTATAACAGAAAAGTTACAAATCTATAAGATAGACACAAATGTCATCATTTTATGTTCCAAATTGCATGCCATTCAAATATATAAAGCAAAATTATTATAAATACAAAAAGATTTCAAGAAGCAACAGGATATTTCATGCAACTCCCTAGATTTCTGATATATCAAATAAATAAACCTATGAACATACACCAAATATAAGAAAAGAAAATTACAGGCCAATATCCTTCATGAACATAGATGCAAAAATCCTCAAAGAGATATTAGGAAAATGAATTCAACAATACTTTAAAAAGACCATACATGGGCCAGCCCAGTGGCATACCAGTTAAGTTTGTGCTCTCCGCTTTGGCAGCCCAGGGTTCACAGGTTCAGATCCTGGGCACACCACTCATCAAGTCATGCTGTGGCAGTGTCCCATGTACAAAATAGAGGAAAATTGGTATGGATGTTAGCTCAGGGCCAATCTTCCTCATAAATAAATAAATAAATAAAAGGGTCATACATCATGATTAAGTAGGATTTATTCCAGGGATGCAAAGATGGTTCAATATCTGCAAATCAGTCATGTGATACACCACATTAACAAAATGAAGGCTAAAAATCATATGATCATCTCAATAGATGCAGAGAAAGCATTTGACAAAATTCAACATCCACTTATGATAAAAACTCTTAATAAACTGCGTATAGAGGGAACATACCTCAACATAATAAAGGCCATATATGACAAGCCCACAGCTAACATCACACTCAGTGGTGAAAAGCTGAAAGCACTTTTTCTAAGATCAGGAACAAGACAAGGATGCCCACTCTTACCACTTTTATTGAGCATAGTATTGGAAGTCCTAGCCACAGCACTTTGGCAAGAAAAAGAAAATAAAAGGCATTCGATGTTGGAAAAGAAGAAGTTAAACTGTCATTATTTGCAGATGACATGATATTATATATAGAAAACCCTGAAGACTCCCACAAAAAACTGTTAGAACTAATAAGCGAATTCAGTAAAGGTGCAGGATACAAAATCAATACACAAAAATCTGTTGCATTTCTATACACTACTAATAAATTATCAGAAAGAGAAATTAAGGAAACAATCCCATTTACAATTGCATCCACAAGAATAAAATACCTAGGAATAAATTTAACCAAAGAGGTAAAAGACATATATATTGAAAATTACAAGACATTAATGAAAGAAATTGAAGAAGTCACCAACGAATGGAAAGATATTCCATGCCCATGGATTGGAAGAATTAATTCTGTTAAAATGTCCATCCTACCCAAAGCAATATACAAATTTAGTGCAATCTCTATCAAAATTCCAATGGCATCTTTCACAGAAATAGAACCAAAAATACTAAAATTTTCGTGAACCATCAAAAACCCTGAATAGCCAAAGAAATCTTCAGAAAGAAAAACAAAGCTGGAGGCATCATGCTCCCTCATTTCAAACTATAGTATAAAGCAAAAGTTATTAAAATAGTATCATGTTGGCATAAAAACAGACACACAGATTAATGGAACAGAATAAAGAGTCCAGAATTAAACCTATGTGTATATGGTCAATTAATTCACAACAAAGGAGCCCAGAATATACAATGGAGAAAGGACAGTCTCTTCAATAAATGGCGTTGAGAAAATTGGACAGCCACAAGCAAAAGAATGAAACTGGACTACTATCTTATACCATACACAAAAATTAACTCAAAATAGATTAAAGAGTTGAACGTAAAATATGAAACCATAAAACCCCTAGAAGAAAACATAGGCAATAAACTTCTTGACATAAGTCCTGGCAATGATTTTTTGAAATCTGATGTAAAAAGAGAAAGCAATGAAAGCAAAAATAAACAAGTGGGACTACATCAAACTAAAAAGTTTCTACACAGCAAAGGAAACCATGAACAAAATGAAATCAACAAGATGAAAAGGAAAAGGGCAACGTACTGAATGCGAGAAAATATATCTGATAAGGGGTTAATATTCAAAATATATAAAGAGCTTATACAACTCAATAGCAAAAAGCAAACAATCCAATTTAAAAAATAGATCTTAATAGACATTTTATTTTGTGTGTGTGAGGAAGATTGGCCCTGAGCTAACATCTGTTGCCAATCTTCCTCTACTTTATGTGGGATGCCGCCACAGGGCAGCTTGACAAGCAGTGCTAGGTCCACTCCCAGGATCCAAACCTGTGAACCCCAGGCTGCCAAAGAAGAGCATGCGAACTTAACCACTACACCACCAGGCCAGCCCCTATGAGATCTTAATAGACATTTTTCTGAAGACATACAGATGACCAACATGTACATGAAAGGATGCTCTACATCATTAATCATCAGGGAAATGTAAATCAACACCACAATGAAATATCATCTCACAACTGTTACAATGGCTATTATCAGAAAGATTAGAAATAACAGAGGGGCAAAGATGCAGAGAAAAGAGGACCCTTGCGCATTATTGGAGGGAATGTAACTTGGTGCAGCCACTGTGAAAAACAGTACGGGGGTTCCTCAAAAAATTAAAAATAGAACTACCATGTGATCCAGCAATCCCACTTCTGGGTATTTATCCAAAGAAAATGAAGACACTAATTCAAAAAAATATATGCACCCACATGTTCACTGCTGCATTATTTCCAATAGCCAAGATATGGAACAACCTAAGTGCCCATCCATGGAAGAACGGATAAAGAAATTGTGGTGTGCACACACACACACATATATATATACACTGAAATATTATTCAGCCATAAAAAAAGTAATCTTGCTATTTGCGACAACATAGATGGACCTCAAGGGCATTATGCTAAATGGAATACGTCAGAGAAAGACAAAATACCATATGATCTCTCTTATATGTGGACTCTAAAAAAAATAACATAAAAAAAGAAAAAGACTAAGCTCATAGATAGAGAGAACAGATTGGTGGTTGCCAGAGTCAGGGATGACAGTGGGTGTGGGACAAATGAGTTGTCTTTTCGGTATTTTTTAATTTAAATAAGTTGAATAAAAATTAATTAATAATAAATAAATATAAAGATAGACATACAATAAAAAATAATTACAAGGCAAATGCTCCCTTGGAGGTAGCGTAACGCAATGGTTAAAATGAGTTCTGCAGCCGCATGTCCTACAGTAGAATCTAAAATCTCCCACTTACTAAGTGCGTAACCTGGGAAAAACACTTTACTATTCTAAGACTCAGGTTTTTCATGAAGTAAATCTATCTAGGAAAAGTCAAGGAAAAAAGATATACATATAGATATTAATAACAATGCTTAATTTAAAATATGTAATGTTCCATAATAATTAATTTAGAATTTTTGGTTAAATGTCTGAATTTCAAGGACACTATGCATTACCAAAATTGACTGCAGAAGTATAAAGCTGAACACTTACTATAAGAAGCATTGAAAGCTTTATCTTCCATAAAGAGCAGGCTTCGATAATTTGTGAATCCAAGAAGCTATCCAAGGATAACATTAAAGCTGCTCCAAAGCAAAGGGACAGGGATGAAAAGCTTCCAAATGCAGCTTTACACATAAACCCTGATAGTAAAACTTGACAAAGATATTTTGAGAAAAAAAACAACTACAGATAAATTTTACTTTCAAATTTCTATTTAACACTTCCTGAATTAATTTAGGTAAATACATTCCAACAGTATTTTAAAAGTCTGAAACTTCCATTGCAATGACAATCTATTCTAAGAAGCAAGCTTAATTCAAAATTTTAAACCCACTAATTTTACCATCACTAGTATTTAATGTAAGACAAATCAAAATGGCAATGATGTTATTATAGTAAGTTTCACCCAACACTCTTGATCATTCAGCAAATGGTCACTGAGCCCTGAAAGTGTGCAGAGGTCAGGCTGAGAGTTGAGGAGGTAAGTGGTGATCTCTCTTCTGCTCATACGGATTCTACAGATGAGGGTGGGAAACACACAGAGAAACAGGCACATATGTGATTTTAGGTGCTATGGTAAGAATACAACCAGGCGCTGGGTGAATAAGTTATGAGATAGAACTAGGTTAGAAGTTCCTTCTAATCTAAACTATAAAGAATCACTTAAATTAAGCCACATGAAGGAGCGAGAACTGGAGAGCACTTCAGATCGAAGAAACAGTGCTTGTAAAGGCCCATGAGTAAAAGGGAGCACACAGCGTTTGGGTAGCCACAGGAGACCAGTGTGCCTGAGGCCCTGAGAGCAAGAGGGGAAGTGATGAGACATGACATTAGACAGGTAAGTGGGGGGCCAGGTGTGAAAGGAGAATTGGTTGCACGTACTTCCCATGCACAGCTTCCCATGCACGACTCACACTGGTGTGGCATGAATTTTACACTTTTTTCTGTGCTAATATTAATATAGGTTAACTGATCACTTAAAACTTGGTGTGCAGCATGATTTTCCATTTTGCTTCAATTTTTCCCTGAACGTTTTTATAATATACCGTTTTCCTTCCTCACACTTCAATGTTGTTTCTCGTTTCTGTCCTGTTTTGCCTGAAAGGGTGAATAAGTTATGAGACAGAAGTGGATGTGCAGAATCCAAATCACCAATCAGTGTAAATCCTGACAAGAGCTGAATTTCCCAACTCCCTGTTGCAGGTTTACTTGATGTTGCTATCAGCATTTTATAAATATATAGATACATGCATATCAAACATATACATGTAAATACATGCATATACATATCCAGATACCAGCATATAAATGTGTACATGGAGTCAGCTCCATGCTCATTCTCTAATGCGTTGAAGTTTATATCAGCCTGTTGCCATAATTATTTCAAGTAAGCACAATTAGGCACAGCAGATTTTTTATGCTAGGCTGCACAAGTCATTTGTCAGATTATATTTACTTGTTCCTTACATGATAGCATTTTTTGCTCAGAGGTGTCCCAGGGTTTCGAAAACAGGTGACTCAAAGGACCACTCCGGAAATAAAATGTGGGCTCCAGGTACCTGGCAATAAAGAAGTTGAAATTGGCAATTAAAAAACAAGAAGCTAAGCATTTGTGTTCCAGAACCTTAATGAGTTTTAACCCGTGGCCTCAAAGACATGCTGTGGCCTAATGGAAATAGATACCTAACTTCTATTGGTGAGAAATTAGAAAAATTGATGGCTTGCAAACTAGAATTGAACTCTGAGGAGCACATGGACTTTGCATTTATGAGTAGAGTATTGTTGGCAGTGCAGTATTTCAGGACATATATAATTCATAGGGGCAACTGTAATATTTCTGACAAAGTATCCACCAAATGACGCTTTCTTCCTTAAACCCATCTGAGAGCCTTCTTTGACAATAAAGTTTACAAAGTGTTTAGTGATTAAATTCTTCTTAAAACATTTCCAACCATTCACCCAGAAGATTTTTACTTCCCTAATCACAGTAACCATTCCCATATTATTCCCACTGCTTATTTTATTGAGTTATATTATTACATTTTGTTTAATTTATATGCTATAGATGAGAATTTCCTAAACAGGGGTCTGTAGATTCCTGAAGAGGACTGTGGATATATATTCAACCCTTAAATACATCAGTGATGTTTTAAGTTATGTTTTATAAGCATTTGTAAATATTAAGTATTTCATGTCTGGATCACCTCTGATCTAACTATCCGCACACAATTTCTGTGCCTAAGTTGATATTTGAGCACTATCCTAATAGTGATCTATCAAAGAAAGAGTAGAGCCAGACTTCATTCTTGAAAGATGCTTTCAAGCTACATGAAGGCAAATAGTGAGATGGCAAACTGGAGGGGTGAAAGTTCCACATGTATGAGAACTGAGTCCTCACTCAGCCCCTAAGAATGAAAGAATCCTGACATGAGAACAACCAACCAGATCAAGGTGGCCCCAGTTCGTTCTGTGTGCGTCAACGTGGTTTCCACAAAAACATGTTTCCTATCACCTTAAATTAATGTTGTTTCATGTATTTTAATTTGTAGTTTTCTTTTTATTTAACTTGGTTTTTATACGAACAAACCCATAATTTTAAGGAGTATATAAAACTTTAAATATTTATACTTGTTTATTCTCATGCAGTTAACATTATAATAAAACCATTTTAAATCAACTCAAGGGTCTGGAATACTTTGTTTTCCTCTGCAGTGTCTCTGTGCTCCTCGGGTTTAGAAGCCCTGCTCCCCTAGATGTGCCTTGTTGCTCCAACCAGATTTTGAGTTTTTCAAGGACAAGGACAAGCCCTTGCCTCTGCCTTCATCTCCCCCAGGTCAAAAGTTGTGCACATGCCTGATAAATCACCAAGGAACGAATAAGACATGTTCTTCAAAGCCTGCTGTTCCATGCTCTCATGCTCCTGAAGACCCAAATTCATACCCCTGCGGAACATTCTGCCCTCCCATCGTGTTCTACCAGCAGGAACATATATGCATGTCTTAGCAAATGTGGCGGCGAGACGAAATTCAGAAAAATGATCTCAAAAGTGTTACGGAGCCTTTTGTATCAGTTAAATTTGGCCTCAATAGAAAACTTACTAATTAAAAGGTCTAATTTGCCACATGCATTGATTTCATGGGAGTAAAATTCTGAAAGTCAAAAAATACATTCTTACATGCTTTGGTTTTTCTGGAAAATAACTTGAACTTGTGTCCCACTTGGCTTTATTATAATGGCCCCAACTCCCAAAGGAAGTGCTATATTTTGAAGTAGCTGAAGCTCCAATTCCAAAGGCCTGACACAAAACCAAATTTCCATGTGGAGAACTGAAACCCACCAATTAAGTACAGGCACGGCATAAAAATAACTTTTAAATCTTAGATATCATGCTGTAATGGAATATGCTAAAAAAAAAATTCCAGAAAGGAAAATAGAAGTATTAGCTACTGAAATCTTAAGGAAGCTGATAGATGATGTAATGTAAGTAAAACTTTAAATCATGAGATACAATAGTCCCATTCCTCAAGGCTTATTGGGGAATTTTGAATAAATTTTTGTAATTAGAAAATTACCCCCATTATATCCTGAGACATCAACAAATGCTTTTTGAAACACATATTTTAATGAAATCAGAAGCCCGCTACTCCCTATATGTAAATCATGAATAAGCTAGGATAAATAAACTCTTTCTCACTTACTATACTCCAGTTCAGAAATCCCAGGTCTATTGATCAGAGATTTAAGAACCCGATTTTGTCTTTTGGTTTTGGGGGTGGGGGTGTGTGTGTGTGTGTTTTTTACTATTTAAATTAGTACTTTATTATAATACATTTATAATTTATTTTACATAAAGTAACATATAGCCATCACAAACATTCAAATAATACAAGAGTAGATAACATAGTCCCTTCTTTTTCTTTTCCCAAATCCACTTTCTAGAGTCAACCACTATTTACAGATTGGTTTAATCTTTCCAGACAACTGACCACATGTGAGAATCACTGTTGTCAAAATGGGGTCGTCTTATATCTACCAGTTAGGGTCACAGCATGAAACAGATAGCACCCTCAAATTAAAATAAAGTGAGGAGAGTTTAATAACTGAATTGGGTAGAGAGTTGTAGCAGTATGAATGCAGGGAGAATGTAGTACTGTGGGGCTTTAACAGTGGGTGCCATGACCTCCCTAAGACAGAGGGAGTGGTTCCAGACCTGAAGACAGAGAAGGTACGTGAAGAGAGCTGCCCCACAGGAGCCTAAGTCACCAGGTCCCAGGCAGTTTGCAGGGAGGGAGTTACGGAAATAAAATTCTGCCCTGTGCTTTTCCCAACAGTCTCCACTGAGCACCAATCAGAAGCAGAGGGCAAGGATGCAGTCTGACGTCACGTGAACGGGTCAGCCCCCAGGGCCCTGGAGCAGGTGGAGAAGGGCAGAGCCAATCGCAGAGTTTCAGCGTGTATGATTTTCAGTTCTGCAACTCTTGTTTCCCACTGATTGATAAACAGTGTACATGTTGCCATCTCAGTTCTATGAATTCACCTCATTCTTATTTCAATGTTCCATAGAATTTCATTCTGTGGACTTATTCCAGTAGTCACTTAGTGATGGACATTGTGCTCCCAGTTTCTCACCAGTTCAGATAATGCTGAGGTGTCGATCTTCATACTTCTATGCCTACAGATTGGTGTGAGAAGTCTATGGATACCTATCTAGGCAAGGAATTGCTGAGGCAAAACAGTTGCTGCTTTACGAAGAAACTAGAATGTTTTCCCCCCTCCTCTTTTTGGAAACTGAAACTTTCAGAAAACTACTGTGCAGAAAATAGTGCAATGATGGTGGTGGTGGCATGTTGTGTCCAATGGATAGAAAGTTCGAAAGTAAAGAATGGTAGGTAGAGCTAGAGGCAGGAGAAGACACCAACACACCCCACCAGGCAAGACACCCTGAAGACTAGGTGTTCACGGCTCTCTGTTCAGAGTACTAGGAGCCTCCTCAAAGAGAATGAATGGAAAGTTCATTTTTTAGGACTGTGCATGTGTAAAAATGCCTCTATGACTGGGTATAGAACTCTAGGTGGGAAGTTCTTTTTTCCCAGTGTATTAAAGGGATTGATCCACTGTAATCTATATTAATTAATTATTAATTATTCATATATATTAAATAAATTATTAAATTAGACAGTTTCATCTTTTTGAAATGATCCTGTGGTAAGGACAATTTGTCCTGGAAATGTGATGCTCTTTCAAATGTCATGGGGGCTACCAGTGTAATTTCTGCCTTCATAAGTATGGCTTCCTTTACAAAACATGAAAGGGCTCACTGGTCATGCATAGTGGAATGGCTTGGCCATCCATGAGCTGTGTGCAGGGGATCTGTTCCTTGTGCCATAACCCCTCTATGAAAGGACTGACACCTACCAGAGTTCTGCAACACAGCCCTGGTTTTATGACCTTGCACAGTCCTTTAACTTCATCGAGCCTCAATATCATACCCTGGAAAATAAAGGTGATTTGGAAAATCAAAGAAACTAATATCAAATAGATACATACACAACTAATTATATTATTTATTGATTAATGCCAACTTGAAATTAAGGTCTTTCTGATTCTTAAACTTTTATTTGTAACTTTCCCCTTCTGATTCCTAATTTTGTAAACCATGTTGTCTCATACATTATTGAAGACAAAGAGTAAATGTTATCGAAACTTTCCTTTTTATCTTTTTAGTAAATAATATTCACAGGTTCACTTTTCCTGTGCTTATCTAAGGAACACGCTCCCTTCTGTTATGTAAGAATCTCTCCTTAAGCCTCATGGTAACTTTGTATTTCTATGTCCTCAGATGGAATGAAGAGAGCTCTAAGCAGGTCCCGCCTTTTACAACACACAGGGTATGTTTCCTGTGGTTCCTATCACCGTCTTCCTGGTGTTGTCAGAATTAGCGTCTCATGCAAGGAGCTGAGGGCAAGTCCTTGTGCACAGCACCTGACAAATGCACCACATCAAATTGGCCCATACCTAGGGCAGCTCTACTAGCCCACGTCTTCTCTTACATGGCCTCTGGCTATTAGAAAGCTGATTTATTTTGAGATAAATTTTTAAATCATATGCAAGCAGTATACAGACATATGAAATCCCCTTTCCACACTCTCCCAGTGGGCTCCCTGTCACCAGGAGACAGCGGTTAGTCTCCTTTTTCTTTTCACCTTCAGTTGCATTGCAATCTTGAGAGCTGTCATCTCTGGGATATGTATCAAAGAGCGGTACTGCTGGGTGGGGGGAGGAGTGCAGGGAAGGACCAAATGCCGTGGATGGCTTGGGATGCTGCTTGGGAAACAGGGAGGATATTTAGTCAGGATTCTGCTCAGCAGAATAGACTCTGAGTTTCTAACTTACGGACATACCAGAAGGTGAGGCAAAAGCCCTTTCTCATTTTTCTTACCCTGACGTGTTTCTCATTTAGAGACATTTAGGAATGAGTGAACTTCCAGCGTTTCTCAATTCTTTTAGGAAACTTTTACAAGAACGAAGCCCATTGCTGAACAATATCCTTAATTACCAGTGCCACTGCAATGTTTTATTTGTGTGTGCATGTGTGTTTTCACGGATTTCTCAATGGGAAGATCATCAGGAAGCTAAATATGCTGCAGATTGTGAGTGAGGCATTCAGAGCTTTAGGGATTCTGTGTGCCTTCTTATCGTTCACCCCACTGGGGCTGATACTAGAGAAAGAGAGGAAGTGCAATTATTTTTGGTGCCTCTATGCTGAAAAAACAAACCTCTCCCATGGTCTTTTTGTTGGCTTATTGAATCTTCTCTGGTAATTCTTCTGGAATTGAGTTTTATTTCTCCAAATGCTGCAAATGGAAGGTTTCCCACTTCAGGCCATCTGCAACCCTTTGTCATGACAGCATCTCCCTGGTACACTTCAAGGAGGAATGTTTCTCTGGACATGGATAAGGGCAACCCTCAGAAGGAGTTCAAGTTCTTCTGCCCCCAGCATCCATCCATGATTCTGAGCAAGGAGAGATCATGCAGAAGGAGCTCCCCCCACCCCTCCCGATTCCCTCGCCTGCTGTCTCTTCTCCTCTTTCCCCAGAGCTCGGAGCAAGGATGACCAGTAGACAGAAGCTAGGACTGGTACAGGAGGATGCCATTTCCAACATCCAAGATGAAAGCAGGTGTCCTAACAAATTATTTGCTAGAATGTGTTTTATTTGCTACAGAAATAAAATAGAAGGTAAAGCATCCAAAGAAAATCCTTGAAATGGCCACATAAGTACAGACTGCCAGTTTTAACATTTTCTCGTTCATTTTTAGTCCATCTAAATGTGCTGACACAATTTTTAGAGTGCTATTAAGGTTAGCTCACTCTTTTAGGCAATTCATTTTAGGCAATTTTTCATAAAGCTATATCATCTTCATAAAGATTAATTTAAATGTCAGCACAATAATTCATCAAGAGCCTGTTCCATGGATAATCTACCATTTGCCCTTGTTTGGGGATATTCAATTTTGTTTTATTTTCAAGCATTAGAAATAGTGCCATAAATGATATACTCTAGTGTAAGCAACATTCTTACAGTTTTTAAAATTTTTTTAGTTTCCCAGGAGCAACATTCTTGGGTCAAAGGGCTGACCGAAGTTTTCATAACTGTTGAAATGGATTGTCATATTGCTTTCTAACACTGTTCTTGTTCTCAAACATTGTGGGGTTATTTCAGCTAACACCAAGTGCTTATTTTTTCATGAGTGAATTTTTTAAACAGCGTATCTTCTTTGTCCTTAGCCCAGCATTCAGTGCGTTACTTGTTTGAACAACTACCATTGTTCACAGTTTCATCTTTTTGAAATGATCCTGTGGTAAGGACAATTTGTCCTGGAAATGTGATGCTCTTTCAAATGTCATGGGGGCTACCAGTGTAATTTCTGCCTTCATAAGTATGGTTTCCTTTACAAAACATGAAAGGGCTCTCTGGTCATGCATAGTGGAATGGCTTGGCCATCCATGAGCTGTGTGCAGGGGACCTGTTCCTTGTGCCATAACCCCTCTATGAAAGGACTGACACCTACCAGAGTTCTGCAACACAGCCCTGGTTTTATGACCTTGCACAGTCCTTTAACTTCATCGAGCCTCAATATCATACCCTGGAAAATAAAGGTGATTTGGAAAATCAAAGAAACTGATATCAAATAGATACATACACAACTAATTATATTCCTCCCCTCTAGTTGGGTAGGGAATTTTACATTTAAAGGGAATCGTATATAAAGTCTTTTAAATGCCCACCACCCTCTCTCCAGTTATTTAGTAAATAAATTCCATGCTTTACCCTTAAAATCCAGATTTGCAGGTACATATCTTGTTGAGACAAGTATATACACATCCTCCTGGAGCTTATTTCCAATACCCGCCTCACTTTCACACTCTCTGGCTGCACTTGTCTGCTCTCAGAGCCTGGAACATGCTGAGTTTATGCTGATCTGACGGTCTTTGCACCTGCCACCTCCTGCATACTCCTCACCTCCTTTCTTCTCATGATGCAGGACTCAGGTCAAATGTCTTCTCCTCTCAGCAGCCTTCTCTGTCTAAGTTGCTCTGCTCTTCTAGGCACTCTCCATCTTGTTACCCAATGTCTTCATAGCACTTACTTCCCAGAATTATGTTATCATACAGTTGTTAACTTGCTTATCATCTCTCCTCCACAGCTAGAATGCAAACTCCAGAGGGCAGAAACTCCATTTGCTGTTGAATGCCCAGAGCCTAAAACAGTACCTGGCATGCAGTAGGCACTCAACAGGTATTTGTTGTTTGGGAGCTTAGTTGCAACTCTTTTATTACATCATGAGGAACAAAAATCGGTGACTGTTTTTTCAGCCTTACTGAATATTTTTTTTTATTAATCACCAAAAAATTATTCGTGGCACTGCATATAATAAGTGTATAGTACTGCTTAAACTTTAGCTCTTGGAGCAAAGCACTCCAGATTTCTGCTTCACCTTGGGCTCCATCTCCACACTGCAGATTACTGATGCCGGAGAGAAGGCTGACATTGACAATGACCTCATCTGAAGGGGAAATGGGTTTTTGCCTGATTTTTTTCTCACCAATTCTGTGAAGCTTTTAAACAGCCACACCTTCCCATAATTGTTGAGGGAGGAACTACGGAATTCACGGGGCTTCTTTCTTGGAGACTTATTTTGAGATTAATCAAAGCTCCACTTTCATTTGATTTTTGCTGATGCCTTCCCATCTCCTTTGCTATTACAACAGCCTGCAAAAATAGCCCTGCACATAAATTATGCATCAAGTCTTTAAATATCCTGGTCTTTTTCTTTTCCTGCCCCACCTCCAACCAAGGGGAAAGATTGTAATGTTCCTAGGAAGTACCTGTTGTTTCTGCCGTTGAGCTTTTTTCCCCTCACACTAGATTACTTTCTTTTCTGAAATAACCTGATATTTGATGAGACTCTTTCTCCAAAACAATACACATACACACACATGCTAATGAAATACATTTTTAAAATTCAAAGTAGGAAGCCACACTCAGAATTTCGTGAGTGTCAGAAAGTTAGAGAGAAAACCTTTCAGTTATGAGTGAAACTAAAATCGTGTAATCTGTCAGAGTGACCAAACCAGATATAGACCTTAGAGTCTGGGTTTTTATTTAAAAATAATATTAATCCTCAAGGATGCAGTAAGGATATGATAGCAAAGGCCCTGACTACCAGAGCCCCCTACATAAATAAATCTGGGAGCTATGGCAGCACGTTCCCATCTGTAAAATCTCACATGCTCAGCCCAAGGAGAGGACCCAGGGCTGTGAGAGCCCTGGAACACTGGTAGAAACAGAGCAAGCAGCAAGACAGCAATGTCTCTAGACTATAGCCCAGGATAGTGGTGATCCAAAATCTACAAAACCTTTGTGATATGGAAACACAAAATAAGAGTTTGATGCAAAAACTCCAGAACCTATGAACCACAAAGGCTAGAGGAGAAATAATCAAAAACTTCCAATAGAAACGTCTCCACAAGCTAAAACCCACAGAAGACCTGCACAGAAGAGGATTCCTGTTGAAAATGAGTTCACAAGGAAAAATTATAAAGTGCATGAGCAACAGTCATCAAACACATCAACGTGGAGGACACCATACTTAAAGGTTAAAAAATAGTACAATTTGAAAGGACACTACTCAATTCAGTAAGATAGGGCCAGCGAGGTGGGGAGGGAGAGGCAGAAGGATTAGAAAGAAAATGGCAGAACATTTGTGTACAGATGCTGTGTTTTGTCTACATAGAGTATAAGAACAAATAATTGAGTGTCTGGGTGCAAGACGATTCACAAAAATAGTAGCATTCCTATCACCCAACAATAACCAAATGTAAGTTTTTTCAAATTCCTCTTCCCAATAAGAACAAGAAACATGAGATACTTGGGAACAATTCTAACAAAAGATCAACATGACCTTCATGCAGAAATTGCCCAGTGTTATTCTAAGAGACAAAGGATAAATGGAGATACATAAATAGATAGAGAGGTATGCCATGTTCATGAATGAAACGATCCAATATTGTGAAGATATAAATTCTCCCAAAATTCATCTATAAATCCAGTATCACTGATTCTAAAAGTCGTAAGACAGAAGTGTCCGGGAATAGCAATTCAAGGTTAAGAAATGTAACAAAAAGCAGGAATATCAAAATAACAAAACCTACAATAAAGATATAGTAATGAAAACATCATGGCACTGACGTAGGAATAGTTAAATGGATCTGGATCACTAGGTCAAAACTGATAACCCAGTAATAGATAACTTATTATGGGAATTTGACATATGCATAGGACCGAGGGGGTACCCACAGGACTTTCATTTTATTAGTCATGTTTTATGTATTATATTTTAAAATATGCAAAATATAGAGTTAGATTTTTGAATTCCAAATAGTAGGTATTTAGGTATATTTTTACACTCAATTTTTCTAAATAAAAATAATAGTTTCATAAAGAAAAAAGTTAATATTTTCATTCTAAGTCTCTCTTTATTAAAGTAGAAAGGTGGGAAGATTTGTAGACCAATAAGTTGGATGCATGGAATAAATAAATTGGAGTTACTATATGTAGAGGAGCTGACACATACTAAGAATTTACTATATCTGTGGGACTATGCCAGGTGTTATGAATATGTCAGAGGAAGTTTCCTGGACATCCGTGAGGCAGAAAGGTCCTGATGCAGAAAGCAGAAGATGGGAGAGCATAGTATTTCAGAGTGCAGTTCTGGATTAAGAAACCGTGTTCTAGGGGCCAGCCCAGTGGCATAGTGGCTAAGTTCACATGCTCTGCTTCAGTGGCCCAGGGTTCTCCAGTTCAGATCCTGGGTACGGACCTAGCACCGCTCATCAAGCCATGCTCTGGCAGCATCCCACATACAAAATGGAGGAAAATTGGCACAGATATTAGCTCAGAGACAATCTTCCTCAAGCAAAAAGAGGAAGATTAGCAACAGATGTTAGCTCAGGGCCAATCTTTCTCACACACACACACACACAAAGAAATCATATTCTAGAGGTTTAGGCACAAATCTGTCATTTCTTTAGACAAATCCCGAAAGAGCAGTTTGTAGCACCAGAAGCTTCACTCTTGATTTTTATTTTAAGTTGTTCTCTATTTACAAGATTTTTAAACAACTAGATAAACTGAACTGCAGAGCCCGAATGTGGTTTAAAAAATTATGGAAGAACATAATAGGAACACAGAGATTCAACTTGGAATCAAGCAGGAAAAGAGGTAACTTGTGGATGCAGTTACATGATTGAGTGAATTTTAAATATACCCTAAATAAGATTCTCAAAATCGATGAAAACCATTCAAATAGTCACTTAATACTTTCTTATTTTGGAACCAAATGATTTCAATGGCATAGCGAAGCAGAGAAATATTATGGATATGAAGAAATCATATTCTCTACATTTATATGTGTCTATGTGCATACATATATGTACGAGTACGTTTGTGTTTGTGTGTACGTGTATTTAATTTAGGTAAACTCAGAAAAGTGGTTCAGAGACTTTTTATATGGAGTTTTGGCATCACAAACAGCAATGGACTGACTTACCAGAAAGGAAAAGATTAGGCCATGTTTTCAAATGGTTTTTCATCAGAATCAGAGGTTCAGTGGGCCTAAACTCAAACATCCCACATTTGCTGCCTTTTCTTAGCAAAGTTATGCTGCATATTGAATTCTGGAAGGAATCTGCTGAGAACATCAGACCCAGTAGTCAGTGAGCTCCAGGCAGAGGTGTGGCCTGCCTGATTATTTTCTTTCAGACCCTGCGTGAGCCTCGCCTCGCTAAACCTCTGTCGGAACAGGGCTCTGCTAAACTCGGATCCTCCTTGTAGCTCTCTCCGTGGTCTCTGGTGTGCTGTATAGAGTTGGCTCCTCCCACCTGTCTAGACACTCCGTTGGTTTGCCTTGTTCAAACTCCCAAACAACTTTGAGCTGGAAAATGGTTATAGATAATGCTGACCTCTCTGAGCTCTTGAATGGATTAAGTTAAGTGAGACAACATAGGACACTGCCTATCATCACGGGTAATTATTAAACATTTCCACCCTGCTCCTGCCCTGGAGGAACCTACAGGCTAATGTGGGAAACAGAGCTAACCTAACAACCACCTACAGTGTGAGAAGTGAGTCCTGGAGGTGTGACCACAGAATGAGAACTCAGAGATGGGAGCAGCTCACTCTGCCCAGGGCAGTTACGTGAGGGCATCCCAGGTGGGTGTTGGTTACATATTTTTACCTTTATATCCCTAAACTATTATATATATGCACTGATGATCTGTTTGGGTTTGAGAGAGAATTTTGGGAAAGGGAAGAAAAGGCTGCAATTCTAAGATTTGTAGGGAGTTTTCATAGGATTCAGTCAGTGAGTCTCAGTATATTTTCTTTGAACAAATATAACGTGACTAAAATAGCTTATTGTCAGAGGAAGAGCTCTCTTGACACAACTGTTAGTCCCTCTCAGATCCTGAGAGCTGCCCTGCAGGAAGCCCATCTCGCCTGGTAATCGTGAGGAAGAAATGCATTCATAAGTGGCAGCCTTGTTTATGAAGAGTTCTCTCTGACTGAGGACAGCACCGTTCCACTTTATTAAACATTTTGAGAAGCGTGACTAGTGTTTTTAAAAAGATTGATGCAAACCCTACGTCTTTCTATTTGTCTGACTTCTCACAGAGTTCAGTGTGCCTACGCCTGCCCAAGTCACTCCTAGGACGGTTGCTGTGGATCTCTCCCAGGACAGGCTCCATGCCGGGCACAGATGGTAACCAAAAGCTATTTCTTCCCTCAAGGACCACAGAGTCATTGTCCAGTGTGGTGGATTCATTTTTAGTAGATGTCCAAACATCTTACTTAGAATCTCAAAAAAGCTTATTAAAATCTATAAAACGTAACAAAGAATAGTGCTTCTGATTGAAGGGAGTAAGACCTGGAGCTGCCTTCTTCAGAGAAAAATTTGAAGGAAATAGGTCTGGTGAGTGAGGGTGAATATTTTGCCTGAATTTTGAAATGAAATTTGAAGAGCCCTCAGCACGGTGGCCCCAATTATGCTGTTGGCATGAAATGGTCAAGTCACTCTCATCGCACTACAACGCCTCCTCCAGATGTGGTCTCTTCTGTCCAAGTACAGCCCAGAGAGAGGGGGCTGCAATACCATATGAAAGCTGCCCATCCAACTTACTTTCACTCAAAATTTGAAAGTTTGCTCAGTTTTCACTTTACTTTCCAATCTCTTTCTCTCCGTGTATGAACCCTGGATTCAAAACTTCACTCCATGGAGACGCGTTCATTCCACTTCATTCTGATGGTTCTCTCGGGCGCCCCTGAGGACTTTGGTTTTTGTCTTGTTACATCAGTTTGCACTGGATCTGCTGCCTTGGAATTGCCTGAAGTCATTGATGTATGTGTGTATGTTATAAACCCCATTAAGCTCCTTGAGGAAGTCTTGAATGTTCCCTTGTTTCCTTTCGTCCCTCAAACATAAGCGTACAGAGGTGGTGGTTGATCATCCACCCAATGATGTCATCATTTCTGGGTGGCATCCCTGTGCCCCTTTCTTCAATTGAATATGCCCTAGAGGCTTCTCTCTTTTGTTGTTGCAGCTTTCACCATAGGGTACAGTAAATTTTATATTGTATTCCTCAGTGTCTCAAAGGCAATGACTTGTTAGCCATTCCTGTATCCCCCGTCCATCACACAGTACCTGGCACAGGAGCTCAATAAATATTTCATGACATTGAAACATCAGGGCAGTCTCTAATCTTCTACATTGGTTTCTACTGAGATCCCCATTGTCACAGACTCCATGGTGTCTTCAGGTCCAGCCTCTCTGTTACTTCTGGGTAGCACTTGGCTCAAGAGTATCTTTGGCATATTTAGGAGAACCTGTACCTGGAGTCATCCTCTTCTTCCAGGTGAGCATCATAGGCTCTCCCACTAAAGGCCTTGCCTTCTCCAAGGGCACCATGGCTCCACCTACAATGATCAATCATCCAAGTTTGCCAAAGACTTTCATGGTTTTAAAACTAAACATCCTGCATTCTGGGAACTCAGACCTCTAATTTATCTTCAATAGTTATGAGCTGGAGAAGTGGGATATAACTCTTTCTCCTCCTCTCTCTGCCCTGATAATCACTCTACTCTCTTACCTCACCATCCAGGACACCAAGTACAAGCTCTCCAGCCATAATCATTAGGAAGAGCTAATGATAGTTACATCATCTGCTTTCTGCCCTGCAAAGATGAAAGCAGAGAGCACAACTGCTGGTTACCCATTGATAACGAACAAAGGAGGGAGATTACAGGAGGAAAATTAGCCTAACTGGTTAACCTGCCATATATGCAAATCATTTAGCACAATGCCTGATACACAGTAAACAGTAAAAATTATTGTTATTCCTGTGTGCCAGATGCAGTCCAAGCAAAGTAACACATGGATCTTGCCCTCAATGGCCTCCCTCACAATCTACTAAGAGAGGCAAGAAAAGAGATGAGCGTCTATATGTGAAGTTATATATGACTCAAGGTATTAAAACTTTATCAGGCCTGGCATGTGTGAGGTGGACAAAATTTTTTTGGAGTTAAACAAAGTTAATAGAAGAACGTAAAAGATCTGCAGGACACGGGAGGGACCACTTGCAACAATCTGTGACGCGAGTGTGCTACTCAGTCTGTGTAAGTTCAGATTTTGTGGTTTCTCCTGAGGGATAGCTCCTGCTTACGTCATTTCTGATGGACTTCTAAATCTTTTTTCTGTCTAAAATGAAATTCCGCTCTCTGTCTGGAAATTAAATAGGAGGTTATTTCTCTAGATGCTCATTTTATTGATCTCAGAATGTGTTTTAGAGTTTGGGGAACTGTCATCATCTATAGCTACTGGGGACAAGGTTTTAAAAGTGTTTTTTTTCTCTTGCACTTTTCTAATTAGGTCAATAAGCAAATATAGTAAAGAAATGCTATCTTTACAAGATTTTGCTAGCTGTGTATCTAAAGATTGCCCTGGAGACCCTCACTTTAATTAGATTCAGTAGGGGGTATAGACACTTTCATTGTCTTGAGAATTTTTCTGTGTCCCACTTCAGACAAGAATTTAGGAGACTATAGCTAAGCCATGACTTCACAATGAAGCATAGCAAAATACAGATTTAGTTTTCATCCTCTGGACAATGTCCTCACTAAAGCTCTGCTTGGTGCCCTGCTTTTCAAATATTTATTTCCCGGATTTAAAGACTATAGTTCTGTTTGTCACAACATTCTTGATAAGAGTAAAAATTGGCAGTATCCCAGACATGAAACCATAGATGAGTAGTTCGTCAATAGGATATAGTGCAGCCGTTCAACTACGCATATACTGATGCAGACACATCAATTGGTAAGACAATATGTACATCACAACCCTATTTTTGAATACATGTATGATTATAAATAGGGATGGACAATTGACAGTGCTAACCTTGTTTATTTCTAAATATGAATTATAGGAATATGATCTTTTTTATATCTGAATAATCTATTTTACCAAATCTGGTGAATTACTGGTATATGAGTAACTAGCATAATCAAGACTAGGTAAAATAACATAAATTTGAAGAAAGAAATTATTTTCTGTTATATCAGAGAATTGCTACTGACCTTGGCACCCAGTTGAAGTAGAAAGTGACTCGACACAGCAAGAGGTGCTGGAATCAGAGCACACTGGACCGGATGGTGCCCTGGAGACCCAGCTGCACTCCCTCGTTGCATGGTGAGCGAGCGAAAGCCCGGGAAGCCAAATGTGCTGTTCTAAACCCTACCATTCATTAGTGCAATAATGAGGTTTTCTGACTCACATTTGAGTAGCTTTCACGTGCCTCACAGTCTTAATGAGAGCTGCTCATGTAAGTCCATCAACTTCATGCCTCACACACAGCTAGACACTTTGAATAATACAGAATAATTTTTAAATGCAGTCACTACTCACAAATAAAAGGATGGAAATTTTTGGAAATTCCTGGTATTAGCCAGGCTTGGCTTGGTAGGCTGACATGTCTGGGGCTGGGCTGGGATGGTTGGCATAACTGGATCCTTTCTGCACACAGACTGTCATCCTCCAGCAGCATAGTGCAGGCTTGTTTACTTGGCTCCAAGAACAGTGGGTGGAAACTGCAAGACCTCCTGAAGACTAGGCATGGAACTGGTGCACTGCCGTCTTCACCACATTCTGTTAGTCAAAGTAAATCACAAAGCCAGCCCAGATTCAAGGGATAAGCAAACAGACTCTGCTTCTTGATGGGAGGAGTTACAAAGAATTGTGGCCATGTTTGCAATCAATTATATTTATACAAGAAAAGCCGTCAGTTCCAACAGGAATAACCTAAAGATGAGCTTCTAAAGATGAGCCTGGATATGAGGATAAGCCAATTAAACAGCTTTTGATCACTGAATCCCAGCGTTGGGTTTTGCACATGGGTAGAACAAGGCCAGAACTGAAGCTCTTAGCCATGACTCTTCACCACTCAACTCAAAGAGCAGCTCTTCCAGGTTGTTATTCATATACTCAAGCTAAATATATCCAACTGCCTTCCTTTGGGCATCCATAGCAACATACAGATCATCTGTGATAGTCCTTATCTTACCCTACTATGTAGTAAAGTCATTTTTCTACTTTGATCTCCTACGCTAAACTTAGGCTACTTGAGGGCAGGCACTGCAACTTGTCAATCACTACATCTCCTGAGCATCGAGCACAGCAACCACACTGGAATGCATTTGCTACACTTGAAGACATTTGTGTGGATATTTACAACTGAATTTGGTCTGTAGTTTTTCTTCTATTGTACTATCTTTGGCAGACTTTTTAAACAATGTATATCTGCTTTATAAAAATCTGGAAGAATTCTTTTTTTTTTTTGTACCATTAAATAATTTAAATATCATTGAAATTATTTCTTCCTTAAAAGTGTAGTATAGTTCTCTTCTGAAACCATCTATACTTTAATAGTGAGGTAGTCTTTGACACCTTTCTCTATTTTTCTCTAATAATGAACTTGTTCAAATTTTCTGTCTTTACTAGAGTTAGTTCTAGTAATTTATATTTTCCTAGACAATCATTTCCTTTCAGGTTCTCAAATTTATTGTATAAATCTGAGTATAATAGTCTCCAATGATTCTTTTTTTCCTGTGTATCTATGTTCATTTCCTCACTATTTTTGCTAGTTTTGGATATTTGTGAATTTTCTCTCATTTATTCATTTCAAATTTAATTAGCTAATGGTTCTTGATTTATTTATTTATTTTTTGGTTCTCGATTTTATTATTTTTCCAAAAGAATCAACTCTTGTATTTGCATATTAGCTTTGCCATGTTTCTACTTTTAATGTAAGTTTTCTATTTAATAAAAAATTTAATTGTAAAATATAATGCTCTTACAGAAAGGTGAAAAGGGCAAGAAATATAAATGTATAACTTCATGAATTATTATATAGTTAAATTTTATATAATCATAACTCGAGGAAATCTGGCATTTCCAAATATGAACCCTCCGATTTCAAAATTATCCCTCCCTCTTAGAGCCAAATACACCGACTTTTGTGGTAATCATTCTTTGCTTTTTAAGATAATTTTGGTGCCTATGTTGGCAACCTAAACCTTATAATTTAACTTTGCCTATTTTGGAATTTTATATAGATGGAATCACAAAGTGCGTATGCTTAGATTATTTCATGTAGCTGGGTACAACCAAAGACTGTTAATTTTGTTGCTAAATAATATTCCATTGTATGAAGGTACTAGTGCTTATTTATTTTATCTTTTAATGAGATTGATAATATTTCCAATTTTTCACTACTACAAACAATGTCATGAAGTGTCATCTTCTAATGTGTCCTAATGCACACCTCTATGCAAACATCCTTAATCCTTGTCTCCGTGGATGGAATTCAGAGAGACCATGAATTTGAATGGGAAAAAATATTACATGTTAATTTTCACTAACCTCAACCTAAAATGCAGCATTTTCTTCTGTTACAAATGTAGACAAAAGAAAAGTAATACCTGCACCTGTAACTTTGTCACAGGAGCTTTGTAACTTTGTCACTGATAGAAATAATAGATATTTTATATCACATTATGGTTGCAGATATCTAGAAATATCATTTGTGCTCATCACTATTTTGAAATTATGGTAGTTATTAAACTGACTACTAGCTGTTGTTAGTTAATATGTTAATAAAGATGGACAATTTTTACTACAACATGAATTTATTGTTTTAATATTTGATAGCTATATTCTCATACAATTGTTTTCCTTTGTAAATCCTCTATATTTTGCTTTATGTATTTAAAAGTTTAAGCTATTATTAGAAAGGGCCCCTAGGCTTCACCAGACTGCCAAAGGGTACGTGACACAAAAAAAGTTTGGTGCTCCAGGGCATATAGCTAGGAGGAGAACAGAGTTTGTGTATCAGTCAGGGATGAACTAGGCTAAGCTCTGGTAACAAACAATTCCCAAGTCTCAGTGGTTTAAACAGCAAAGTTTTATTTTATCACCCATTTCACAATTCCACATGCATGTCTTGGGTTAGTGGAGGAGCTAGGGCACATCACCAAGCAAGGTAGGGATACTAGAGTTCCCATCGTCTGAAGAAGGACTGGTTGATATGCCAACTGGAATGGTATATGGCAAATTATGCATTGGACCTTAAAGGCACCCATGCAGAAATGAGTGATACATTTTGCTTTTGCACACGTTTAATTAACCAAAGTAAATTACATAGCCATGCCTAAGTTAAAGGGGATGAAAACAAAAATTCTATCAAAAGGGAAAAAATTAAAAATATTGGTAAACAGCATTATTGATTGTCAGAATATACATATCTTCAACTTTATTATATAATTCCCAAAACGTTTCCAAAGAAGTTTATAAATGTACATTCCACCAGCACTGTACAAAAAATCATCTCACTCCATACATCCTTGACAACACTTGGTGTTGTGAAGCTTTTTTCATTTCAGTTACTTGAGTTGTTTTAAATTTTCTTTTCATAGACCTTTTTTTCATAAGAGCATTAGCCCTTTGGATGTCCTGTTTTTAAAAGTGAGTTTTCAGATCATTTGCCCATTTTTAAAGATTGTCTTTTTCTTATTTTTTCTCACATATATTTATCTAACTTACATTTTATCTTTTTCTGTTGTCTTGTCCTCTGTTCCTCATATCCTTTGTCTCTGTCTTGTGCTCATGTTTCAGAGAGACAGTTGCTTCATTAATGTTTTTTAATTCCTGGACGTAAATTTGATGGCAATTTTCATCTCTACCATGGCAATATCAATATTTTATTTGCGATTTTTTTCCCGTTTCTTCCATCATCTGTCATGGTAGTTATTTCTATTTCATTGGTAGTATTTTGTGAGACCTGTTTTTGGTCCTTTGTATGTATTGCTCACATTTGAATGAGACTAATTCTTCCTGAACTAGTTGGAATCAGGCAGTTCATTGAAAAGGCCATGTTACTGACTTTCAGGAGTTCTTGTGGGACAAGATTTTCTGTATGTGAATGTGAATTTTTAGCCTTCACGCCTTCCAAGCCCACCAAGATGGGCACTTCACATTGTGAGCCTCTCTTTCTAAATTGCCCCGTGAATAGACTATTTCCTGTAAAAGTGCTTAATTGTTTCAGATTCTGTACCAGTAGAGATCTAGAGATGCTCCTGCTACCAGATCACGGACCCAACACCTGCTGTTTCAAAGAAGGGATTGTTAGTTTGTACCTGGAGTTGTGACACACACATAGGGAGGCCCTCTGATTTGGCTTTTCCTGAGTGCTGTCTTTGAGTCTTCCCACGCTTCTGTTATACCACAGTTGTTCAGGCTATTTATGGTGCAAGTTTTCAGATGTATCTTAGTTTCACTAGAGATTGAGCCTTTCTATTTCTCATTGTCCCAGTTTTTGTGACTAAAAAATAGAAAAACAGAAAGTACCAACTTTACATCATTGTTTTCAAACCAGAATTCCATCGAAGGTTAAAAATGAGTGATATCCTCAAATTTTCATCTTAGTAGTATTCATATGGAGACACATGAAGAATGAAGACAAGATAATTACCAGTTAGGAATCTGTGTCAATTGATTCCATTGTAATTGTGGCAATTGGTAACGACAATTTGTGGAGCAGGACTGTGACATAAACAAGCAGTCAGATTGAAGAATCAATAGACATTAAGAGACAGTTTACTGTGGGGGCTGAAGAATGGAAAGAAAATAGAAATCCTCATGCTCCTAGAATATTAGAAGAATTTGGATTTTTTTTTTCCTTTCCTTGTACAGTATTCAGATCAGAGTGTAGAATATGCTTTCATGTATAACACCCTCTAAAACATGTGTATATTTATTGAAAAGAAGATGTCAATGCTAGCTAAGACCTCCCATATTCCCATAAAGACAATAATGTGTGCTATAACCATAATGCTGAAAGAGATATTGTTTCCATAATAGGAAATTCCTTCTAATGAAGGAAGTCGGTGGACTTCCTTCATTAGAATTCCTGAAAGATCACTGACACCCCTCCTCCTTTGAAATACTTCAACCTCTGACAGTCTAACTACTTTTAAGCATGTGACTGGCAAGTCAATCTCATCACCATATTGTACTCATGTTATATTTAAAACCTAAAGTTTTATTCCATTTCATAAAGATAGATGGTTGAATGTGTAAATATGCAAACTGGAAATGGATCAAAGAGCTGTATAAATGAAAAGTGTGGACAGTGATTAATTTAAAAATTGGTAGGATTAATGGAGCTACTTGAAAAGAAACAGACAAAATAAATAAAACAACAGTTTTCAAGATACTTTTTAGGCAGCATAAAGCAGTCACTCTTGAAAGATGGGAAACACATCAGTTGAGCCCTACAACTGCCCTACAATTCTTTCCTACCTTGAAAAAGCTTCCAATCCATGGTATAGAGAGAATCCATGTGGAGCGCAGCAGACTCCGTGACTTGAGGAGCTGGACCTGATATTCTGGGGAGATCAAGGCGCCTAGAGTTTGCAGGGCAGAATCGTGGAAAGAGAGTTGCACAGAGAGAACTTGGAAATCTTGCGAGGATCCCTGCCACCTATTCAGCAGAGACCAGCTCATGCACGTGTGGAAACTACTAGAGGCTTGGGAAGAACCATCAGAGAGAACCGGAGGAGAACCAGGCTCCCACCCAAGGCTGAGAAAAGTCTGCAACTACATAGGCTGGAAAAGCTTATAATTCATAGAGCAGTAGATAGAGTACTCAGAATGGTCTTGCCTCAGTGATGGGTAACAATCAGCCCTAGAACTAAATGCTACTTTGCTCCCACCTAAAAAATCATAAAAACAAGATACAAAAGCATCAAAATGTTTCTAAGTAAGATAATTATATCCCAAGACAAAGCTTAAGAATATTCACAAAAATACAAAAATTTCGGGGTTGGCCCCATGGCCGAGTGTTTAAGTTCACATGCTCCACTTCGGCAGCCCAGGGTTTTGCCAGTTCAGATCCTGAGCATGGACATGGCACCGCTCATCAGGCCATGCTGAGGCAGCATCCCTCATAGCACAACCAGAAGGATCTACAACTAGAATATACAACTATGTACTGGGGGGCTTTGGGAGGAAGAATAAAAAAAATACAAAACTTCCCAGCACCTAACAAGGTAAAATTCCAAATGGCTTGTATCTATTCTAAGATTGCTAAGCAGACAAAGAAATAGGAAAATATCTCCTCCTCAGAATGGAAGAAAAATCAACCAATCACAACTGACCTAGAACTGACAAAGATATTAAAAATGGTAGACAAGGACATTAAAACAATTATAACTGAATTCCAGATGTTCAAAAAGATAAGAAGATACGTGAAAAATATAAAAAGATATAAATCAAGCCTCTAGAGATGAAAAGTACAATGATTGAGATGAAAAAAGACACTAGATGGGTTTAATAGCAGATTAGATGTTGCAGAAAAAAAAAATATTAGTGAAGTCTAAGAGATATCAATAGAAACTATCCAAAAGGAAACACAGAGAGATAAAACATCAAAAAAACAAAATGACTTCAGTAAGTTCTGTAGACCCTTCAAGCATTATGATGTATCTAGAAGGAAAGGACAGAGAAAACAAAAAATTATTTGAAGAAATAATAACATTTCTCCAAATAAAATTAAAGATCCAAGAAACTCAATAAACTCCAAGCACAGGAAGCGAGGAAACTATACCAAAGCACCTCATAATCAAATTTCTGAGAACCAGTGATAAAGAGAAAATCTTGAAAGAAGCCAGAAAAAGAAACTTTATACATAGAAGGACAAAGAGAAGAATGACAGTAGATTTCTTGTTGGGAAAGGGAAGGAAAGATGATAGCTCCCTAAAGATTTTGATGCCCTTATCTCCTAAACCTATGAATATATTCCTTTACAGGACAAAAGAGACTTTGCAAGTGTGATTAGGGTTTGGGTCTTGAGATGGGGAGAGTACCCTGGTTTAACCAGGTGGGCCTAATCTAATCCCATGAATCCTTAAAATCAGAGGAACTTTCCTGACTGTAATCAGAGATGTGAAGTCAGAACTTTACCTGCCGTTGCTAGCTTTGAAGACGGAGGAAGAAGCCCACAAATCAAGCAACATGGTGACTTCTAGAAGCTAAGAGAACAGTTCTTAATTTACAACCAACAAGAAAACAGTAATCTTGATCCCACAACCACAAGGAACTTAGTTCTACACTCAACCAAACGAGCAGGAACCTCTTTCCTAGAGCCTCCAGAAAAGAACGCAATGAGCTGATACCTTGATTTTAGCCCAGTGAGACCCATACCAGACTTACAAGTGACTGACAGAGCTGTAAATAATACATTTGTGTCATCTGAAGCCCAGCCCAGAGCTTATGCTATTTGTTATGACAGCAATAGAAAACTGATAGAGAAATAACCAAGTGAGAAGAAAAGGAAGCATTATAGTTAAAGAAATAAAAGGAAAAACAACTGTCAATGTAGAATTCAATACCCAACAAAAATGCTTCAAAAATGAAGAGGTAATAAGATCTACTTCAGATGTACAAAAGCTAAAAGAATTCATCCTGAGCAGACCTGTGCCACAAGAAATGCTAAAGTAAGTTCTCCTAAGAAAATATGAGTTGGCAGAAAGAAATGAAGAGCACCAGAAATAATAACTACCTGAGTAACTATATAAGAATATTTTTTTCATTATTTAAATCTCTTTAAAATAAAATTGATTGTATAAACAAAGTAATAACAATAAATTGTGGAGTTTGTAACATGTGTATAGGTAACACATATGACAACAATAACATAATGGCCCGGAGAGGGAAAACGGAAGTCTACTCCTAAAAGCTTTTTATACAGTATGTAAAGTGATACAATATCACTTGAAGATAGACTGACGTTAAAGAGGGATGCTATTAACCTAAAGCAAGCAAGAAAATAGTGCAAAATGTTACATGTAATCAATCAACAAGTGAGACAAAATGGAGCCAGAAAATATATTAAATTGATCCCAAAAAGGGGGAAAACAAAGAAAAAAGGAAACAAAAAGAAGAGGAGACAAAAAAAGAACAAGATGATAGTTTTATACTTACCCATATCAATAACCACATTAAATGCAAATGATCTAAATATCCAATTAAAATCCAGAGATTATCAGATTGGATTAAAAGTCAAAACCTAGTTAATAATACCGTATTGCATATTGGAAAGTTGCTAAGAGAGTAGCTCTTAAAAATTCTCATCACAAGAAAAAACAATGTGTAACTACGTGCAGTGATGCATGTTAACAAGACTCATTGCGGTGTTCATTTCTAAATATATACATATATTGAATCATTGTTATATGCCTGAAACTAATACAATGTCAATTATATCTCAATAAAAAAATGTTTAAGTCAATATCTAATAATATACTGTTAAAAAGAAACTCATTAAATATGAAGACACAAATGGGTGAAAATTAGAATGGAAAAGGTATGCCATGTTAACACTAATCAAAAGAAAGTAAGCATAGTGATATTAATATCAAAGTAGATTTCAGAGAAAGGAATATTACCAGAGATAAATGAGGTAAAATCAAAAGCTAGCTCTTTGAGATCGATAAAACTGAAAAATATCTAACCAGACTGATCAGGAATAAAAGAGAGAAGACACAATTATCAAAATCAGGAATGAGAGAAGTGATATCACTACAGATTCTAAAGATACTAAAAAGATAATAACGAATATTATAAGTAACTTTATGCCAATAAATTCAATAATTTAGATGAAATAAATTCCTTAAAAGACACGTGGTACCAAAGCTCTCTCAATATGAAATAGGTAACATGAAGAGCCTTATAGCAAAGAAATTAAATTTTTATTTAAAAATCTCCCCACACAGAAAACTCCTGGACCCATGGCTTCATTTTTAATACTACAAAGTATTTAATGAAGAAATAGTACTAATTTCAGTCAAACTTTTCCAGAAAATTAAACAGAAAAAATGTTTTCCAACACATTTAATGGGCCCAGCATTACCCTGGCATTAAAACCAGACAGAGACATTATAATAAAAGAAAACTACCAACTACTATCTCCCATGGACATAGACACAAAAATTATAAACAAATTTTAGAAATTCAAATCAAACAATATATAAAAAGAATAATACTTTATGACCAAGTTAGATTTATTGAAGAAATGCAAGTTAAGTTCAACATTAAAATTAAATCAATAGAAAACATAGACATAAATCTTTGTGACCTTGGTTTATGCAACAATTTCTTAAATATGACACTAAAAATGCAAGCAACAAAAGAAAAAATAGATAAACTGAACATCATTAAAATGAGAACTTTGTGCTTTAAAGTTCAAGAAAGTGAAGACAACCACAGAAAGGGAGAAAATGTTTGAAAATTATCTGATAAGGGATTTATATCTAGACTATATTAAAAACATTCTTACAACTCAATAATTACCCATTTGAAAAATAGGCAAAGAATCTGAATAGATTCTTTCTCAAAGAAGTTATATAAATGGCCAATAAACACATGAAAAGATGCTAAACATCATTAGCTATCAAGGAAATGCAAATCAAAATTACAACGAGATACCACTTCACATTCACTAGGATGTCTATAACAAAAATGACAGATAATGACAAATGTTAGGAAGATATGGAAAAGTTGGAACCATCATATACTTTTGGTGAAGACGTAAAATGTTGTAGACACAGTCTGTTTTTCAAGTGGTAGTTTTTCAAGTGGTTAAACATAGAGTTACCGTACAATTCAGCAATACACCCAAAAGAAATTAAATCATATGTCCACACAAAAACTTGTACATGAATGTCCATAGCAGCATTATTCATAATAGCCAAAAAGCAGAAATAGCCCAAATGCACATCAAGTGATGAACACAGAAATAAAATGTGGTATATCCTTACAATGGAATATTATTCAGCAATAAAAAATGATGTACTGATGCATGTTACAACATGGATGAACCTTGAGAAAATTATGCTAATTGAAAGAAGCCAGTCACAAAGGACTGCAGGATATAAAATCAATATACAAAAATTAATTGCATTACTATCTACTAGCAATGAATAGTGAGAAATTTAATTTGTTAAACATATAATCTATAATAACATGAAAAACTATGAAATACTCAGAGAAAATATGGCAAGAGGTGTGCAACACCTGTACACTGAAAACGACAAAATATTGCTGAATTAAAGGAAACACAATAAATGGAGAGACTATCTTGTTAATGAATTTGAAGATTCAATACTGTTAAGATTTCACTTTTTCCTAGGTTGACCTCCAGATTCAACACAATCCCAATCAAAATATCAGTAGGCTATTTTTTTCTCTTTTTTTTTTTTTTTTGAGGAAGATTAGCCCTGAGCTAACTACTGCCAATCCTCCTCTTTTTGCCGAAGAAGACTGGCCCTGAGCTAACATCCATGCCCATCTCTCTCTACTTTATACGTGGGATGCCTACCACAGCATGATGTTTGCCAAGCGGTGCCATGTCTGCACCTGGGATCCGAACCGGTGAACCCCAGCCAGCAAAGAAGCGGAACGTGCAAACTTAACCGCTGTGCCACCAGGCCGGCCCCAGTAGGCCTTTTTTTTTTAATATATAAACTGAAAAAACTGATTCTAAGATTAATTTGGAAATGCAATTAACCTAGAATAGCCAAAATATTTTGAAAAAGATGAATGAAGTTGGAAGACTAACACTATCTGATTTCAAGAATAATTACTAAGCTACAGTAGTTGAAACAATGTGGCATAGGCATAAATATAGACAAATTGTCAATGAAATAAAAGTGAAAGTCTAGAAATAGACCCACACATGTATGGACCACTAATTTTTTGCAAAGTTGCAATGGCAATTCAGTGAAGAAAGAATCATTTTGTCAATAAATGGTGCTGGAACAATTGGATATCCAAATGCAAAAAAACACAAAAAATTAGAAGTTCAATGAATAACTCATACCATACACAAATGTTAATTCAAAATGGTTATAGATCTAAAATTTAAGAGCTAAAACAATAAAGTCCTAGAGGAAAACAGTGGAGAAAGTCTTTGTGACCTTAACTTTGGGAAAGATTTCTAAGATATGATACCAAAAGCACAATTCATAAAAGAGAAAACTGATTAACTGAACTTCATCAAAAATAAAAATTTTTGCTATTTGGAATATACTGTTAAGAGAATGAAAAGAACAGCCTACCAATTGGGAGAAAATATTTTCAGAACATATATCTAATAAAAAAAATATAACCAGAATATATAAAGTATTCTATAAACTCAATTATAAGAAATCAAAGAACCCAAGAAAGAATATCATCACCCATCTCACCAAAGACACACAGATGGCCAATAAGCACATGAAATGATACTCAACATAATGTGTCATTAGGAGAATGCAAATTAAAAGCACAAGGGCAATACCAGCATGTCAGCACACACCTATCAAAATTGACGATACCAATTGCTGGTGAGAATGTGGAGCAACAGACTGTTTGTTATTTCAAGCCTCATCTTCAGTGGGGAAATGTTAACAACTTCCTACCTGCAACTGGGAACAATGCAAGAATGCTCTTATCACCACTTCTGTTCAAAATCTTGGAAGTGCTAGCCTTGTAATAAGGCACGAAAAAAGCATATGGATTACACAATAAAAATAAACTGTCACTATTTACAGATGACATAATAATCTATCTAAAAGATCTAAAAGGATCTACAAACAAACTATTATAATTGCTGGACACGAGTTCACTATAAAAAAATAATTTGTGTTACTGTATACCAATAACAAATTTTAAATTTTGATACCACTTAAAATAGTTCCCAAACTATCAAATATAGTTTAGTAAAAAATTTGGAAGATCTCTATATTAAAACTATAAAACATTATTGGGAGAATTTAAAGAGGATCAATATAAATGGAGTGATGTGCTATATTTATGGATTGAAAGGCTCAATATTACAAAGATTTCAAATGTCCCTTAAATCAGTCTAAAAATTCAGTGCAAACCCAATCAAATTCTAAGCATGTTTTTTGCACTAATTGACATAGTTTCTAAAATTTAATTGGAAATGCAAAAAGGCAAGTATATCCAACACAGTATTAAAGAATATCAAAGATATAATGACATATTATTAGTCCATAGTAATTAGGACACCATAGTATTGACACAAGAATAAAAAATTTGACAAATAAAACTAAAATCAGAGCCCATAAAGAGGCCCAAACATATACAGCCACCCAATTTATGTCAGACATGACACTCAAGCAGACCAGGGAAGGTGGGCCCTTCTATAAAAGGAGCTGGAACACTTGAATATCCATATGAAACAAAGAGTACATTCTGGACCTCTTCTCACACCATACCCACACACAAAAAAACCAGATTGAATAATAGGTCTAAATATGAAAGGCCACATAAAAAAAGCTTTTACAAAAACATAAAATAATATCTTCCTGACCTGGAGAATGGGTTTCTTAAACAGAACACTAAAAACACTAACCATAAAAGAATAAAAATATGATAAAACACACTTTATTAAAAGTATAAATCTTGGTTTGCCCAAATTTGTCCACTAAAGATTACAAAGACAACCCACAATGGAAGAGAGGAAAAGAGAGAGAGAGAGCCTTGCAATATATACATGCAACAAACCCCAAATATCCAAAATTAAAAACTCTATAAGAAAAAGACAGATAACGCAAAAATAGGCAGACTTCGACTTTCTTGAAACAAAATATGCAAATAACCAAGAACCATATAAAAAGCTGCTGAATTTCATTAGTTATAGAGGAAATGGAAATTAAAATCACAAAGAGATACCACCACAGAAACACGCACACACACCACAGAATGGCTAAAATCAAAAAGGTTGAGAATATCAAATTTTCGCAATGATGTTAACTAGAATTCTCAGACACCGTTAGAGTATTAATAGACAAAACAATTTTAAAAAACTCTTTGTCACTTAGATATGAAAACTGAATAAATGCATATCTATGACCAGCAATTTCAGCCCTAAGTCTACTCCCAACCAAAATGCATAAGATACAAATGAGAAGACATATACAAAATGTTCATAAAAGCACTATTCTCAATAGCCCAAACCTAGTAACTACCCAAATGTCAATCAACTTGTTAATAATTGTGACATGTTTACATAATAGAATATTTCACAGCAGTGAAAACAGAGGATCTACAACCATATGCAACAACACTAATAATTCTTACAAACAGAATATTGTGAAAGAAAATAGACATTTAAAAGTATGTGTGACACTGTTCGATTCATAGAAAGTGCAAAAACAGCCAATACTAATGTGTGCTGTTAGGAATCAGGAAAGTGTTACACTTGGGGGAGTGGGGTATTACCTAGAAGAAAGCACCAGAGGGGTTCCTGGGGTGCTGGCAATATCCAGCTTCTTGATCTGGGTGCCAGCTGCATGAGTGTGTTCATTTTGTGAAAATTTGATAAACTGTACACTTACAATACATACATTTTTCTGTATGTATGCATATGTTCAATAAAAAGTTTTTAAAATGGTAAAATTGCACATTTTTTTTCAGTTTCAGATTTTCTCTGTTGAATTGTGACTATGTTTTTGTTTTTCCAAGTATAAGGCAACAAATTTTATATCTTTCATGCTATACAGATAAGTGGATCTTTCTTGAAAACAGCAACATTTCCCCGTAATCTGTATCTGGATGATCTCTCACTCCACAAGCAATCCACAGAAAATCCTGTAACTTTAATATGGATTTTTTTTAGTTTTATGGATAGTGTCTTTTTCTCACTTGGCCCTGCAAGAGCTTGCTGCCACACAGCTGTGCTAAATCAAAGAGAACGTGTCTTATCTGCTCTGTAAACACAGATGAAACCAACACAGCTGATGTCCAAGCGTCACAGAGAGTGTTGTGAGCAAGAAATTTAAGTCTGAAAATACGAAATAAAATGGTACTGTATATGAAACCCTGCAACTGAGAACAAAAAAGGAAATGATTTTGTTTTTGAACAAACTTGTAACTGAGACCATACATATTTTGGCTAACTTATTTTGGATTCAGGCAGTGACTTTGATGAAGAGGAGTTCTGGTCCTTTGCTGACTCTCAGCTGCCACCAGGGTTTTACCCCAGTTGTCCCACCTTGGCCCCCCAGGAGAACTCCTGGGGTCACATCCACCTCACTGCCACCACAGCCCCAAATCGCATCCACCTTCTAATCAACCCAAAGAAGACTGAGTTGATGCAGAGGACAGAGCATGACCAATGTATAACTTGTGGCTCAACGCCTAAAGGCAGTGACTGATGAGCACCACTATTTGTCTTGAAGGTTAAGGGCTATCAGCGACCATGTAGAAACACGGAAATACAACTTGACTTCATTCTAAAAGGTTTGCTGTTTCATTTTGACATTACCGTTATTTTCTTAATATTATGTAATTGAATTTTTGACTACAGAGTGGACAAAATATTATTTATGAATGCATTGCTTACATGACAAACTTCTTATCCCTCTTTAATGATTTGTAGAAAATATATGTTTGATCTTAGGGTTCCCCATATTTTGTCAGACTTGGCACATCATGGTAAGATCTGCATTATACTGTTCCCCATATAATTTCTGGAATTTATAATTAATTGAGGTTTTCTTTGTTCTTTAGTTCATACTTCATTTTTTAATGAATGTCTTATGAACAATTGGAAAACATGGATTTTTGTCAGTGGGCAGCAGTATTTTGTGTTTGTATTATGGTTGCATTTTCCTCTTTTAAAAAAATTATATAAGCCTTATTGCCTTTTTTATCTTTCTATCATAGACAGAGATTAGTGCTAATGTCCAAAATTACAATGGTAGTTTTGTTTACTTGTCATTTCAATACTGATGACTTTTGTTTTATGGGTTGATATATTGTTATTTTACATAGACGGTTTAACACTGTTTCAGTATTATTGTGTATTTGAATATTTAAACAATATATACGAAGTTACAGTTTTGCAAATAAAATACTAATTTGAGAGTTAAAAGATGAAACCTAATTTTTAACATATTTATATGGAAAATAGCTAAAGATAATTTTACTTAATTTTTGTCCTATTTTTATAGATTTTTATTTTTTTTGTTTAGTAAGTCAAAGTAAACATTACCTGATGACATAGTCTCAAAATATATAAAGTAAAAGTTAAGAGCTCCACTGGGAGAGACTAACAAATTAACCATCATAATGGGAGATTTTTAACATAAGTTTTTCAATAAATATCAGGTTAAGGAAACCAAATAAAAAGACTTTAGGTAAGCAGACCATTTGAACAGCAATGTTAATAAGATTGATCAAGTAGATATAAAAAACTGGATACTACACATTGTTTTCATACACACAATTTACAATAATTGACTATGTTTTATACCACAAAACAAATCTCAATGAAAATATATAGCATTCGAACTCATGTGTTCTATAATCACCAAAAAATTAACCTGGAAAACAATTTTTTAAAGTGTAATGAGAAAAATATATATATATATTTGAAATTAAACATTTCTAAATAAATAATGGCTTAAAAAATTAATATCAAAATCAGAATATGTTTAGATGTGAAATATAATTCAAATACGACATATTAAAACATGTGGAATAAACGTAAAGCTCACTTTAGAAATGAAATACAAAAATTAGAAATTTACTGGTGTAATGAGCAATATATTAAAGAAAAAAGAAAATATACACCATTTCAAGAAAATATACACCCTCTCAATAGATGCAGGAGAAGTATTTCTGAAATTAGATGTACATTCGTGATTTAAATTTTTTTTAAAAACACAAAAAGAAAAGAAAAGAAATCATATGTTATGGGCTGAATTGTGTCCCCCCAAAATTCATGTCAAGGCCCTAACACTCAATACCTCAAAATACGACTGTTTTTGGAGACAGGGCCATTAATGAGGTGATTAAATTAAAAGGAAGGCATTAGGGTGGGCCTGATACAATCTGACTGGTGTCCTTATAAGAAGAGGGAATTTGGAGACAAAAGGAGACAGCAGGGATATGTGCCCACAGAGGAAGCCCCTGTGAGGACACAGTGAGAAGATGGCCGTGTGCGAGCCAAGGAGAGAGGCCTTGGCAGAAATCAACCCTGCTGACACCTCAATCTAGGACTTCTAACCTCTGAGAAAATAAATTTCTGTTCTTTAAGCCACCCCGTCTGTAGTATTTTATTATGGCAGCCCTAACAAACTAATACACTATACGTTTAAGAAGAAATAGAGCAAACATTTTATGTTGAAATGTCAAAAGCATGTCCTCTAGGATTGGGAACAAGGCAAGGATAACTGCCATCATCCCTTGTACTCAGTACTTCGCTCAAAGTCCTAGTCAGTGTCATAAGCAAATAAATGAACAACGATCAGAAGACCCAATACTGACACTATGCAGATGATAGGAGCTGTATACGTGAAAAACTCAAACTCAAATAGGTTATTAGAAGAACTAAAAGATTTTAGCAAGATTGGTTACCTGTGAAAACAATATCACATTTTATATGCCATTAACAATTAGAAAATGTAATTTTAAAACATTTACAAATGCATAAAAATATAATGTACTTAGGGAAAATATAATTAAAATTGTTTAAATAATTTTCGGAGAAAGTATAAAACTTTAATGAAAGTCATTAAAAAGAACTAAATAAACAGTGAGATGTACCTTGTTTCTGGATAAGAAAAGAAAGTCCATAAAGATGTCCATTCTCCAAACTGGCTGATGGAGTAGATACAATTCTAATCAAAATCCCCAAGGGCCCTTCCCCTACCCCAGGTACTCAATAAGCTATTGCAAAATTTTTAAGGAAAAACAGAGAGCAAGAACAGCCAAGGCATTCTGCAGAAGAACGAGGAGGAAGGCTTGCCCTATTAAATCCCAGGACAGATTTCAAAGCTACACTAATTAAGACAGTGTGCTAAAAGTACAAAGATGGGCAAATAGAACAGAATAACAGATAAACAACAGAAGAGAATTAAGAGCCCATACATAGATTATCACACATGTAGAAGCTTCTATTATCACACTGTAACATTTCTGATCAATAGAAAAATGATTCATTACTTAATAACAGCCCTTGGATAATTAGATATGTCTGTAAAAATTAGAAAATAGATCCTAATCACATTACTTACTCAAAAACACAAATCCAGGTGGCTTAACTATATAAACATGAAAGTAAAATAGGTTAAAATCATATAGGTCTCTAGGTAGAAAAGGATTTAAGATATAAAAAAGAGCAAATCACAATGAAAAAAGTGATAAAACTAACTACATTACAAATCAGAATTTCTATATAATTGTTGGTTTGCAAATGGGCCCCCATGCACAGAGGGCAAGGAAGGCTGAAGAAAGGCGGACCACTCCAATTCCGCAGGCGGCAGGTTTGACAAGCAAGGGAACTTAACTTGTGAGGCTTGTCTCGGGCAGCCACAAGATGAGTAGATCTTTGCACCTGCTGCCAGAATCTTCAGTTTATATAGAGGCCTTAATAGGGTTCAGTCACTTATTTAATCCAGATGGTCTCAACCACACCTCACTCTCTCAAGGCTCTGTCCTTGAAACAGTTCCTAGAGTGGCAGTGGTGGGCGGAACATACATTCCAAGGAGAGGGGAGGGGTTAGGAGCTTCTGAATGCCTGGGTCCAGCTTGCCGATTAACTGGGGATTGTATCCTTTTGATGACCTCCTCCAATAATAATAAAAAAGGCAGAATTTATTTGCAAAACCAAAAATTAATAAATGAATAGTATCACAATTAGAAAAAACTCAGATAAGGAAAAATGTGCAAAAGATATGAACAGATGAGGAATCCAAGTGGCCAATAAATATCTGGTAAAAAGATAGTTTTGCCTTCACTAGTTCTTGAAGAAATGTAAATTAAAACCACAGTAAGATTTGGGGCTGGCCCCATGGCAGAGCGGCTAAGTTCGAGTGTTCCGCTGTAGGCGGCCCGGTGTTTCGTTGGTTCGAGCCCTGGGCGTGGACATGGCACTGCTCATCAAACCACGCTGAGGCAGCGTCCCACATGCCACAACTAGAAGGACCCACAACGAAGGATATACTTTGTACTGGGGGGCTTTGGGGAGAAAAAGGAAAAAAAAATAAAATCTTTTAAAAAAAAATCCACCATAAGATTTAATTTATCTCACTGGAAAAAAATTTAAAGTATGCTAGCAAATGGCGAGCAGTTGGAGCAACGGCAATTCTTACATATTGCTGAAAAGTTTAAATTGTATATGTAGTTACAAAAAACTATTACACAACTAGCTGTATATACTATTAAAACTTTTAAAAACGTACATTGAGTGATATGTACAAGAATGTTCAAGGCAGAAAAAAAAAATCACCCAAATCACCCGAATAGCTATCAAGAGCAAAACAGATTAACAAGTATGGTATATATTAAAATGAAGGAACTACAGTTGCACACATCAGTAGAGAAGACACAAAAAATTACAGCAAGGCAACGCACATCATAGAAGATTATACTCAGTTTCATCCCATGTATATAAAGTACAAAAATAGACAAAAACTGTGCAATATTTAGGTTAAGGATACAAATACATGTATTAAAACCATAAAGAAAACAAGGGAATGATTAAATTAAAGAAAATTGTTAACTTGAGAGTGAGAGACTGACATAAAATTAGGGAGGGACATACATGAAGTTTCTAAAGTGGAATAACATTCTATTTCTTAATCTGTGTGTACATAGATGTTCATCTTGTTACTTACCATGATAAAAGTTTTGAAAAATCTTAAAGAATTTAGGAATTTAAATACACTCAACCCTTAAAGAAAAAAATAATGCAAACAATTAAAATTTTTCCAGAGTGCAAAAAACGAAGACACATTTCCAAACTATTTCTTAAAACCAACTTAATATAAATACCAATCAGTGAACAGATATAACAAAACATAACAAGGTAGAAACGCAACCAAACATCAATATCAGTGAAAATTATTCTTTAAAATATTAGCAAACAAAATCCAATAGCACTTTAATCCAATAGTATTTTCTTTCCATTGATGAAAGGATGGGAAGAATATTAGGTAGTCCATTAATAGAAGTCATCAGATTAATAAGTCAAGTGAGAAAAAATATGGTTATATCCGTAAGTGACAAAGTCATTAAATAAAATTGAACAAGAATAAAGAATGAAAATTTTCAAGTGAGGTCGTCAAGATGGCGACTTCAGCCTCTCTCACGAGTAGACCAACCAGCAACTATCCACAGACAAGACACCATTGTGAAAACCCCAGCACCTAGGAGTGAGGCTGAAGCACGCCCTGGACAACTGTAATCTAAAATGCTCACCTGGCGTGCAGAAGGAGGACAAAGTAGGACAATGTGTATCCAACAACAAATTATTATAGTTATAGTTATTTTACTACTCTTGTTTTTGAACCTTTAAACCAGAGCTATAAGTGAATTGTGCACCACCATTACAATGTTAGCAAATCTAACTTTGACTATGCATTTACTATTATCAGTGAGTTTTATACATTCGTATGTTTTCAGGGTGTTAATCAACATCTATTTCAACTTGAAGAATTCCCCTTTGCATTTCTTGTAAAGAAATTAAAGTACAATTTGTATGTGAATTTCATTATATAGAATTTTCGTGTATATATATGAGTTTTGAATTTGATTCCCCTTGTGTTTACTAGGTATAACAACTACTTCTCCAGCACCCAATAGAAATATATATTATCGGCAAGAAAAGTATGCTATATAGATACCTTTAAATTTTCTACATGTTGTACATATTATTCTAATTTTTAATTGACTTTGGTCTGCATTTAGTTCATTTTTTTTTTTTGTTCCTTGTATAGTTGGTATCTTTCTTTTTTAATTTCTTAATCAGACTGCCAACATTTTATTTTTGTCTTTCAAAAAGAACAGTTTGGGCTTTATTGATCCATTTTGTGTCTTTTGCTTCATTGATTTGGTGTTTCATATTTGTTAATTTCTTCTTTCTATTTTTTTAGGTTTGCTTTTTATTTCTTTTTCAAGTCCTTTTAGTAATTTTCCACCTTTGTTACTTTCTAAGAGGCATTAAGTATTCAGAACATGACTTTGGCGTATTCATTGGGCACGTGGTGGGCTCTTTCATCTAAAAACACTGAGTCTTCCTTCAGCTTAGCAGCAACGCCGTCTCCTCCTCTTCCTCTCCCTTTTCCTGCCCCCCCTTTTCCTCCTCTTTCTTCTTTTTTTATTTCCATCCCTCAGTTACTGTTCGTTCGTCTCATATGTCTGTTTCCACAGATGCTATATCTTCTCTATTTGTCCTCCAAGTCTATTAATATTTGTCTCTTATGTTCCATCTTTTTGTTGTTTGGCTCTTATGTTCTCAGACAGTATTTCTCAATCTTGAATAATAATTCTTTCTCTCCTAAGGTAAAAATACTCATGGAACTCCAAAAACATATCCAGACTCAGTTTAAGAAGCAATCTGTTTTTAGGTCAATAATGCAGTTTTCTATCTTATCCAATTAGCCTTTCTTTCGAGGGTTTTTTTTTAATTTCTGTAATCACATGTCTCCATTTTCATAGTAGCCAACTTTGACTTGTTTCATGGAGGCTGTATCTTCCCAGTTTGCTCTAAAGATTCTATTTGGAATGATTTTTTAGGTCCTACTAAATAGTAACCTCACAAGCTTTTCATGATAAGGAATTTTGAAAAACAACTTTAAAAAGCAAGGTTGAATACAAAACAAGGAGACAGAAGTGCTGCTTCAGGGACAATCAACAAGAAGGAAACTCTCCAGAGGCCTCTATGTGATTTTGTCTTGTTTTCTCAAAGCCACATCTGCAGCCTTGCTTTTCTTGCTATTCAGTGTGAAAACAAATTCTAAGTATTATAAACTACAGGTAAAATGAAAGGGAGGACAAATACAAAAAATAAGTACTAAAGGGTAGAGATTAAAAGGAGCAAAACTATGGGGGCTGGCCCCGTGGCCGAGTGGTTAAGTTCGCACACTCCACTTCAGGTGGCCCAGTGTTTCGGTGGTTCAAATCCTGGGCGTGGACATGGCACTGCTCATCAAACCACGCTGAGGCAGCGTCCCACGTGCCACAACTAGAAGGACTCACAACGAAGAATATACAACTATGTACTGGGGGCTTTGGGGAGAAAAAAGAAAAAATAAAATCTTAAAAAAAAAAAGGAGCAAAACTATGAACTTAAAATAAAATATAAAATTAAAATAATCGGATGAGAATTTAAAAACAGTACGTAAACCTGATATCAAAAATAATACAAATAAAACTTTAGAAAAAAAGATTAAAAAGCTAATAAGGTAAAAGTATATAATATGAAAGTGAAATCAATAAAAGATAAAAAGTGGTACCAGGATATTAGACAAGAAATAGAGAATTAAAGATTAAGAATTAAGAAATAAAGGAAAATTTTAAATTTAAGAAATGAAAATTAAAATATAGGAATGTCAAGGGTCCCCAGAACCATCATCAGGCTTAACGATTTACTAGAATGATTCACAGGACTCAGAAAAGCTGTTATTCTCACGGTTATGATTTATTTTAGTGAAAGAACATGGATTAAAGTCAGCAAAGGGAAATGTACATGGACCAAAGTCTAAGAGAGACCAGTAACAATCTTCTAGTTGTCCTCTCCCAGTGAGTTCCATGGATGGGCATAATTCTCCCAGAAACAATGTATGACAACACCTGCAAATGTTTGCCAAACAGGGAAGCTTGCTAGAGCCTTGATGTCCAGGGTTTTTATTGGGGTTCAGCATGTAGCACCTGCATGACTGACCTCAGCTACCCAGTGAGTACCAAGGCCTCAGGGATACAAAACCAGGTAGTCACCATAAATCACACTGATAGCACTAGTATGCCATGGCCCAAGGCCTCAGGTGTACAACAACGGTTCTATCAGGCAGAATATCCCAAGGGCCCAGAGCTCATTCTCCCAGGCACCAGCCAAAAGTTAGCCCTGAAAACAGAACTTTCTTGGAAATGTTCAGGGGTGGAGTAACTCAGGCCTGTGAAGTTAACTCTTTCCTGCACAGTAGAGTAAGTAAAAAATAGAAGAAAATGGGAAAGGAGCAAAAAGACTAAAAATACAAGAGCTAGAAGAATTAAGTGATAAATATTTTTTTAAAAAATCAACATACATCTCAGTAACTAAATCTATTAAATCAATGCCAAGATTCTGAATCAAAATAATAATATAGGGAAACAAAAGAAAGGAAAGAAGAGATGGAATCAGCTGTAGGCAAGCAAAGCAAGGCTCCCAGCTGAGAGGCTAGGGTTGGAGAAGAGAGATTCAGGGACACTCTCTTGCCTCCACCTCTCTCCCAACTTCACATGCCCCAGGAATGTCCTAAGTTCTACCAGCACCTATCAAGACAGGCCCCACCTGGTCAGAGAAGCCACCACCTCCAGAGGTGTCAGCCAGCAATCAACAGCCCAGGCCCTGTGGTCCTTCACATGCTCAGGTTCCTGGCTCTGCCATGCTCATAAATTATGTAGCCCATTCTAGCTACCTTGGATTGAAAGGGTATGGCTTGCTGCTTCACTAATCACTTAGTTAAATCATTGCCATTTTCTCATTGTGCATCACCTGTTCTGTGGATCCAACCTCTCTCCACCCCTGTGTATCTACCTATTACAGCAACACAGAGACTGTCCATTTAGGGCAACAAAAAAGCCTAATGAACATCTTGTCATGGTGAATAACAGATGTCTAAAAGCTTCCATGTTAACCTTCAAGAACAGGGACAAATGAGAGGAAGAAAAAGAGTGCCACAGGCTCTTGAGAGCATGTTAGACTCCACTGCAAAGTGAAAAATGCTTTTGCTGAAAGCAAACTGCCACCACTTATGAAAAGCTATCAGGGCTCTGAGTCCAATTAGAGAGAGAAAAAAAATCAATAGCGATTCACTTCCTTGTTAGAGGAATTGATCTTCCTGATAAAGTTCACAATATTCTTAGAGTTTGTCTTAATCATTTTCTGGCAAAATGGCCCAGCTCCAACTCTCCCAAATTGAAGCGTTAAATTGAGATCAGTGGGTTAGCAATGCAGGGAGTTACAAGCCAGTCTCCTCAAAGAGGACAGCGTATCCCTCAGACAGAAGGTGAGCAAGAACACCAGCCAGTCATCATACTCTGGCCAAATATTCAGATATTTATTTTATCTCTTTAAAAAATCTAGGTAAGGACCATGAGCATCCAGTTTTCATTCAGACCTCATGTCTGGTTTCATTTTTCTTGTTTTGATAAATAACACTGTGCCCCAGGGTTTAGAAGACCTAAGTCTACCGTCTAGCCCTCTCTCTGGCTGGCCATATGACCTTGAGAAAAGAATTTCACTTCCCTGAATTGTTTCTTCATCTCTGAAAAGAGATTGCATTTGCCAGTGTGTGTGCTTCATATATATACGGCTATAAAACAGTTATGTGTAATTCAGTAATTACACATAATTAAGCAATTACATGTAGCAGACATCAGGCTAAGTGCAGCAACTCATGAAGCCCCACAACCACCCTTTGAAACAGCTATCATTGTAATTCTTTCTTACAGACAAGGACACAGGGCTCAGAGAGGTTTAGGTACTTTGACCAATCTTGACTCTTACCCAGGGCTATGTGAAACACAAGCGCTTGGCCAGTGCATTCCTAAGAAGGTTTCTAGAACCAAATAAATTGGGAAACATCACATCTTATATTCTCCTTTTGGCAATTTACATTTGCACTAGCTTATGAAAGGTTCTGGGGAGTCCTGAAGCAAAGACATCAGTTCATCCCAGCATTTTTGAAATAGTTTGGTTATGGAATTTTCTTTTTCATGTCCTATCTAGCAACATCCCAAAGTATAGGGAAAAGAATACTGGACTAAGAATCAGAAAATATTTGAGTTCCAGTTCTAAACATAAGTTACTAAATGTATCACTTGCCAATCGCTTAAACTTTATAAGCCTCAGTTTTCATTGTTAAATTAGTGAACTACCTTAGCAAAGCCGTACATGAATTAAATAAGATGCTATACAGGAAAGCATTTTTGTAAATAATGAAATATTACACAAATACTGTGTCATTATCATTAATCCAGTTCTTTGAATATGAAATATGAGGAATGGTTTCCCAACTCCAGGTAACACTTGTCACTCATTCATAAATTTTTTTAATAAGATGAGACCATTCTTTTTTTTTAATACCATCTAGTCCAGACAGCAAAACAGCATAAACCAGGTATTTTTCCAACAAATTAATGCACACGTGTAACTGTATATGACAATTGTGTTCTAACAGTTCACTACATCTCATTTTTTATTCTTGTCGCTTATTCCTGGGGTTTTTTTTCCTGTCGTTGTTATCATGTTTTATTTCTCCTGTACATGCTCTAAAACACTGCTATTTCACTACTATGTGATGCATTAAGATTGAAAATTCAGCATGAGAAAAAATCCTTTCTAGATTCAAGGAGTTTATGTTCAAAGTACCATCAAGCATTGTGTGTGTGTGTGTGTGTGTGTGTGTGTGTGTATGGAAACTATGGTCAAGGGCCAAACCAAATCCTACCCTCTTCCTGTTTTTGTACAGCCCAGGAGTTAAGAATAGTTTTTACATTTTTTAATGGTTGAGAAGGGGGAAAGGAAATTTGTTGTGATGAGTGAAAATATATGAAATTCAAATTTCAGTGTCCTTAAGTTTCATGGGAATACAGCCGCACCTATTTGTTTACGAATATTGTTGTCTGCAGTACGGCTGTTTTCCCGCTATAACAGTGGAGTTGAGTAGTGCGACAGAGACCATAAGGCTCACAAAGCCTAAAATATTTATTATTTGGCCCTTTACAAAAACAAGTTTGTAGACCTCTGCCTTATGCTCAGCCTTTTCAGACAATATGTTTTGGCTGAGAAAATATAGTTACTCCACTGAGCAGACGTCTGGGTATAGATTTGGAGGAATAAGCTTAGTTAGCTTTTTAGCTTTTCTTAACTTATGATAAAAGGCAGTATAGTTTAGTAGAAATTTCAGGGCTTTGGACCCAGGTGTGAAGCAGAATCATCTGGTTTTCTTAGCAGTCTGTCTTTGGATAAGCCTTTTGAAGGTTCTCCTTCTCAGTTTCCTTATCTATAAAATCAGACTCATATGAATTTCGCCCAGTGCCTACCACAAAGCAGTCTTCTGATAAATGTCAGTTTCCTCTCTCATCATCCCAGCAAGGACCATGGGGAATGCATTACAAATGGACTCCAGCAATTCATTTTGCAGTCTAGACCACAAAACAATTGAAACGTAAGGAGCAGACCAGCCCCCAGCCTGCTTCCTGCAGCTTATTCACAGCACTTTCAGGTCTAGCTGACTGAAAAATAATACATTTCAGACAGATCATTTGGTTTAGCCTTTCCTTCTCGTAAGCAATCACCTAGCTGCATGTGCGTCTCACCGGAAATGTGCTTACATGCCTGACCTCCAGTCAGCACCCTCCAACAGCCCAGCTCAGAGGAGGAAGGCTGGAGAACACGTGTGGGGAAGAGCAGCAGGTGTGATACAGCTGGGGAGAGGGCTTCCTAACTGCTTAAAAAAGCCAGATGATGAGAGGAGCCCCCTGTCTCTGCTCCAACCTGCTGAGTGCTGAAAACACGAAAAACATAGGCAGACAGGCTTAGCCTAGTAGTTCAGTTCAAGGAGTCCTATGCCTTATGCAGCTGTGTTATACATGGCTGTTTTCCTGCAGAGTCAGAAAATGTTAAGTGTGGTGGACGCTGTGGTGCCTCCCCCAGATCCTCTGGGGTTGGCTGATGTACCCACCTCCAAACTTCGGTGAGTAACAGCTACTGCTAAGGGGCACAGGTGTCCCTGTTCGGGAGAATTGCCCTTGGCCAAAACCTTGTGGTTATGTGTCTCACTCTCCTCACCCAGGAGCAGCCCAGAGCCAATGACTAACTGGTACAGGGATACAAAAGGCTGCCCTGTTACCTCAAGACAAGACAACTCTGCATGGCCCTGTATGCTCCAGAGCTGCCCCCCATCACCCACAGTGGATCAGGCCAAGGCTAGATCTCTCCTGACACCTTAGCTTTGCTCAGCTCCTTCCTCTTTCCTACCTCTCTGCCTTAGTCTCTCCCTTTCAGTTTTTTCTGAAAACACTCGCTCGTTAAATCACAAATCCCTTTCTCAGTCTCCACTTCTAAGAAGCTCAACCTAAGGTGCTCCGAGTCACTCAAAGAGCACAGAACTGTGCCAAGTCTGAAAGGGGCATGTTCCTCCCGTGCCAGATTAAACAGGGCCTTTGGTTATCCTAATGGAGGTGACAACTCAATCAGCACAACCTGAGCAGAGGCCCAAGGGAGGGTCCTAGAAGCAGAGAGGAAGCCCATCTTTCCAAGGAAACAGGCTGCAAAGCTAGACTAATCCATGCCCCAGAGAATGCGGTTGGCCAGGACCGGTGCCCCACATTGAAACCAGCACAATGGGCTCTAACTTCACCCAAGATAAAGTTTCTCAGAGGAATGCTTCACTCAACTGTTAGTGTACATTTGATGAATTACAGGGCCAGGTTTGGATAACGGGCAGGGTGGGGAAAAGCAAGCAGCCTCCAGGGAGGCAATTTAAAGATTGTCCTTTGAAATGTTAATCTTGGAGTTAACATTAGCTTGAAAGCTGACAGACTGGGAAATATAGTCCTTTCCCAAGGTTAGGCCAAGACGAGGGCCAGGACAGCAGGAAATTTCCAACAGTCCTGGGAAGAGATGAATACTTACAGTGATTTAGCTTAACCCATGATTAACCCGTGATGCTATTTGACCTGAAGTGCAGCACTAACCTGAGTAATGAGGAAGCTGTGCCAAGTCCACAGGGAGCTTGAGAGGATAGATGAGAGAGGGCTTTCTCCTCACCTCTCCCTTCACCTTGGGGAGGATGACTGGGAACAGTCTGGAGACCATGATGACTGAGACGTAGGTACCACATATTGTCAGTGCCAGCTGCACTCAATCACCAGCCTCCTCGGAGGTGCCAGGAAAGGTCACCTGGTCTGCGAAGGTAATTATAAACCTGAAGGTTTGACTCTGTGCCAGATTAAATGGGTTTTGCTTCAGTGGTTTAAGGCTGATCAAGGGAGTTGAGGAAGTTAGAAAAGGATAGAAGGGAAGTTAAGGAAATAGTCTGTCATAGTAAAAGGAATTATGCCTTCAAAGGTAAGTAGGAACACAGGGGGACTATACAGCAATGGAAACTGACCGATAACAAAGGACTTCCGTGGGAGGAGGGAAAACAAGTAAATTTAAGGAGTCTTCTGGTTTTGTTGACAGAGGAGGAACTGAGGAAGGGGCTACTTACCAGAAAAATTGTGGAACTTGGCATGGCATTCAGAATAATGTTGGTTACTCATTAAATATGTAAAAGTAATTCTATGTAACGAGTTTATATAATGGACTGCAAGGGGGCGTGAACTTTCTGGGGAGGTGAAAATACTCTGTCTCAATTGCAGTGCTAGTTACATAAAGTTAATGTTTGTCAAAAGTCATCAACTGCGCACTCGAAATGTGTAAATTTTATTGCATGTAAATTATATCTCCATAAAGTTGATTTTTTAAAGTTTATGCAGTGAATATATACTGATTATGTAATAATAAAAGGTTATTTTACCTAAAACTTTAATCAAATAATCAGTTATTCATCCTATAGGTTAAAGGTTGGCCTTGAGACTAGACTTGTATAAATTGCATTGGTACCTAATTAAGTTTAAAAAGATAATTTTCAAAGTAATCAGAGTTTACTTGAGTGAAAATGTGCCATTTCCATTTTTTAGTAATAAGCTACTTTTTTTCTGAAACTGCTTTGTGAAACAAGTGTGTATATGTGACTTGGCTGGGTAAATAGGTGGCAATGTTTGGGCTAGATGTGTGAGAATTTTGAAAATGAAGTTTTTATTATTTCCAGAGTGCCTTATAGTCCTCAAGTGTACTGAATCGCAATGGGCACAACGGAATTAACTAGAGTATCATTATTGGCATTGAATTTTTTTAATTATGAGTTCTGTGTGTTTCCAATAGTTACTTCTTGTATTTCAAGCATAAATTTGTTTTGGAAAGAGAAGATTTGTTGCAAAAATTCTAAAGAGATAGAAAGAGAATATAGATCTGGCATTAATAAACATCGTTATGTTTAGAAAAATGGTTGTCAACACAACTTTCCCCTAGCTGAATTTTGGAAGGAATTTTTCTCATCTTTTGACGTGCTTTAAAAACTCATATTGAGGTCACAGATTCTCTATTAAAAGATGATTTTTACAAGTCAAAAGTTTTACAAATACAAATTGGAAATGTAGTCTACTTGGAGCCTTAACGCTAAAATCTTTTCATGGAAACCAACAAATTAAAAGATGTTGGAAATATGTGTATAATAAAATTTGGAGAGCTCATATTAAGAAATTCTTTATCATATGCTCCAAATTGGAATGGGAAAATATTTTTTGGCATGATGTTAATTTTTGTGGGCATTAATCTGTTAAAGTTACCTCAGAAAATAAAATTGGAGTGCCCTAAAATTTATTTCACTTTCAACTTTAAATTGTTTTGTTCATAGGTGGTGTATTAGTCCAGAAAAACAGAACCAACAGGATGTATATCTAGAGAAAGAGATTTATTTTAAGGATTTGGCTCACATGATTGTGGAAGCTTGGCAAGTCCAAAATATTCAGGGTAGGCCAGCAGGCTGGAGACTCAGGAAAGAGCCGCTGTTCAAGTCCAAAGGCAGTCTACCGACAGAATTTCCTCTTGCTCAGGAGAGTCAGTCTTTCTATGCAGGCCATCAATTATTTGGACGAGGCCCACCCCGGTTATGGAGGGTAATCTGCTTTACTCAAAGTCTACTGATTTAAATATTAATCTCATATATAAAAAATACATTTATAGAGACAGAGAATAATGTTTAACCAAATATCTCAGCACTGTGGCCCAGCCAAGTTGATACATAAAATTATTTATCATGGGAGGGAGGAGGAAAAAAAAATTCTAAAATGTATGAAAGATGATTGGGAATCATATGTAATGATACTAGGATACCTAGATATTAAGTAAATGTGAAAATAGACCTGAATATGCTATAACCCACTTATACTTGCAACTTTGGTGACATGTTTTTGGTGGAACACCACACAGTCAATATTATCAAGGTCACAAAAAGCTGTAAGTTGTATAATAGAAACGTTCTTTGTCAGTCTTCCATTTTTTTTTTTTTTTTGAAGATTAACACTGACCTAATATCCACCACCAATCCTCCTCTTTTTGCTGAGGAAGATTGGCCCTAAGCTAACGTCTGTGCCCATCTTCCTCTATTTTATCTATGAGACACCTGCCACAGCATGGCCTGATGAGCAGTGGGCAGGTCTATGCCCAGGATCCGAACAAGTGATTGCCAGGCCACTGAAGTGAAGGGCACAAACTCAACCAGTACACCACCAGGCTGGCCCCCAGTCTTCTAATTTTAATATAGGCTATATTTCTCTGACAATGGGATAATACTAGTTTTGATACTTTCAAATTTGGAGAATTTGACATAGTTAAAGCTTAGGTAATGGTTACTTTATGTATCTCAGGGCCTCTAAGAAATTGCAATTCAACAACAGTTTGCAAAAAAAAAAAAATTGTTAAGTTGATACTGGTACTAGCTAAAAACCAAATGGGGAAATGGAAGGAAGGAGAGGCAGCAGTTATAGAGGTGGCTCCATTTATTAGCAAGCCCAATCAATTAATCAGTTTCAAAGGACCATCTTTGGAAAGACCATGTGATCACTGTGCCTCACAATGGACCATAAGAGAGGAAAGAAGAAGAATTTATCTTCTAGTTCCCATCTTCCTTTGCTCAAAGGTTTAACCCATAGGGCATTAACTCCCCTGCACTTCCAGCTTATGTATGTGTGGGTACCAACAAGGGCCCATTGAGTCTCAGGTCTCAACAACAACTGGGAAGCCAGGTGCAGCAGGCGAGGGGCCTGTAGTACTGGCAAGAGAAGATGTTTGGTCAAGTGTGCCTGGGTAAATTGCTAGAGCCCACAGAGTAGCTGTCATAGGTTGGGTTCCCTGGGAACAAACTCTGAGATGGAGATTTGCATCCAGGTGGTTTGTTGAGGAGTGCTCTTAGGAAAAACACTGGAAAGGGAGCGAGAGAAGCAGGATGGGGCATGGGGATCCAGGCAGCACACCACAGCCTCCATTTCAGTAGACAATGCAGCAATGCTCAAAGGCCTGGAGTCTAGTGAGGCTGAGAGAATCTGCAGTAACACATTAAGAGATGTCTGACAGAATCCAGTTCTTACACTGTTCAGATCTGCTCATACTCCACCATTATATCTGGCTCCTCCACCACAATATTTAGTGCTTCTATTTTTTATAGACTATAACACTGTCACTTCTTCCCTGAGAAAATACAATTAAGCAGCCCTGAGGTTTACTTCAAGTTTGTAGACAGCCTCAACTGTGTAAGACAATAAGATTAGTGGGGAAAAGCTATGGCCCCTGTTGCTGTAGCATATCCCAAGACCCAAACTGATATTTTTGACTGCCCTTCTTCATCACCCATTCTAGAAACATTTAACCTCAGCTCAGCAGTTCAGATAGCATGAGTCATTTGCCTAGTAGAATGAACCAGAACTTAGTCCTCAAGGGGTTTGAACATTTAGTTGCCTTATCCTTGTCAAGTGGTGGTTACCTAATTTCCCAATTGCCATTAACTTAAAAGTACCAGAAGACATACCATTAAATGATCTGGGTTCCAGATATAGTCTACTAGCCCAACTGTGTAGCAGCAAGCCAAGCACCTCATGGAAAATAAGGTTGAGTATGCCTCTTTGCAAATGAAAACAATCTAAAGGAACCTGGGCCAGGTTCCACTAGCACAGACACAGGCATTCTAGCTCCTGAACAAACTGAATGAACAGAACAGATTCTCAGAACTCTGTCAACCTCTCTAGGATTATTCAAACAATCTGTCAATAGTGACTTACAATAAAGGGTTCAGCTGTTCTTCAGACAGTGTCAAAACAAGTATCTGTGAGAAAACAAGTTAGCAAAGGGCTGAGGACCTGGTTTTTCTTGATTGCAGACCACTCTCCAGTGACTCCTGGCTCTGAACCTCCCATGTCCCAGGAAGAAGAGAAAGAAGCAGACAAGGTTAGTTTTGAGTAAACTCAGTTTGGATGGATGAATGCAGAATCATAAGAGTGTGCTCCCAGTCACCAAGAATTCCTCTCAGCCAAGTTGGGTTTCATCATTTTGGCATCCATTCACAAATCATTGGGTTAGCTGGCTAGAAAACAAAAAGTTCAAATTACTTGACAAAAGCCATCTTTTTAAACAAACAAATTAAAAACAAAACAAAAATCCAAAAACCTGAGGAAAGAGAACTCAACATGGACATATTACTATCAAGTGGGATGTGTTCAGAGATATGTGGATCCAACTGGAAAAGAGGATCTATAGAGGTCAAATAGTGACGATTGATTGTAAAAAAGGAAAAGAAGCATTACAGTCAGATGGAATACGTTGAGTTTGATGAAGGAGATAGGTGTCCATAATGATATTTTTAAAAAGAGAAGAAGATAGTTAAAATGAGTTAAACAGTGATTATAAGGCACAAATTTCTGATACTGTTCATTAAATTGCTATGAACTGATAAACCCAAATTTGAGTCATACAGTAGACTTTTCCCCAAAAATATATTATGAAAAATTTCAAACATACCAAAAACTTGTACGAATTTTACAGTGGACATCTCTATACCCACCACCTAGATTCTACTGTTAACCTTTTAACTATACTTACTTTATCATATATCCATCCTTCAATCCTCTATATATTTGTACTAGTTTGCTAGGGCCACCATAACAAAGTGCTACAGACTAGATGGCTTAAACAACAGAAATTTATTTTCTCACATATCTAGAGGCTAGAAGTTCAAGATCCAGGTGTTAGTTTCTTCCGAGGGCCTCTCTCCTTGGCTTGCAGATAGACCAACTTCTCTCTGTGTCTTCACATGGTCTTCTTCTATGCCCTAATATACTCTTCTTATAAAGACACCAGTCCTATTGGATTAAGACCCACTCCAACTACCTTGTTAAACCTTAATGACCTCTTCAAAGGCCCTATCTCCAAATATAGTCACATTCTGAGGTGCTGGGGGTTAGAACTTCAGCATATGAAGTTGTGGGGGGGACAATTCAGCCCATAACAACATCAATGGGTTATTTTTTGCTTTTCAAAATAAATTGAAAGCATCGATACACTTCTTCATATGATGAAGCATTGATCCAAAACCAGCTTATCAACCAAAATTGTGGATCAACATGGGGTAGATGGATTAGAGGCTCTGCTGGTGGAAGAAGTATTAGCATGATAAGTGGGAACAACATAGTACATGATGTCCACCACAAGTGTTCAGACTATAAATATTATTTTGTTCATTCCAATATTTCAAGCCCTGATCAGCACCTTACCACTGACATTCTGGCATGGACTAAAATGAAATTAAAACACAGAAATTTGACTTTTAGCCTCAGATAGCAGTGGCAAGAAAGATTACATTATAAGAGTTAACACAATAATAAAGAGTGCAATGCAAAATGGCAGGGGGAATGTAGAAGCACTTAGGATAGTGAACTAAGAATTTGGTCAAAGCTATTTACAGTAGTCAAAAGAGATGGCTTTGTGATACAGGAACCATGTCTAGTTAAGAATGTGTCACTCTTAAGAGACAGGTTTGAGAAAGTGACATCAGCATCATGGTGGAGTGAGCTGTTCCCTTTGTCTCTCCTCTCTAAGTTACAACTAAATGGATGGACGTTCATTAACCAACAGAGGATTCCCACACAGCGAAACAGGACACATGAGAGATCCACACAGCTGCTCATCTGAATGTGGGTGGACTGGATCCCCAGGAAGCAGTGGAACTAGTATCAAAAACAACTATAAACACTTCAATTTAGTCACAAACTCACAAAACAAAAAAGAATGATTTGTGACAACAATAACTCAGAAGGGTAAGAGGAAAGGGATGGAAGCTGCTAGGTTAATGGAGATAAGAGGCTTTCAGAAAATGGATTGTCTCATCGATGAGATCTCTTATACAAAAATCACAGTAACCACTAAACAAAAAATCAGAGCAGAGTCACAAACCATAAATAAAGAGAAAACTGAGAAAACCATCACAGAAAACCACCAAACTGAAATGGCAGTTAGAAAAACAAGGGAAGAGAAACAATGGAAATATAGAACAAACAGAAAGCAAGAGACAAAATGGCAGCATAAAGTCCTCATATGTCAATAATCACTCTAAATGTAAATGGATTGAATTATTCAATCAAAAGACACAGAGTGGCTGAATGGAATGAAAAACAAGACCCAACAATATGCTGCCTCCAGGAAACACATCTCAGCTCTAAAGACAAACATAGGCTCAGAGTGAAGGGATGGAAGATGACACTCCAAGTAAAGAAAGCGGTTATTGTCATACTTTTATATCAGATGAAGCAGACTTCACAATGAAAGAGACCATAAGAGGAAAAAAGAGGCAGTATATAATGATGAAAGGGACATTACTACAAGAAGATATAACACTTATGAATATATATGCACCTAACACAGAAGCACCAAAATATATAAAGCAACTATTAACAGACCTAAAAAGAAAAAGTGATAGCAACAAAATAATAGTGGGGAACCTCAAAACCCCATTTACATCAATGGATAGATCACCCAGACAGAAAATCAACTAGGAAACAGTCAACGTAAATGAAATAATAGACCAAATGGATTTGATAGATAAAGAGAGAGAACATTCCATCCAAAAACAGCAGAACACACATTTTTCTCAAGTACTCATTCTCAATAAACCCAGCCTCAATAAATTTAAGAAGATTGAAATCATATCAAGCATCTTTTCTTACCACAATGCTGTGAAACTAGATATCAACTACAAGAAAAAATCTGGGAAAATCACAAATATGCAGAGACTAAACAACATGCTACTGAACAACTGTTGGATCAATGAAGAAATCAAAAATAGCTGGAGACAAATGAAAATGGAAATACATCATACCAACTCTTATACGATGCAGCAAAAGTGGTACTAAGAGGGAAATTTATAGCAATACAGGCTCACCTCCACAAACAAGAAAAATCTCTAATAAGTATCTTAAACTACACCTAACAGAACTAGAAGAAGAAAAATAAACAAAGCTGAAAGTCAGCAGAAGAAGGGAAATAATAAAAATTAAAGAAGAAATAAATGAAATAGAGATTTTTTTAAAAAAAAAGCAGTAGAAAGGATCAATGAAACTAAGAGCTGGTTCTTTGAGAAGAGAATTAAAATTGACCAAACCTTAGCCAGACTAACTAAGAAAAAAAGTGAGAAAGCTCAAATAAATAAAATTAGAAATGAAAGAGAAGAAATTACAATGGATACCACAGAAATACAAAGGATTATAAGAGAATACTATGAAAAATTGTATGCCAACAAATTGGACAATCTAGAAGAAACAGATAAATTCTTAGTACTATGAAAAATTGTATGCCAACAAATTGGACAATCTAGAAGAAACGGATAAATTCTTAGACTCACACATCCTCCCAAAACTGAGCCAAGAAGAAATAGAGATTCCAAATAGACAAATCACTAGTAAAGAGATCGAAAGAGTAATTAAAACCTCCCAGAAAACAAAAGTCCAGGACCAGATGGCTTCTCCAGAGAATTCTAGCAACCAATCAAAAAAGGTTTAATACCTATCTTTCTCAAACTATTCCAAAAAATAGAAGATGACGAAACGATTCCTAACTCATTCTATGAGACCAGCATCTTCATGATACCAAAACCAGCCAAGGACAACACAAGGAAGGAAAATACAGGCCAATAGCACTGATGAACATAGATGCAAAAATCCTCAACAAAATATTGGCAAACTGAATAAAGCAATACATTAAAAGGATCACATACCATGATCAAGTGGGATTTATACCAGGGACACAGGAATGATTCAACATCAGCAAACCAATTAATGGCCATACACCACATTAACAAAATGAGGAATAAAAATCACATGATCATCTCAATAGATGCAGAGAAAGCATTTGGCAAGATCCCACATGCATTTGTGATAAAAACCTTCAATAAAATGAGTACAGAAGGAAAAGACCTCAACATAACAAAGGCCACATATGACAAACCCACAGCCAACATTTTTATACTTAATGGTGAAAAACTGAAATCCATCCCTCTGAGAACAGGAACAAGACAAGGGTGCCAACTCTCACCACTCCTATTCAACATAGTACTGGAGTTTTTGGCCAGAGTAATTAGGCAGGAAGAAGAAATATAAGGTATCATACTGGAAAAGAAGAAGTGAAACACTTGCTGTTTGCGGGCAACATGATTCTGTGCATAGGAAACCCTAAAAAATCCACCAGAAAACTATTAGGAATAATCAACAACTACAGAAAAGTTGCAGGGTACAAAATCAACTTACAAAATTCAGTTGCATTTCTATACACTAATAACGAACTAGCAGAAAGGGAAGTCAAGAATACAATGCCATTTAAAATTGCAACAAAAAGAGTAAAATATCTAGGAATAAATTTAACCAAGGAGGTGAAAGACCTATACACAGAAAATTACAGGACATTATTGAAAGAAATTGAAGAAGATATAAACAAAGGAAAAGATATTCCATGCTCATGGATTAGAAAAATAAACATAGTTAAAATGTCCATATTACCTAAAGCAATCTACAGATTCAATGAAATCCCAATCAGAATCTCAATGACATTCTTCATGGAAATAGAACAAAGAATCCTAAAATTTATATGGAACAACAAAAGACCCCTAATAGTCAAAGCAATCCTGAGAAAAAAGAACAAAACTGGAGGCATCACAATCCCTGACTTCGAAATATACTACAAAGCTATAGCAATCAAAACAGCATGGTACTGGTACAAAAACAGGCACACAGAGCAATGGAACAGAATTTAAAAGCCCAGATATAAAACCACACACCTATGGACAGCTAATCTTTGACAAAGGAGCCAAGAACGTACAATGGAAAAAGGAAAGTTTCTTCAATAAATGGTGTTGGGAAAACTGAACAGCCACATGCAAAAGAATGAAAGTAGATCATTTTCTTTCACCATACACAAAAATTAACTCAAAAAGGATTACAGACATGAAGGTAAGATGTGAAACCATAAAACTCCTCGAAGAAAACACAGGCAATACACTCTTTGACATCAGTCTTAGCAGCATCTTTTTGAATACCATGTCTACTCAGGCAAGGGAAACAAAAGAAAAAATAAACAAACAGGACTACATCTGACTGAAAAGCTCCTGCAAGGCAAAGGTAACAATAAACATAACAAAAAGGCAATCCACTAACTAGGAGAAAACATTTGCAAATCGTACATACGACAAGGGGTTAATCTCAAAAATATATGAAGAACTCATACAATCAATGTGGTATATCACATTCATTGACTTGCAGATATTGATCCATTCCTGCATCCCTGGTATAAATCCCACTTGATCCTCTGCACAAAAATATGCAGAGGATATGAACAGATGTTTTCCAAAGAAGATATACAGATGGCCGACAGGCACATGAAAAGATGTTCAACATCACTAATTGTTAGGGAAATGCAAATCAAAATCACAATGAGATATTACCCTACAACTGTCAGAATGGCCATTATTACCAAGCAAAAAATAACAAATGTTGCAGAGGATGAGGAGAAAAGGGAACCCTCATACAGTTCTGGGAATACAAACTGGTGCAACCACTGTGGAAAATAGTATGGAGATTTCTCACAAAATTAAAAATAGAAATACCATACAATTCAGCTATCCCACTACTGGGTATTTATCCAAAGAATATGCAATCAAAAATTCAAAGAGATCTATGCACCCTTCTGTTCATTACAGCATTATTCACAAAGCCAAGACATTGAAGCAACCCAAGTGCTCATCAACTGATGAATGGATAAAGAAGCTGTGGTATATATATACAATGGAATACTACTCAGCCATTAAAAAAGATTAAATTGTCCCATTTGCAACAACATGTATAGACCTTGAGAGTATTGTATTAACAAAAATAAGCCAGACAGAGAAAGACAAACGCCATATGATTTCACTCATGTGGAAGATAAACAAACACATGGATAAAGAGAACAGATTAGTGTTTACCAGAGAGGAATGGGGTCGGGCATGGGCAAAAGAGGTAAAAGGGTACGTGTGTATGGTGATGGATAAAAATTAGACCATTGGTGGTAAGCATGATGCAGAAACTTATACAGAAACTTATAATAATAATTTTCACCTGAAACTACACAATGTTATAAACCAATAATGACCTCCCTAAAATAATTGAAAAAAAAAAGAGACAGGCATGGGACAGTAGACATTTTGCAGAATTTTGTATGAGGAATTATAATGCTATTACATTGTTACATTAGTTAGAGTCTGAATTTAAAACCTACAACAACATCCCAAAACAAATGCCTTAAGTAATAAAGAAGTAATAAATGCTTTAAGTAATAAAGTTTTTTCCCTATCACATAAAGGTCCAGAGGTGAGTGATCCAAGCCAATGAATTGTCTCTGCTCCCCAAGGTCATTTAGAGACCCAAGTACCTTCTAACTTTTCACTCTGCCATCTCCCAAGTTATTGTCCTCACCTGCAAGCTGGATCTCTGCCATCTCTGCATTCTAGTCAACAAGAGGTCAAGATGAAGACTATGGTAAGTGGCTACATCCCTATAAATATGATCTGAAAGTTGGACATATGGCTCATTGGCCAGAAATTAGTAGTATGACCACACCAGGCAGCAAAGGATGGTGGTAAAGGTAGTCTGCAGCTGGATAGCCATGTTTTCAGCTAAAACTCAGTGGTTTCTATTACTAAAAGCAAGAAAGAGAGAATGGATACTGGGATATTCCCTCCTTAACCAAACTCCAGGCTCCTCTGAGCCCTTTTCTGTACTAGGCCTCAACTTGGCCTATAAAGAGTTGAACAAAACACTAACAGAATTCTAACAGCTCAAGGCCATGTCCCCAGGATGACCCCAGCCTCCCTTAAAGTACCTGAGAAAGCTCAGTGGCTGACAAGGAAATGTACTGCTTATTCCAGCTAAAACCAGAAGATAGGTCCCTTGTCTCCCAGTCTCTGTGGGAGGGAAGGAGCTTAACTTTGAAAAGCACCAGTTAACAAACCCAGATGGGTTTCACATGGACCAACGCCCTACTTCCAGCTTTTTATAATTTTTCACTTCCTGACTCTACTGAGCTTCTGCTCACCCTCCTCCCTATTCCCTTATTTTCCCTTTAAAATGTCTGGTCACCTCTGTACAAATCAAAATTGAGTTCAGGTTGGGGCTAGCCCGGTGGCATAGCGATTAAGTTCTCATGCTCCGCTTTAGCAGCCCGGGGTTTGCTGGTTCAGATCCGAATCGTGGACCTACGTACCACTTATCAAGCCATACTGTGGCAGGCATCCCACATATAAAATAGAGGAAGATGGGCACAGATGTTAGCTCAGAGCCAGTCTTCCTCAGCAAAAAGAGGGGGATTTGTGGCAGATGTTAGCTCAGGGCTAATCTTCTCAAAAAAAAAAAAATTGAGTTCAGTTCAATCTCTTTTCACTATTGTAATAGTACATTACTGATTAAAATCTGTTCTTTCCTTAACACTTTAACTAGTGTCCCACTTTGTTTATCTTTGACAGGGGCCAGTCAGCAGTTAACATTTTTTGTCAAAAAAAATGGAGTATGTTAGTATTGTATTATACAGGAAAATAATACCAAGGGAGTGGGGGGGACAGTAAGAATAAACAAGAAACAATCACAAATTAAATTGTTTTTGTAGAGAGAAATAAATTTAGAAAAACATATGGAAAGAATGAGTTTTGTTGAAAGGGCTATGATAATCAGAAGAGGAATTTATTTAACTGGTGAAGGGAAACAAATTAAGATCGCTTAGTAAACATTAAGTTTGAGGAAATGGGTCAGTGGGTACAAAAGAATGTGTATAGGTCACCAAGGTTTAATTAGAAATAAGCAAAATAAGGAAAGGGCACTGTAAAATGTTTTCATTTTTGTGACCGCAAAAGTCAGATGTGGCAAGAACGGTCTAGCTTCAACAAAATGAAGCAGAGGGTCCAGCAGAGGCAAAATTAAAGATACAGCACTACTGTTCCCATGGCAATAAGCCTCCTCCACATACTAACGATCATATAATACGGGGGAAAACACTAGAGCTATGAACTGATTTGTGTCTCCCTGAAAATCCGTATGTTGGAAGTCCTAACCCCTAATTGTGACTGTATTTGGAGATAGGGCTTTTAGAAGGTAATTAAGGTTAAATGCGGTCATCTGAATGGAGACTTAATCCATTACATGGTAGGGTTGGTCCAGCACAGAAAGGGCAAGGGGAATAAAACAGAAAGTCAAATGAGGGTAAATTTGTGTAACCTAGCCTTGCTTCACTCTTATTTTTTTGAGGCAAGTTACAGAAATATAAACAATAGGATAAAAATAAAGAAATAAGGGCAAAGGAAAATAAAATATAGTCAGAGAACGTTTGTATTCAAATCAATGCCATAAGGTCCTGTGTTCTTGCTAGAAGTAGGTGGAATGCAAATTTGGCATTGAACTTCTCAGTGCTGAAGGAAAAGAATGAGTTACAAGATGCACAGAGTTCATAAGTTTAAAGAAAGAGAAAAAAGTACCCAAGAGAAGATGATATTGAAAAGTGGGAATAATCTCTTCCATAGTTCACAAAACAGAAACACAGCGTGATGTATTAGACACTACTTCAAGCCATGTAACCTTCTTAACTTTGATTTTCCCATATTGTATTAGGCATAATCAATTAATATATTTATACCAAATTTAGATGCAATAAATACAAGGTAAAAATGTCCCCAGCTGAGTAAATTGAACAATTCATTGAGTAATGAAAACACCGGTAATAATTCCTTACATTTCCATTTCATTGATATTATCTTATTTAGTCCTCAGAAAAATCCTGTGAGCATTTCATAATGTTTTTATAGATAAGAAAATTAAGACTGAATGGTCAAGCAACTTGCCCAAGATCACAAACCTAATATGTGAAAGAAGCAAGATGTGAGCCAAGAACTTTTCGGCTTCATGCTCATTACTTTTTTCCGTGATAGGACCTGCTCTCCTTTACTAATATTTTACATAGAAAAGATTTCTAAGGTTTCAGAAGCATATGAAAGAAGTCTGCACTTGAAGTGGCTTAAACAATAGCAAATTTTTTACCTCACATCAGGAGTCCAGAGGAGTCAGGCCGCTGGGATGATAAGAACATGGCCACAAAATATCCTGGAGAACCACTGATCTTTATGCCTCTTTTGCCCCACCATCCAGAGCGTCAACTTCATCCTCAGGCTGGGGACTGCAAAAATATTTGCAGTAGTTCAGCATCAAGTTTAAATAGGACCACATCTAGTGAGAGAAAGAGACCATTTCTTCTTTTTTTTTTCTTTAACAATTTATTGAGATGTAGTTCTCATACTTTATTGATCTTCTTCTAGTTGTTACATTTCTTATTGAAGTGGAGTATTGAAATATCTATTATTGTTGAATTGTCCATTTGTCTCTTAATATCTGTCTATTTTTGCTTCGTGTATTTTGGTGCTCTGTTATTAAGTGAATACATGTTTATAATTGTTGCATCTTCCTGATGGATTGACCCTTTTATCTTTCTAAACTGTCTGTCTTTATCTCTGAAGGATTATTTTGTCTTACAGTCTATTTTGTCTGATATTAGTATAGCCACTCCAGCTTCCTTGTGGTTGATATTTACATGATCTATCTTTCTCCTTTTACTTTCAATCTATTTGTATCTTTGAATCTAAAGTGTGTCTCCCATAGACTGCATATAGTTGGATCTTGAGGTTTTATCCAGCCTAACAATGTCTGCCTTTTGATTGGGGTTTTTAATCCATTCACATTTAATGTTATTACTGATATAGATGGATTAATGTTGATCATTTTAATTTTTGTTTTCTATGTGTCTCTTGTATTTTCGGTTCTTCTATTCCTCATTTACTGCTTTCTTTCACATTAAGTGACTGATGCAGTTTCCAACTTTTTCAACACATGACTTCCAAGATCACCATGGTGACCTCCAACTTGGTCAGCTATACCAGTGTAAGAGCATGGAGAAGTACATATGGAAGGTCTGATGAGTCAAACCCAAAATTGGCACACATCACACCTTCTCACATTCCATTGTCTAGATATCAGTCATATGGTTGTGCCTAACTGCAAGGGAGACTGGGAATGTAGTCCAGCTGCATTCTCAGGAAGAAGAGGAAAATTTGGATTTTGCTTCAAGGCTCCCTTCTCCTCCCTCTCCTTTATACATTTCTATAACACCTAACATTTCTCTGTCACAAAGCCCAATGCATGTGTTTTGTGAGAGACTTGTAAAGTCTATAAAGGCAGGGGCTGGATCTGCCTATTCACCACTCTATCCCTTGTCAAGCCTGGCACATAGTAGCCTCTCGGCAAATATTATATTGAACTATGTGAAATTACTGTTTTGTTTGTCATAAAATGTCGAATCAGCAATGTCGAAGAACAAAATTTAAGGCAGACCTTTGACAAATGGGTTGTTCAGTAGAGCATCTCCCACAGGTTAGTGGAAAGTTATTACACAGAACTCAATGGTTTCCCAGCTTGCTTCTTTCCACTTGTCTTACGTCTTGTTAGGTAATTTAACACCTTGCCAGGGAAACATTTATAGAACAAAGTGTTTTATGGACTAACTGTGAGGTCATGCAGCCTATAGACATTTGGGGGAGAAAGGGAAGACTCATACTCCAACCTCCACCTGGGCTTAGAAGAAAGCTTTGTCATGCGTATTAATGAGTGACAGACTTTTGGTTCTATTCCAATTAAGGAAACACTTGTTCAGCATCTACTATGTGCCAGGCCCCAGGTCCAGAGCCAAGGACACAAAGATGATTGCTCCCTTTGAGGAGCTTACAGCCTTGGAAGGGGCTCATGGTCAGTTTGTTTTGGAAATATCCCTTCGGCAGTTTTCAGAAGAATGGGCAGGACAAGAGAAAGAAAAACCATCTGGGAGTTGATGTCCTACAAGACAAGAGAGGATGTCCTACAGTGTTTTCCTTCACAGTTTTCTCTTTCTTTTTTTCCTTTCAGGGGCACAGAGGGTAGGAGGAGATGTGGTAATGGGAAGAGTGAAGGGGCTGGAGAAGCACAACTATTCAAAGAGGAAAACGATCGTCCTTCACCTACTGATGAGGAAAGCATCTAAGGCGCAGAAAGGCAGCTGCTGGGCAGATAAATGTCAGGGGATGGCTGTGCTGTGCTTAGACGGTGCTTCAGCCATGAAGTTCCCCCACTCCTTTCCAATCCCTTAAAAGAGAGAAATCTGCCACTGAAATTAAGAAAAATTGGGATCACAACCACGTCAGAGATCGAGGCTATACAGCCTTTCCTGGCATCCTTTATCCTTAGGCTCCACCTTAATCCTCAGGAGAAATGGAAAGGAAAGCCCACTCCAGGGTGTGTGCGTTCCATCATTTGTCAAGCAGGAGCGGTCCTTTTGCTGGGTCTTTGTTGCTCTTGGGCTCTGAGCTAAAAATAGACTTTCCAAAGAAAGCTCCCTTTAGGTGGTCCTACCGAGGCAATTTACATTATCAGCTCAGCTTCAAGACTAATTTGGAACACTCCTGCATTTCATGCGCTCTATTTTTTTTTTCAAGGGTGATTGCTTTTTCACAACAGACTCTGAGGAAGTGCTCACCACAGTGATCTCAAATCTTGAGCGAGGAATTAGGATGGGAGGTGGGGGTGGGGCTAGCGTACTTTAGGTGTCAAGTAACTCCAATTTGATCCTCTGCACAACACTATCAAACACTTCTGCTCATTTTCTCTCCTATGTTAAGGTTAAAAATATCTGCCCACATAATTACACTCCTCTAAGCTTTTTACTAAACCCAGTGACTTTGTGGGGTCATAATTCCCTTTTGAAGTACATAAGGTGAGGGGTCAGGTGCAGAGTATTCTGCAGTTGTCACTGTGGAGGCTGGAGCACTCACATCAGAGCACAAAGATGCTCCAGGCAGTTCCTCAAATTGAGTGGCATGTCATAGCCAGGTCATTGCAGGCAGTGTCAGAGAGCCCGAGCCTGAAACCTGGCTTCCCGGCTGCCTGCAAGATTGTGGAGACGGTGGCAGTGCACATGAACGCCTGAGCGCCCTCTGTAAACAATAAGCTGTCAGTGTTGACCCTGCCTGAGTGACCCCTTTCAGTGGCATGACTCTACTGACAGGCCTGACTTCTATTACCAAAAGACATGTGTATAGCCTGTCACGTTATAAAAAGAGCTTTCAAAGACAATTTTATTATTTAGTCATTTTGACAACTTCCCGGGATGACTTAAATTCTAACGAAGAGGAAATGAAAACTCGGGAGTTCATTGACTTGTCTAGTTCAAACTGGCCCAAATATCAAGCATCAGAGTCCTGGAAATAAAGTTGATAATTATTTTAGGGACACTCAACATCTATTTGGTAACAGGTCTTCCCATCCATAAACAAGATACTTTCAGCATCTATTACAGTCACAAGTTTTGTCCTCCATTCACTGATTCAGCAGTTACAGACTAAGTGCCTGCTGTGTGCATCAGGCATCTAGTTTCTTTTATTGTCATTGTTTAGTTTTATCTCATTCATTACATGTATATAAGGTCTGCATAATTTCATAGATGATTTCTTAATATTTTTAAAAAGGGTGTGAATGAGGCTTTTTGCATTATATTTTTCATTTATCGTAGGTAGAGAGGAAAGCTATTGCCATTTACACTTTAATTCTCTAACCAACCACCCAACTGAACTCTCTAATCAGTTCTAATAGTCTCTAAGCTAGTTCCCTGTGCTTTTCAGATAGATAATTATACTATCTGCAAATAATGATACTATTAATATTAAAATTTTTCTGTATCTCTTCCTCTTATATGCTTCTCTTTTCCTCTGCCCTAACAAACTTCCATAATTGGACTGTCTCATATTGCTAGAAAGAAAATGCTCTCTCTATGCTAGGAATGAGAGTAGTTGAGGTTTAGAGAAAAATGCAAAGTTTCCATATTTCTGTGGCTTTCAGGGGTCAAGGGGAGGCACAAACCCTGCTGTAGCCAGATTCTGAAAAATAAGCTCAGAGGATGAGATGTTTTTGGAGGAACTGGAGGCAATAGCATCTTCTGTGCAAGGTTCTGATGGATCAGAGGAAAATGAGGCTCTCAGCTGTCACTGCTCCGTCTGGAATCAGAGAACATCCATCCCCTATGCAGACAAACTCAAGGAATGACCATATGCAGGACTGCCCAGCATCTTACTTGGCAAGAGAGCAGACCCCTTGCCAAGCACCATGCAGACCGTTTCTCCAGATGTCTACGTCAGTTCACTTACCTCACATGTTTCTTAGGATTGGCCCACAAGATCAAGGACAGCCTTCTATTGGGGCAAGATATGACAGTGTGACATGATGGGCAGGCATATGAGTTCTAGAGCCCATACATATGAGCTCAAACCCTGGTCCCACCACTTCCTCCCTGTGAGATCACCTGGGAAAATTACCTTTCTGTGCCCAATTTCCTTAGCTGTAAAATGGTGTTAATATTTGTACCCATCTCACAAGGCTTTAGGGAAGACTAAATTATTAAATATATGTAAAGTGTGAGAACGATGCCTGGCTTATAGTATGTGCTCAATAAATCTTGGCTGGGATAGTGCCTGGGAAGTGATACTCATTCGAGCTATGGTTCTGGCATGCTCTGGTGATAAGACTTTTGGAAAAATGCTTAAATTTTCCCTTTACCGTTTCTGAGCCTTATCTCTCTTGTCTGCAGAGTTAAGAACGCCTTCTTCATGAAAGTGTTAGGCAAATTACTTGAGAAAATGTATAGAAAACAGCTGAAATGATGATGAACTGAGGTTGGCTTCCTTCCCATTCAATGTCTTTATTCAACTATGAGTTTCATGAAGATAAAGACTCATCCCTATGCCTGAACACATCAGGGACTCAAATAGGTCCACAGAGAAAGTAAGGTATTGAACTAAATAAGAAATTATTGGATTAAACTCCATTCACCTTTCACTCCGAAACAGAATCCTTCTTTTTGAAAGTGCCTTGACTTTGGTCTTGCTGATCCTCCTTCAGTAGGATCATTTAAGGAGGGTCAATTTACAAAGAGACTATTTACAAAGACACAGTGAGATGTGAGGTCCCAAGGGCTAATACAGCAACACAGGGCCAGTGACATCAGTAGAGCTGTTTCCATCCCTCAGCCTACAAGATTGAGGGGAAGGACTGGAAGCAAGAACATGGAAGGAAAGCGTCCTATAGAAAGACAGGAAAATTAATATTTTGAACTACCTCCCCTAGCTCTCTTCAGTGGTGCAACTCAGCCAGAAACCAGGTGGGATGAAAGTAGAGTGGCTAGATTTGGCAGATTAAAAATGCAGGACACACAGGTCAATTCCAATTTTGGATAAACAACAAATATGTTTTTATTTGTTATTCATCTGAAATTCAAATTCCAACTCTGCACCTTGTATTTCATCTGGCAGTCTTGCATGGGAGACCATTGTTGAATTTCATAAAGGTCAGCCTCCCTGAGCAGAGAGCAGGATGGAAAGTGCAGCAGAGAAGTGGGAAGTAGATTTCAAGAGGCAAATGCAAGATAATCTAACACATCCATTAGCTCACCTCTTTTGCTCCAACACAACCAGTATTTTCTCTTGCCCAGAGAGGTTTGAAATTCTAACGCAGAAAATCCATGAGATCACAAGGACTGCCATATCATTGACATAGGGAAACGTCAGTTAGGTCTTAGCCCTCTCTGAAACCAGCCTCCAGAACTGTGAAAAATAATTTCTGTTGCTTACAAGCTACCTAGTCCGTGGTATCTTGTTATAGCAGCCTGAACAGACTAAGATACCACCATTTTCCTTCTCCATTAACTGGTCTTGGGAAACTCCTCAGGAAGCCATAGCTGTGGGTTGAGGGAGAGACAGTGAAGGTGTTGATAGTGTTTTATTTTTAAGCTGGATCATTTGTATTGAGTGTTTGTAATTAATATTTTCATTTATAATTTCTATACATTCATGGAAATATATTTTCCATATATTTATGTTATATATCTTGTTTGTATTTATGCAAACAAGAAGGAAAGAAAGAAAGGGAGGGAGGGAAGAAGGAAAGAAATATCTGAAAAATATACCCAAGAAAAAAAAATATGACCAGTTAATTAAGCAAGTGGTGGTTTTCTGTATACTAGGTAGTAATGGAAAACTGACTTACTCTTCGATATCAATTCTGAGAACAATGTTTTAGTCACCCACTAAATCTCAATTTCTTACGCTTTACGATGGAATTCATAGTACCTGGATTGCAGAATTTGGGGTGAGTTTAAAAACAAAGAATATATAGAAACTAAGACATGTTTGAAGCATGAAATAATTGCTTATTAGCAATGTTAAAAGAGTTCTTACCTAGGAATGCGTCACTTTAACATATTACATTCTATTACTATAACACAATTTTACCACATGTATTTTTTTCCAAATTAATAAGCTTTAAAAGTCTGATGAACTTAATAGTACAGTCTTGATCTCATGGTCTTGCAAACAAAAGATAAATTCTGAAATTGCCAGTCTCCAAGGATCATAAAGTAGGCATTGCAGGCCAAATATCTGTGAGCATTTTGGTTTCAGTTTTAGAAGTTATGTCTACTTTTTTAATTTATGCTATTTTGCATATCTTCCTCTAGGCATTAGTCATTGTGTCTATAATTTTAGCAATGTTAATATTTAATTTATGTTCAGTGAATGAATAACATAATTTAGGCACCCACGCAGAAAAAGTCTAAAGAACTTCAATAGTACTTTAATGTAGTTATATTAAGAAAATGGTACACAGGATGCTCACGTGGGAATTTCTTTGTGATGATACTTAGGGAATTTTTAAACATTTCAACCAGATAATTAACGAAGTAGGTAGTTGTGGGTGGGTGAAGACATCAGGAAACAGGAATAGAATCATAGTGCAGGAAGAATGAAGTAGAACAGTAAAGAACTTCTCATTGAAGGTCCTGATTTGACCAAAAAAGAGAAAAGAGACCTAAGGCAGTGAATGGAATAAGGCCACTTTATTTTTGCCATCCCCTGGCAGTTGTCTTGGGCTTTATGTTAATTGTTCTCACAATTCTAAGTCCTTGTCTAGAATTTTTAAACAAGGGAGACAAATGCTCTGATTAGTGAGGTTTTAATAACGTCAGAAGAAAAGACTACATGTGAGGGAAGAACACTTGACCTGGCGATACTTGAACTTAGTGTGTTCCAGGACAAAGAAAAGTGCACTTACAGAAAGGACACAATTAGAAAGAGCATTCATCTTTAAAGAGAAGAGCAGAAGATTCCTTTTTGATTTCCTGCTGACATGCTTGTTTTTCCTGCTCTTGGTTTAATCACTGGCGTCAGGCTTGTGTGGAAGACTGGAGACAATAAATGCCTACAACTTATACCAACTGATCCTGTCAAGATAAGAGGCTGTGCCCAAGATGCGATAAGGCAAGCTTTAAAAGAGTGTAAGTGAATAAATGAAACAGAAAGTTACATGGCAGCACACATATGCCCAACGGAAATGTATACCATGAAGGAACTGTAAACCACCAAGTGTGGTTTTCTAGAAGGGGGTGGTAAAGTAGAAAGAAAACTGGAGCAGTAGCTGGAAGATTTAGATTTTTAGACTCATTTCAACTGTTTCACTGGATTTGTGAGATTGAATAAGGCACTTGACTTCCTCGAGAGTCAAACAGAGATAATAATGGTTAAAACAAACTTGGCACACAGTAAGCACTCAAAAGTGTTATGTATAAAAATCAGTATTTTATTGTCATAATCTTCCAAGATTACTGTGTTAAATAAAAATGCATATACGAAAAGTTGCAACTCATTATGTAAGTGTAAAGTACTATATAACTTATTGTAGGTGACAACACCAGTATCTTATCTAGCTATTGTTACTTGATCCTCTAAAATTCAGTGATTTTGAAGGTTTTTTATGAACTGATTTTAAATGCAGTGATTTAAAGTGATTAAAATATTTTTCAGGGTATGACACCAAGTGAAAATTAAAAAACATACACCAAAATAGTTTCCTTCGCAACAATTGCAACTAGAAAAAAAGCTGCCTAGGTATATGGATAAAGACTAAACAGGAATGTGGAAAAATGAAAACAACTGCATTTATTAATAGTAGTAGAAACATGGGTTATTCTCTTTTGTTGTTACGTATTTTAACCTGTTCTTTAAATTAAAATAGGTTTGATTCAAAAATAATACAATACAGAAAGTTAAGCTGAGACTCAAGATTTACATCAGGGAACACCGCTGGCCTGTATAGAACTGATAACAGTAACAATGGTAGTTCATTTTACTGAGCGCTTCCCACAGGTCAGGCACAGTGCTGAGTGCTTTGCATGCACAGATCTGTCTAATTTCCCAACAATGCCATGAGTCATGGCATACACATGATGAAACCGAAGCTCACGGATGAGCAGCTTGCTGAGGTCTCCCAGCTGGCAGAAGTAGAGTACAGAAATGCTTTGTACTTAACAGCTCAGGATAAACATTGGTTCGTTTAATCTGGAGAATATAGATGGGTTAGCATTCTACCAGTTTTTCAGCGATATTGGGAACATTAAAGAAAAAGTTAAGTCACTGATCTATGAGTATTTTTCACTTACGTGTCACTCACTCCTGCACCTAGTGTGAATTGCACCAACTTCTCATTCCTCTGTGCTGGCCTGTATTCTCACTCTGTTGCTTGTGCATGCATACAGAGTGTGCAAGGGCATGTCAAACAGCAGCCTACAGATGAGGAGTAAGGCCCAGAGAGACACATAGAGGAGTTTACCGAGCCTGCAGGGAGAAAAGAACTGAAATGGCCAAGGAGGCATCCCGGATGCCGGCATCAGCTGCTGACAAGGAGGAAAACACTGGTAAAGCAATGGTTCTCAATTTAGCCAAAGGGCCCTCCAGGCAGTATTTCACAATGGCACTGCTAGATTTCCAGGATAGAAGCAAGGGGCTCCTGCTTCTGAGAACCTGTTTCTCTTAGGGGACAGACAGTGCCCTTCTTAAAAAGCACGGACAAACTGGGGAGCTTCAGCCACACCCCAACCTTGCCGTTACTAGACTGGATGTGAACTCAGCTCTAAAGCCCTTTCTTGCTCTGTGCATCTAATATTCTTTTTAAATTAATGTTGCTGACTTGATAGGAGATACCTAAAATAACAAAGAAAACAAACAAATGGAGAACTTTTCTGAAATTTGGAGATCAAAAATAAAACGTTTATCATTGCTCTTTTCAAAGGAGTTGAGGATGCTTAAGTGAAGCTGAGCAGTAAACATTGCTAACTACTTAATGATGTCGCCAGTTATGACTGAAACAGCTGATTTCAAGTAGGTAAATTAGCTTGACTTCCTTCAACAAGTCATTTTGAGCTCAAACCCTGTACCAAAGCCTGGGCCAAGCCTCAGGGCTATAGATAATAATTAGACATAATCACTGCCTAGTCTAGAGAGTGAACACTATATTGTGATAAATGCTTCCATACAACGCGATACAGACTCTAGTGGATGAATGTACAGAACAGGGGTGCACAGAGAGAATCAATGCTTGTTGGGAGTTAGAGGAGAGCAGGGACGTGTGAAATAAAAAGAGGCATAGCTTCCTCCAAAAAGTGGGACAGTATTCTTGAAAACTATCAAGGGATCTATTTTCCAGGGAGCATTGCAGGATCAGTATTAGGGACGTGGGCTTTGGAATCAAAGTTCAAAGCCTGGCTCTGTCACTTCCAAACTGTGGTGGATTTCAAAAAACCAGCAAAATCCTTCTACTCCCATTTACAATGTGACTTTGCAGCTTCTTTGGTCAAGAAGTAGAGTCTATTTCTTTGCCCTTTGCATCTGGCTTTGTCATTTGCTTTGTGAGACAAGCAGAAACGTGACAAGCATTTGAGCATTGAGGCTTTTCCACTCTTTGGTGGGACTCCGAGACCACCGCGTGCACAGCCCGAGCTCGCCTGTCGTTGGACAACAGGCTGTGAGTCCTGGAGGATGACCTCAGAAGTGTGAGTGAGCCCAAGGAGACGAGCAGAACTGCCGAAGTAAGCCCACCCCAATTGCTTACCCATAGACTTCTGAGCTGAAGAAATGATTGCTGTTTTAAGCATTAAGTTTGGACATGATTTATTATAGAATAAAAGCTAATTGGTACACACAGCGACTCTGGATAATTTACCTCACCTATTTAAACTTGGGTCTCCTCATATGTAACACGAAAGTAGTAATAGTAATTGTCTCCTAGGTTACTGAGAATATTAAATACGATACTGCATACAAAGTACTTATAGTGCCTGCGTCATATAAATAGTAACGAGATAAATAGTGACTAAGAGTATGACTGTACGCTTATACCCAGAATTGAATTTTTCCAAAGGAGTGGCCCTATGGGATGCTGTATGCTCTGTAACTACTAGAGCCAGAAAATTTTGTGAGACAGGTTTTAAAAGTAAACCATGGAGACTTTTTGTTTATTCGATTTTTCAGTTTATTTGGGTATATATCAATTAACAGGTTTTAAAGCGCTATTTGGTAAAATACTATGTTTTTGTGTGTGTTTTTTCCCTAAGTGCAACTTTTTTTAAACCATTGCCTCTGCTAACAAAGTCTGAGCAGCTGAATTTTCTGTTTTCTGCGACTTCAGTGGCACATCACGTCTTCCTGATTCATCTCCCATGGGGGTAGCATGGAGAAAACAATACTTAACTACATCAGCGGAAGGATATGCGGGTTGACTAATGGCCTCCTGAAAAAATTAAGTGCTAAGTGGTTCGATTCTTTCTACTTCTCTATCTCCAACATCAAGTCTAGTAGAATTCATTTTCTAAAAATTAAAACTCTGTCGTAATGGAACATAATTAGGAAAACGTGAATGTTCCCTTTTCGATAGTGTAGATTTAATATCTTTTAAGTAACTTCAAGTAATATCTAATAGCTATGAGTGTTTATATTTCAACTGAAGTCAGAAATTGACATAAATTTGAACTAGCTGCAATTACTGTATAACACATTTTGAAATTTTTCCTTTATTTTAAATTAGTTATATGCCAATATTTCGCGGGTACCTTTGAACTGGGCTCCATCTGACCATCCGTGTTCCCCTTAATTGTAGGAATCCTGAAATGCAAAACACGCTCAAGGTAACATTTTTATCCTTTACCATTAGAACTGTCAAAAGAATCTATAGTAATGCATTTACGAATGGCTGTTTCCTGGTAGGCAACAGCATTATTATATCTTCAGTCTGAGTTCCATCTGAGCCTAAAATATGAATGTTTGTGAAAACATGCATAAGGGCTACTAAAACCAAACTATCAGCCACAAAGACAATTAATGAAGGAGCACTTCAATGAGAGTCTTTGTTTATGTTCATAGCATCAGTTCCTCCAATTTGTTTGCACTAATTTATACCACAGACTCTAATTAGATGTGCCTGTAAATGAAAGATAAGGCACTTAAGTCACAAGAATATGTCTGAATCTCCCACTTGTATTTTGAATCCTGGCAGGGTGCTCACTTTGGAGGTAGCATAACATACAAGAGCATGACTGTGATCAGAATGCATTCACATAATAGCTTTGTGCTCTTAGGGAAGATGTGTCCCCTCTCAGAGCCACAGGGTCTTCATCTGCAAAGTGGAAATAATAATACTACCTCCCAGACTTAAGCAAGATAATGCACGTAAAAGCACTTAAAACAGTGGCTGGCACGTAATAGCATTCAGGGCATGCTTGTTGCTGTCAGGTAGTGCATTTGACTCTTGCTGAGTGTTTCCTGTGATGGAAATTGGCATGGCTTAGATCACTGTTTATGGATAGGCCACAAGAGTCGATGTAGTAGGACCCTCGTCTAAGACAGAGGTTGACAATACTAAGGGACCTGAGGTCAGTTGGTGGGAAGCCAAACACTATTACATGACACTGTGAATAGTCTGGGACTGGGTGATGTGGAATCGGAAGAAAGTAAGTCCTAGACAGAAAGGAGGAGCTGAGGTGAGATGATCCCTGGATTTGAGTGCAATTGCCAGGAACATGTGTTAATTCTGAACACATCTGCAAAATGCAACATGCAAGTTTCTTCTGTCCAGGGCACTGTATAGAACTGGTTCCTTTGCATAGGTCAACACCATACCTGATTACTAATGGAAAGGAAGTAAGAGAGACTGACTGTGGAAGGAACATTGAAAATGTGGAAATTAGAGCATGGTGGTGCCTATCACAGGAACAATGTAAGGTTATGATTAGAGAAACCAGTGAGTCACAGGTTGTCCAAACCACTGGCTGTTTCTGTTCTTACCCAGTAGTCTGGACTGTTTCTAATGATCCTAGTCAATATTTATTCATAATATTCCAAAGCGCATTGAAATGTAATGGAAGAAATAGGCCTTTAGGCCATTCAACCCTCCAGTAGGTAACTGTCAACAAAATTTTAAATTAGAGGAGATGACACAGCAATTTTAAAATGTATTGGGAAGTAGTGGGGAGGTTATAACAACACTGAAAACAATGGAACCAGGAATAAGGTCAAAATATAGTGCTCCATAGTCAGCAAGTAGGTCTGGTTAAAAGATGGTCACCTATGGGAGATAAGATTTGGTTAGTTCATACTTTGTGTGGTTTAGAATGGGGAATTATAATATGAGATTTTGTTGTGATTCTATCAGTTTCTGTTGAAATGTGAAGTAATACTGGATATGTGTGTTTTGTCAGGGGAGAACTAACATTTTTGGAGAGAAAAATAATTTGGAAAGTCATATATAAAAGGTGAGAGAATACTGACTAGAAACCATTAATCAGAGAGATTGTTTCCTAAAAAAAAAGACAGAGAGGCATTAGGAATTACTTTAGGCCATTCTGGGAAAACTCTCTAACATGTTGCTGCTGTTGTATTGTTAATAGTCACATGAATTTTTAAGCAATGGAGTCATCTCTTAGTTAATGTGTGGTAGTTTCACAGTATTATCATATTATAATTTCTAACGAGTGAGGTTTATAAATTATCCCTCTTTTCTGAGGTGCTTGCTTTTTCTTCAGTTAGATACAGTTGTGGCTTTAGTCAAATATTCCCTATATAATGAAAGACACATTCCCTTTTCTTATTGCACGTCATTTTCACAACTGTAATGTTTTTGTGTAAGATAGTACTTTTCTCTTGTTGATTTTTTCACGATGATCCTGTTTCTAAGGGTTCACTTTCTAGAAAAGAGGAACAGCCACGTGCAATAGCTCTGGACAACTTTACTGCCATTTGGCCCGCTGAGGAAATGCAGGAGGCTTCCTTCCCTTTTCTTAGATGCTGTGATGAAAACAACTTTGAATTTGAAGGTTTGTCATTATCCACTGTCAGTATTTGCTGTATAATTAGTCTGACTTCTCCAGTTTGGAAATTGTGAATTGGTCCACAGTGTAGAGATGCTCATCAAAAACAACTTTAATTTAAAAATTTTAAATTTCCTTTGAAAGTCTGCTTCTGTAACCTGAAAAACATGAGTCTTGAGATTCCCTAGTGTAGCTTCTTAATCATAAAGTAATTTCTCTTTTAGGCTCATAATTCTTCTGTTACACACCGTAACAGTTAAAAAGAATCCACTCAGTCAGTCAGTTACATTTCCCCCAAAATACCATGTGAATTGCTGAGCACTCCCAATAGGACTTCCCATGGAGAGTATGAGTGCACAAGATGTAAAGAAATAGCAAGTTGATATTTTATGAAGTAAAAAGGATTTTCTCCAAAAAGCAGTCTTTCTTAATTTCTCCCCTTCTCAACAAGTGCTTAGTTTCATGGTCCTTCTTTATTTTATTTCTTACAATAGAGGCCTGGAAGGCTGTGAAATTAAAGGCTAGCTATTGAGAAAAGAATGTTAAAAAAAAAAAGCCAGGGGATGTCACTTAGCAGAACGACTGGGTTTGGAGGGCTGGACGACCTTGGATGCAGAATCACCTGCTCGGCGATCTCCTGTGTGAAGTCTGGAGAAGGCACTGATTTGCCTTCCCAAGATATCTTCCAACGCCAAAAGTCTGGGACCATGTGATGTGGAATTGGGGGGAAGAAAGTCCTAAGAAGAAAAAAGGAGAAAACAAAAGATTATGGAAGAGGAATGACTTTGCAAATTTCCTAAGGATTCTTAGGGTAGATACAGGAGTCTGGAAGTTATTTCCAATGTTAGAAGAAAGCAAACGTAGTGCAAATTGTGAATTTACTTAGAGATAAACTATCTAGTCAGATTATCTAAAAAAATTAGATTTCCTTTTTTTTAGTAGGAGTGAAATGAACTGGAATGGGAATACTAGTTAATCTAGAAGCTCTAATTGCAAGATAACTAGGTAGATGAATAGATACACAGGAAGAAGATAGATAGATGGATAGATAGATAGATAAATAGCCAGCCACAAGTTCCTCAAGCAGAGAAAAGTGACTGCTTTGTATGTCCTTATACTCACTGATACAGGGAAACAAATCTTAACATGTCTGATCACTTATTCATCCTATAAACATCTAGTGAAATTGCCTACTCTGCATCAGCCTTGATGACCTTCGAATAAATTACATTCAAGAGTACTAAGTCCTCTCACTCTTGGCTTTTTCTTGTGCCTGGAACATTCGATCTCCCCTCAACAACACCCAGCACCTCCACCCTCCCCCTCCTCTCTTTCATGTAGCTAAGACACCCTTCAGGGCTCAATTGAGATATCACTTTCTCAGGAAAAGCTTTCCTGAACACCCATTAGATGCTCTAATTCTACATTTCTATATGTAGAACTGTAGTGCTACTTACCTTCGCAAATCCATCCCTTCTCACATCATGTTACAGTGAATTCCCTCTTTCTCTATATTCTCACAATACTATGAGCCCTGGGAGAGTAGACATAATGTCTGTTTTCATCATCGTTGTATCCCCCAAATTCCAATAGAGTATATAACTAAAGGTGAGTGCTCTATAAACATTTGTTGTTTAGTGAGATGAGGCAATGAATAATGAAAAATATAAACAAACAAATAAAACATATTATAATAAGTTTTAAAATAATGCCATGTATAATGTGCCATATGAAAGCAGACCAAGATGGATTAAGATGTATCATTTGACTTGGATCTTGATGGATAAATGGGAGTTCGAGGCAAGGAAAAGGAGAAGCAAGGCACTTTCAGAGTGAGATTACTGGATGCAAATGGAATGATGAGTGAAATTAATTTGGAAATGTACACAGAGGCCAGGTGGTATAGATCAGAATGAGGAGCTTATAAAATAACAGAGTTTGTAAAATAGGAGTCTCATGGCCAGATTTGTGTTCTAGAACAAAATTCCTGCTAGCCCTGTGGAGGAGCAGAGTCTAGGGAAGACCCATTAGGGGAAACTTGCCACAGACAAAAAGAGCAAACAAGAAGACCTAAAGCAGTGGGAACAAAAATAATTCCTGGAGATTCCTCATCTCTGCTGATTTATCTGCAAGTTTGCTGATCCTTTTGCTAGCTCAAATCTACTATGGAGCCCCTCTAGTTAATTTTTTATTTTGGCTATCGTACATTTTAGCTCCAGAATTTCCATTTGTTTCTTCCTTATAATTTCTTTTTATTGATAGTCTCTATTTGATGAGACGTTGTCACCATACCTTCTTTTGATTCTTTAAACATGGTTTCCTTCAGTTCTTTGAACACATTTATAATGGTTGATACAAATCTGCCTCCTGTGTCCCTTTGACATATACCCAACAATATGGGTTGTTTTGTTTGTTTTTCTGAGCCCTTCCTTAATTTCTGGCATTACACGATAGTCTAGACTCATCTTGTATATTTCCTCCCCCAGTCCTCGAATCAGCCATTTCTCCAAGACACGCTGGTTCCTTTTTAATAAGAATGGTATTAGAAATCAAGTTCTGAGCACTTGGTGTGTTTGTTGCTACTGGGGCGTGTTTTCTTGTAGGCCCTCTCAACTGACAAAGCAAAAGAAAAATATGCCTGCATACCGCGCATGCATATACTTACATCTATAAATATTTCTACATGTAACCATCTATAACTCTATTAAGATAAATATGAGTTTTTACTAATGTCTCCAACTTAAATCCATTACCACACAGATCATTCCAGTGTCTCCCCTTAGTTATCTGTAAATCCCATACCAACAGTGGGAAACCTAGCTTTCACGGTCTGCTAATGTCGGCTATCCATTTACTTAATTGTTCAATTCCAGTATGCATGTATTGCACTATGAGAATTGTACTCCTGTGGGAAACAACTGTATCAACTGTAGTACAGGGCTTATGCCCTCCCCTCCAGGTCACATAAGCTCTGAAAAAGCTGTTTCCCTTGGAGTATTTGACTTCATTATGGAGACTGCTGTGAGCAAAATGGTTATTTTTCCCTCACCCTACCCAAAACATGAGGAGATTTTCCTATGATCTTCACTGTGAGAATCTAGTAAGATTCCTAAAAGTAAAGCCCATGAAAGTGCAGAAGGATCCCCTAAGACTGGGGTCCAGGAACTTCTCATTCTCAGGCTAGTCTACCCTCAGCCACCAACCCTTCATAAACATTTGTTTTCAATCAGTGTTTCTACCAGTTTATGGCTCTAGTGGCTTTGGCTCCAATAAGCTGATTTCACCTGTGATTCTCTGTATTCAACCACCTCTCAGGTGACTTCAGAGTGGTGGTTTGCCCCGTGACCTCAGTTTTCAGATGGGTCTAAAAAAAGTTGTTGATTTTCAGTTTGTTTAGCTTTTTTCTTATAGTAAAGGCAAGAATGATGACTTCCTAGCTCTTTACATGTTAAAGCTGAATACAGAAATCACACTTCTTTTTACCTCTCTCATTATATTTATTTTCCATATTTCAGTATCAGAACACATCCATTGTAGGCAGTGTAACCATAAAAAGATTATAAAGAAAAAATCAATAATCTCTCACTTACCCTCTCTCTATTCCCTTCCTTATGTACTAGAGCTTTGATTTCTATGTGATTACTCCTAGAAATGGTGTTACAGATACAGTTGAATTATTCATTTGGATAGCTATTCTGTGATTTAATTTTCCAAAAGGTTGGGACAATTAGCATTTGCGTGTGGACTTCCTCACATTCTTCTTGGAGATAAATGTTATTATATTTTATTTCTGTGGACCCAGTGGATTAAAGTGGATACATTATTTGCTTGATTTTTATTTTTCTATCCAAAAGTGAATATTGAGTAGATTTTAATATTTTCTTTAACTTCTTAGATATTCTGATGTATGAACTTGCTATTCTTATTCATGTTTTTACTCACTTTTTATGTTTTTTTACTATGCTTTTGATTTTGAAATATTTGTAGATTCACATAGAGCTGTAAGAGATAACACAGAGAGATGCTGTGTACTTCCCCACAATGGTAACATCTTGCAGAACTATAGTCAGTATCACAACCCGGATATTGATGTTGATAACAGTCAAGATACAGAACATTTCCATCATCACAGGAATCCCTCACGTTGTCCATTTATAGCTATATTCACTTTTCTCCCATCCCCATCCCCTCTTTAACTCTGGCAACTAGTAATCAGTGCTCCATTACTAAAATTTTGTAATTTCAAGAACATTATATAAATGGAATCATACAATGTGTAAACTTTTGGGGTTGGCTTTTTTCACCAGCAAATTATTACTAGTTCATTCCTTTTTATTACTCAGTAGTATACCATGGTGTGGATGTACCAGTTTGTTTAAGCATTCAGCTGTTGAAGGACGTCTAGATTGTTCCCAGGTTTTGGCTATTACACATAAAGCTGCTGTAAACATTTATGGACAGTTCTAGTTAGAACATACACCTTCATTTCTTGGGATAAATGCTTAGGAGTGCAATTGTCAGGTCATATTATGTCAGCAAGTTTAATTTTTTAAGAAGTTTGCTGTTTTCCAGAATGACTACCATGTTACATTCCCACCAGTGATACACGAGTGGTCCAGTTTCTCTTCATCCTCACCAAAAGTGGGTATTGCTCTAATTTTTAGTATAGCCATTCTTATAGATACATAGTCATATCTTATTGTGGTTTTAATTATCGTTTCTCTAATGGCTGATGATATTGAACATATTTCCATGTGTTTATTTGCCATGTAGATGTATACAGATAAATATATGCATATATATATATGGCAAATAAGACATGAAGAGACATTTCCATGAAGCATGTGCATTCAGCTATAAGAAATAACACAGAGAGATCCCGTGTGCTTATATATATACATGTGCTTAATTGAAATAGCTCATCATGTCTTTTTCCCCTGTTCCAGTTGGATTGTTTGCTCTTTTTAGTGTTGAATTTTGAGAGTTATTTACATGTTTTAAATAGTCAATTGTCAGATATATGGCTTGCAAATATTTTCTCTGTAGCTTATCTTTTCATCCTCTTAAAAGTCTCTTTCACAGAGTAAAATTTTTCATTTTGATGAAGCCCAATTTACAAATTTTTCCTTTTATGAATTACATTTTTGATGTCCATGTCTTTTAAAATCTCAGTTTGATTTAGCTGTAACGTTCTTGTGTGCATCTATTTGTACAGCATTTTTAGTGGGTGCTCTAGGTATTACATAATATGTACATGACTTCTCATAGTCTACTGGTGCTGTCATTCTACTGGTTTGAGTGAAATATAAAACCTTAGCTTCCTTTACATCCTTTTACCCTCCTCTATTCATAATATAATTGTCTTAAATATTTCCTCTACATGCATTTAGAATCCTATTACACAGTGCTATAATTTTTGCTTTAGCAGTCAAACACAATTGTAAAACTCAAGAAGGGAATGAAAGTCTATTATATTTACTGACAATTTTTGCTTACTGTGTTTTTCTTCCTTCCTTGTGCATCAAGGTTGCTTCTCTTCTCATTACCTTTCTGTTTAGAGAACTTCCTCTAGCCACTATTTATGGTGACCGTCTAGTGACAAATTCTTAGCTTTCCTTCATTTGAGAGTATCTTGATTTCCTCATCATTCCTGAAGGATATTTTCACTGAGCATAGAATTCTGGGATGATGGTTCTTTTCTTTCGGTACTTGAAAAATGTGCTACTTCTTTCTGGCCTCCATGATTCCTGATGAGAAATCCTTTGTCATTTTAACTGGTGTTTTTTTGTTTGTTTGTTTTTCTCCGTATGGATAAGATGTCATTTTTTCTCTGGATGCTTTCAAGAGTTTTTCTTTGACTTTAGTTTTCAGAAATTTACTTATGAGGTGTCTTGGCATGGATTTCATTGGATTTCCTTTTTGGGGATTCTTTTAGCTTCTTGAATCTGTAGGTTTATGTCTCCCGCTAAATTTGGTACATTTTCAGCCACTGTTTCCTTGAATGCTTTTTTAGACCCACTCTATTATTTTTCCTTTTTTTGCAGTTTGTCTTTATTTTTTATTGATGTCATACTGGCTTTTAAAAATGTATAAATTTCAAGTGTACATTATTATATTTCAGTATCTGTATAGATTGCATCATGTTCACCACCAATAGCCTAGTTTTTATCAGTCACCATACACATGTGCCCCTTTACCCCTTTCACCCTCCCCTCACCCCCTTTTCCTCTAGTAACCACTAATCTGTTCTCCTTATCTATGTGTTTGTGTATCTTCTACATATGAGTGAAATCATACAGTATTTGTCTTTCTCTGCTTGACTTATTTCGCTTAGCACAATATCTTCAAGGTCCATCCATGTTGTCACAGATGGCACGATTTTGTCGTTTTTATGGCCGAATAGTATTCCATTGTGTATATATATACCACACCTTCTTTATCTATTCATCCATTGATGGGCACTTGGGTTGCCTCCATGTCTTGGTTATTGCGAATAATGCTGCAATGAACATAGGGGTGCATAAATCTCTTTGTATTGTTGATTTCATGTTCTTTGGATAAATACCCAGCAGTGGAATAGCTGGGTCATATGGCACTTCTATTTTTAGTTTTTTGAGAATCTCCATACTGTTTTCCATAGTGGCTGCACCAGTTTGCATTCCCACCAGCAGTGTGTGAGGGTTCCCTTTTCTCCACCTTCTCTCCAACACTTGTTATTTCTTGTCTTGTTAATTATGGCCATTCTGATCGGTGTGATGTGATATCTCATTGTAGTTTTGATTTGCATTTCCCTAATAATTACTGATGTTGAACATCTCTTCATGTGCCTGTTGGCCATCTGTATATCTTCTTTGGAAAAATGTCTGTTCATATCATAAGCCCATTTTTTTATTGGGTTGTTCATTTTGTTGTTGTCGAGTTGTGTGAGCTTTTTACATAATTTTGAAATTAATCCCTTCTTGAATATATAATTTGCAAATGTTTTCTCTCAGTTGATGGGTTGTCTTTTCATTTTGTTGATGGTCTTTTTGCTTTGCAGAAGCTTTTTAATCTGATTTAGTCCAATTTGTTTATTTTTTCTTTTGTTCCCCTTGCCTGAGTAGACATGATATTCAAAAAGATACTGCTAGGAATGTCAGAGTGTGCTGCCTATATTTTCTTCTAAGAGTTTTATGGTTTCAGGGCTTACATTCAAGTGAGATTTATTCCAGGGATGCAAGGATGGTTCAACATCCACAAACCAATCAATGTGATATACCACATTAACAAAATGAAGAATAAAAATCACATAATCATCTCAATAGCTGCAGAGAAAGCTTTGGCAAAATCCAACATCCATTTCTTTATAAAAACTCTAAATAAAATTGGTATAGAAGGAAAGTGCTTCAACATAATAAAGGTCATATATGACAAAACCACAGCCAACGTCACACTTAATAGATAAAAATTGAGAACATGAACAAGACAGGGGGTGCTGACTCTCATCACTCTTACTCAATATAGTGCTGGAGGTTTTGGCCAGAGCAATTAGGCAAGAAAAAGAAATTAAAGGGGTCCAAATTGCAAAGGAAGAAGTGAAACTCTCACTGTTTGTGGATGACATGATTCTATATATAGAAAACTCTAAGGAATCCACCAAAAAACTATTAGAAATAATCAAGCAATGCAGGATAAAAACTCAATATACAAAAATCAGTTATATTTCTATACATTAATAATGAATGAGCAGAAAGAGAAGTCAAGAATACAATCACAATAAAAAGAATAAAATACCTAAGAATAAATTTAACTAAGGAGGTGAAAGATCTATACACAGAAAACTATAAGACATTATTGAAAGAAATCAAAGACACATACAAATGGAAAGATATTCCATGCTCATGGATTGGAAGAATAAACATAGCTAAAAAGCCCATATTATCTAAAGCAATCTGTTACAGATTCAATGTAATCCCAATCAGAATCCCAATGGCATTCTTCACATAAATAGAATAAAGAATCCTAAAATTTATATGGAACAACAAAAGATCCCAAATAGCCAAAACAATCCTGAGAAAAAAAGAAGAAAGTTGGAGGTATCACACTCGTTGAATTCAAATTATACTTCAAAGCTATAGTAATCAAAACAGCATGGTACGGGAACATTAAAAACAGACACACAAATCAATGGAATAGAATTGAGAGCCCAGAAATAAAATCACACACCTATGGACAGCTAATCTTTGACAAAAGAACCAAGAACAGACACTGGAGAAAGGAAAGTGTCTTCAATAAATGGTGTTGGGAAAACTGAACAGCTACATGCAAAAGAATGTAAGTAGACCATTACCTTACACCATACACAAAAATTAACTCAAGGTGGATGAAAGACTTGAATATAAGACCTGAAACCATAAAATCTTAGCACCACTCTTTCTCCTCTCCTTCCAGGATTCTGATGACATAAATGTTAATCTTTTGTTATAGTGCCATAGGTCCCTGAGGCTCTGTTCATTTTTTCTATTTATTTTTTTCCCTGTTGTGCAGATTGGGTAATTTCTGTTGTTGTAACTTCCATTTCACCGATTCTTTCCTCTCTTCCCTTCTTTCTGCTGTTGAACCCATCATGGAGCTTTTTATTCAGTTTTTGTATTTTATATATCCAAAATTTCCATTTGCTTATTTATGTCTTTTTGCTTCCTGATACTTTCTATTTCTATGTGAGGCTTTCTGTTTTCCATTTGTTTCAAACATGTTTGTAGTTAGCGACTGAAGCATTTTTATCATTCCACTTTAAAATCTTTGTCAGGTAATTCTAACATCTCTGTCACATCAGAGTTGGTATCTGTTGATTGTCTTTTTACATTTAGTTTGATATCTTACAGTTTCTTGATATGATGAGTAATCGTCTACTGAAACCTGGACATTTTGGTATTATGTTATGAGACTCTGAATCTTATTTAAACCTTCCCTTTTAGCTGGCTTTCTCTGGCAGTTCTCTTGCAGAGGAAAGGGAGGAGCACCATCTTGTTATTGCCAAGTGGAAATTGAAGTTTGGATCCCCTGGAGAGGAGTTTGGCTCTTTGCTACTACTAGGTGGGGGTGGAAGTCCCACTCTCCCACGTGGTCTCCGCAGATACCACAGGGGGACCTTATTACCAGGTGATGAGAATTAAAGTCCCAGCTCCCTACTTTGTTTCCTGACACCCTCAAACTGGGATGTTGGGGCACCTCTTTACACTCTGGTCTGAGCAGAAGTCTCAGCTCTCCACTTGGCCTATGCTGGCATAAGTGGGAGTAGAGTCTCACTTTTTTCTGTGGTATTGGCTGGAGTGGAGCAGCTATTGTCTAAAAGTTTCCTATTTTGCTGAGTTGACCCTTTCTTTGTCCCTTGCCTAGAGAGAGCAGCCTTTTGTTGGCATTATTTTTTTTCTGTTCCCATCGACATTTCTGGTTTTCAAGCTTCTTCAGCTCAGTCTGGCATATATAAGGCAAAAAGACAACTCAGGGAGCTCATCACTGTGTCATCCCTTGGGTCCTGAAATTCCAAGCTAGTCTGCCTTCGTCTCTCCACCTTTCAGAGTGTCCTTATCTTCACTTTACATATAACATTCAGAGTTTTTAGTTGTCCTTAGTGAGAGGATCAGGGAAAAGGATATCTTCTCACAAGTGGAAAACTACTCACTTTTATTTGGATTGTTTATCTGCCGCTTATAAAATTTTTAAATAAATGTTGTACTGAAACATACTATATCTACAGGAAAGCTCACAAATTGTTCATGTGTAGCTCAATGAGTTACCACCACCAAAGGTGAGGCAATGGAACTCTACCAGAGCCCCAGAAAGCCGCAGTGCTTCTTCCCAGTTATAAACTATCCTTCTTCTCCAAAGATAACCACTGTCTTTGAACTTTATATCAATGATATAATATAGTACGTACTCTTCTGCATCTGGCTTCTTTTACTCTATGTTTGTGACAACATCCGAATGTCCAATAAACATATGACAAGATGCTCAGCTTTATTAGTCATCAGGGAGATACAAATAAAGCCAACAGTGATAAAATTAAAAATAATGCAGCATCCGTGTTAGAGTAAACAACTGGAACCCATAATTCATGCTTCCGCATTAGCACTAAAGGTCATATACAAAAATGTTCAAAGCAGCACTATTCATGATAGGCACAAGATGAAAACAACCCAACAGTCCACCAACAGATAATGGATTAAATAAATTATGGTAGAGCTATGCGATCAAATTCTTTAAAACAATAAAAGAGAATACATTCAACACCATGAATCTTCATCCATTTTAAATGATCTTTGCATATTTTACTTTCAATCCAGTTTAAAAAAATCAAAGTGTACTTCCTGAAATAAGTTAGAAAGAGGAAATATGCTATAGTGCAATATGTTTTATGCAATTTAAAACACTTATACACACAAATTAACTCCACATATTTTTTAAATATGCATACACGCCTAAGATATGTATTTTAAAAACATTATAGTGGGTGTCATTGAAGGAAGAGAATTTTGAGTGAGAATTGGGTTATATTTGGGACAATTACTAAAACAAATTAAAATGAGAAAAGGGAATTGCAAAGATTGGTGATGACAATTCTTGGTCCCTTCACTATCCACAAAGTATCAATGATAAAATCAATCGTGACAGAAAATATAAGCAGAGACATACACTCATCTTATGAGGCAAGAATGACCTTCCTCTTCTCCTTTTGGAAAATTGGTACTTACCTTTCAATATGAATTTCTTCTCTTTGGTGAATTGTCCCCTAGCTCCTCAGTGGCATTAGCTCTTTCCTCCCCTGGTTCCTATGGCTCTGTCTTCATACTTGTGGTTCTTATTTGTGTCAGATCTGCCTTCCTCGTTAAGCTGAATTTCCTTTGGGTCAGGGAATATGCATGTACCTTTCTACATCCATGGAACTAATGAAGTACATGGTACAAAGCAAGTCTAAGCAACTGTTGATAAATAAATCAGTGAGTAAAGTAAGGACTTCATTTATTTAGACATCTCTACCTAATTTTGTAATGATCTCAGGTATCTTAAGCTGAATAATAACTCCTTACCCTCTTGACCACACAAGAGGTAAAAGCAATAAGACATGGTGACTCAGTAAATAAGGGTGTTGAGGGAAAGCAGATGATAAAACAGGGCAAGTTTTATTTAGAATCTGGGTATTTATCTTATTACATACATTAGCAGCTTTAACTGCATTCTGAGGCACTCAGTGATTCCATGCAGTACAAAGTGACTAGCCAGGCTGGGCTTCCTCAGAGTACTGGGCCAGTGCTTGGTAGATTTTGGCATTTCAGCAGCTTATGTTTCAGGGAGGAAACAGGAGACTAAGATGCAGTCAACAACAACCCCCTAAGCTCTGTCTCAATAACAACTCTGTCGATCCTGTCTCCTACTGTACATTGCACCTGATAAGTTATTATTAACTGAGAAGACCAAATCCCCATTTTTCTGGCCAACACTGTAAGAATAAAGGCAGATGAAATATAGGTATGTTTCTAAGTCCAGGCTTTATGGGTAAGTTTGCCTCAGCGATGGAGAGAAGAAAGTGGCATTTAAGGCTTCAAGCCTGAGTCATCTTTTCCAGGCCAATTGTCAAGTGCCTGATAGATGGCTCAGGGCTGCCAAGTGAGTTTTTGGAGGCACACAGAGGGTTACAGAAGGCAGAAGGACAAAGCAGTAAATATAACCCCTCCCTGGAAAATATTGTAAAGAGGATTTTTGAGATTCATTTGCCCCCGGTATGACTCTACAAGCTTTTGGAACATATTTCAAAGTAAGTGCAAAGCTTTATGGATAAAGAGCAAGAACAATTATACGTGTTTGCTGGAGTTCCTGTTCTTTGTTTTGAATGTCAGTCCTACTGCCCACCTCTAGGGATGTCATTTAAGATATATAATGATTAACAGAGCATAAGTTGAATATCCATAATCGTTTAGAGGTTGTAAATGTGTAAGTTGCACATGTGTTTGAATTTTGGGGCCCCGTATATGGAGTGGGCTCCTGCCTCTGAGGGAACCAGAGCGCTCTGTGTCTGCCTTCCAGGCATGAAGATTCTATGTGTGTTTCTCAGAACTCTCTGAATGCTGCTCTTTCTCACTCTGTGACCCATTTAACCCTCCAGAAAGCCTTACGATGCTTTTTTTCCTCCCTCTCTTACTAACCAAAACTGGTTCTTCCAGGCTGACTGAGATCCAACTTTCTCCATGGGCCATTTATAAAAGTCCTTAAAACTATTATTCAAAGAATTTCTCCCGCCTTTCCCTTTTTTGAGCATTGTCTATGTGATCAGTAAATGTTACTCACAAAGAAAAGAAGCTGTGGTTTTCTAAGAAGCAGACCTGAACAACCCCTGAGCGAGCAGACTTCCATATCTGTATTGATACTGCACATTCTGCTTAAGAGTCCATCCAGAAAAATTGTAGTCACCTTTCAAATTCCACCGGAACCTTCCTAAATGTCCTCTCCCCTTGTTGGACATCATTCCTCCCCTCCGGTACTCTCAAATCATTGTGCAGGCCTCATAGAGCAGGGATCGCACAGAGTTTTAGTGTTTGCTTACACCTTGTGAGGAGACTGAGGTTCTGAGTCGGAAGATATGGGCTGGGTCCCTACTCTGCACTTATTACCATATCCGGCTAGGAAGTCATAAAGCCTCTCAGCCTTCCGATTACCTCATCTACAAAATGGGTCTAATAGTACTTGTCTGTTGATGTTTAGAAATAAAAGAGATAATGAGTTTTTAATTGCCCTCTTACACTTCCTAGCAAAATGCATAAAGGATCCTTCATTAATAAATTAGGGTGCATCCACACAGTGGAATACACACTCATTAAAAAAGGATAATGCATACTTATATTTATTGACACAGAACTGTCTCTATGACATATTCTTGAAAGGAAAGGAAGTTACAAAAACACTTAGTGTCCTTAGATCATTTTTATGTAAATATATATGAATTTAAAATATACCCATATATGCATGTGCTTCTAGAAGGAGGCTTACCAAAATGCTAATAATTATTACCAATAAGTGGTAGAATTTTGGAAGATTTTTAATTTCTTCAGTATTCTTTTTGAATATGGCTTGAATAATGGTAAAGCTATACTTCTGGAAAAGAGTATTTGGAAATACTATGGATAATATCACAATAAATTCTAAAACTCACAAAAGAAACTTGTGCAGCTGGTAGTGTAATAAGATGTTTCAAAGCTGAATAAAGCAACGACCATTGAGATTGGTAAGCAAGTAAACAGACATCAGTTCATTGTGCCACATATTAATTGACTTTGCACAAGTGTTTGACCTATGTGAATTTCAATTTTCCCCTCTACAAAACAGTTTTTCATTAGACCTACGAGTTCCTCTCCAGCACATTCACTATAACAAACATTCACTGAGCACCTGTTATATGAGGCCCTAAGCACCAGAGATATATGATGAAGAGGAGAGATGAGCTCCTCGACCTCATGGAAGTTACATGCTAAAGGACACCGAAAGAGGAAAAAAGGAAACATAAGGTCTTCAAATGGTAGGCGCTGAGGTCTGAAACGTGAGTAGCTGCCATAGAGAATAACCATGGGGGATTCTCAGATGCAGCGAATGGGGACAGCACCAAAGCTGGGAGAGGGCACAGACCAGGCATTCTTGAGGAGCAAAAAGGTCAAGGTGAGCTGGATCATGTGCTCTTAAACTGTTACCCTGAACTCCTAGAAGAGTATGTGTAAAATTAAATGCTTATTACTAGTCAAAGGACCAAAATCTGTAAGAAATTTTAGATATTTGCTGCATCTGAACTCTTCAGATAGAAACTACTAACAATTTTAGAAATGCAGATGAGATTTATGTTTGATATTGTATTTGCATTTGGCTATAATGAACAGAAAACCCAACTCAAAGCAAATATATTTGACCAAAATCATGACTAACAATAATATCAATAATAATAGTAATAACAATAATAATAATAATGGGCACAGTTAGACCAGGCATTTAATCCTCTAATCTTTACAAAAACTCTGTGAAGTAAGAATTGTTCTCTCATTTTAGACCTGAGGAAACTGAGGTTGAGAGAGATCAAATCAATTGTCTCAGATTATATTTCTTCTAAATAAAAGAGCTGAGATATTTGGACTTTAAGTTCATAGCCCTTCCACTAAAGATAGAATAAAGACTCAAGTTCCCCCTTTCTCAAAGAGCTTGTAACCAACCAGAAGCAGCCCGTGCATTCTCTCTTTGGAGAAGAGAGGCAGATCTTAACCAGAAAGCAGCTCTGTGAGGCTCGGGCCTTGCCACGCTTTTCTAGGACTCTCCAGTGGGAGATCGTTCCAATGCAGTCAAACAGTGCTATCCAAATATGATCTACCATTGTTGTGGCTGTTATCACTATTCATTGGCACTTAGAAAAGCAAGTTAAGGATACTTAAGCTGGATCTCATTCATCCTGACAATATGAGTTTCCAAATTAAATGATCACCTTTGATGCTGAGGAGAGACCAGTCTTGAGTTCCCATGAGGACTGCAGTCTGGCATTAACAGTTGTTCAAAGTAGGGGCTGATGTAGTTGTTAGCTGTAAGAATTTGGGCAAAGCATTTGGTTTCTCTGAGCTTGAAGGCAGGCCCATCAGGCAAAGTAGGCAGAGGTGACAATTAATGCTGGGATTCCCAGTGCTCCTTTAAAGGCTGAATGGCAAGGGTCAGTGCCTCCTGCCAACTCTGTCTTGACTTCTTCGCTATCACCTTCTAGATGTAGATCTGGTGATTCTTTACTTTTAAGATAAAAGAATGAAGTGAACAACTCTTCATTCTCTGAGGACTCTGCTTGTGTCTTCTGTTAGGTTTCTGGTTCTCAATTTGCATCACTCCTTCCCTTGAAGGCCTGCCACCTCTTCACCAGATCTGGGTCCTGCCATTGTCTAGTGGGCAGCATGGAACTGAGTGGCCAAAACTTGACCCAGGAGCAGTATATATCTGAGTCCAAGTCCTCGTTTCCAGATTGTAGAAACTAACACAATTATCTTGTTAAGGGTTTGTAAAGATCAAATGAAATAACATATAGAAAATGTCTATAACATAGTAGAAGCCCAATACACGTTAGCTATTATTATTATCAACAACCTAATTGTCAAACCCCATGCCCTTCTCATATATCATATTACCTATGATAGCTCTGCTGCATCATACATTGAGAACATCCTTTTACTGAGACCCTCTCCTTTCTCCTTACCAGTTCTCCATCCCCTTGTCATTCTGATTATCTTCTCTCTTCCTTTCCTTGCTATTATTTTTTGTACCCTTTATAAGTATGGCTGTTTTATTTAAATAGTCTTGATAGTATCTTTTTACCAAATGGCTCTAAAAGAAGCCAAAGTCCATGGAATGAAAGTCCAATCTCTTTATCTAAACTTGGAGCAGAGCGATGGGGAAAGTAGAAAGCATTATGCACTCTGCTGCTCAGCAATGTTACTGCAAAAGGCAGGCCATCAGGAGGAGGGCTTTGCCTCTTTACAAATTAATGAATGAGTAAATGAACCAGGAGTGGGAGCTTCCAGTTCAAGTATGTGGAGATAAATTTCTGCACATCTCACATTTCTGCTGGCTTGATATTTAACCAGCAACCAGAGTGAAATGGACCATGAAGGGAACCTACAAAAGTCACAGGGGCCTGCTACAGACTTGAGACTTACAATGATTATTTGCAACCTGAATTTCCCCAGACTTCTCCAGCCTTCTGTAGAAATGAGGTCATCTTGACAGCCATAGCTAAATGTCACTGCAGCTTCTAATGCAGGACCTTCAGTCTTCTGTGAGGTCTCACCCCAGTATAACTGGGAGTCCCAAGGAGGTATCTCACACGGAATCGTGAACAAGTACACTTCTGATCAGGGAGCAGTGCTTTGTCAGGCGTCCTCAAGGAATCACTTTGCTGGTCTACCATCCACTGACCTCCAGGGCATAGAGACCATCAATCCTCTCCACTGTCCTCTGGGCATCGCTATCAATAAATCAATGTCCTCTCACTACCAGGTCACAGCTGGCTTTCATGACAATGTGGGAGGACTCTCATCACTCCAGGACTGGGAATCAGGCATGTCCTTGAGTCCCAAAGCAGCAGTGCCTGTAACCCAAGCTTCAGGGCATCCCACACAAACACCGTGTCATGCATTTCTGCCAGCAGCCCTCTCCCCACAGACTCTGACAAAGCAGCATCTGTCCACCTCCACTCCTGTTCCCAGAGATGAGCTGTGAACCTGATTTCCTTTTTGCAGGCCGCTGACCTCCTTGAAAACCAAGGAATCTCACAATCCCAGACAGCCATGGCACTCAGTTTAAGATCCCCTCTTGAACCAATAAGGACAAAATCCTCAATATCAAGAAGCTTATTTCATTTTAGACCCCACTGTTTTCTACAAGCATCCAGGGTCTTTCTCCACTCAGTATGTGGAAGGCACTTGGAGTAACTAATGTCTAGACCATCTCAGAGCTCAGGGGGTGCCAAAGGCAGTAGCCTTTCCTTCTTTTACCATCTTGTTAACGAACATTGTTCCAAGGGCTGAGGAAACAAGATGAACATGCCATGGCCCCTGACCTGGTGGAGCTCCTAGCCCAGTGGGAAAGCAGGCAGCTCTGCCATTGATTACTGAATGAAGGCTACTGTGAGGACATGGCATTGGTTTGGGAATCTAAACCAGACTAATGGGGTCAAGCAAGGAGATTTCAAGAGTAACAAATGTTTGGAGATGTGTTTTGAAGAATAAGAGAAGTTAACTAGATTATTTAAAAAGTGGGATGGGAAGAGATTTATGGCAACGAAACACCAGCACAAAGGCTTGACTAGTTTTGGCAATTACAAATAATTCCACAATTTCCTGGGAAAGGTCACTATTATTTATCAGACCAACGGTTTCTGTTACTAGGACAGGGGTGGAGTGAGGAGGAAGGATGAACTAGCTTCTTTAAAATTTCCTTCAGGGGACAACATTTACATTTATGCTATTGGAGAATGACTGTTATTAATCAGAGCTAAGCATTTACTAAAATGAAAGATGACATCTCATAGCTGCTTTTCAATTCTTAAAAAAATAAGATCCAAAGACGAAAAATTGCTTGTTATAAGCCACAATACACTTGCCCACCGAGACTGGAATTGTCCGTAGACCCTGGGGAGCCTTACTTCCTCAGAAAACTCTTTTCTGGCCCCCACGCTAGTTCAGGCCTCACATTTGTATACACTTATTAGAATCCCATACTTTTCCTTGGCACAGTTCTTGAAAAATTTGTGTGTGTGTGTATTATTTAATTTCTCTCTGTCTCTGTCTCTCTATGTCACCAGGCTCTAAATTCCAGGAGGACAAACTTAATCTATGTTTTCTCTCTGCTGTATCATTAGTTTCTAGCACAATGTCTGGTACAGAATAGATGCTTGATAAGGATGCTCTGATACTGCTGCTCCTGTCATTGGGTGCTGTGGTTGCTAACTGTTGTGACTTTGGCTGTTGTGTTTGTCTCTATTGAGCAATCAGAAATTGTATTTTGAGAAGGAAAAAGCTGTAGTCATCTGGGTTAGCCAATCTGCCATGGTCATGAGAGAGGCTAAGGGTCACTGGGGTATTTAGAGCACTTTGAGAGCCAAATGCCAAGTAAGAGGCTGTCAACTTAGGATAGGAGCTTTCAATTGATGTCCGGGATGGCAAGACATCCCAGCTTCTCTCCAAAGGACATGAGCTAGGGCAAACAGGCAGGACCAAATACATAATTCACAGGGTCCAGTGCAAAGTGAAAATGATGGGCCTTTTGTTCAAAAATTATTAAAAATTTCAAGATGGCGGCAGAAAATTATTAAACCAAGAGCAGGACCTTATGTGACTGCACAGGTCGCACACCCATGAAGCTAGCCTTGAATACATTTATAGTTAATAAAGAAAATTCGACCATAAGTTTATAATTTTCTGTTAGAAAATTAAGGGAGGAGTTTTGTATTCATGAAAAAGAAAGAAGAACGCCTTTTAAATATCCAGATGTAATTCCTTTCCCTGCACACTGAGGTTGTATCTTTAAAAGATACTGATGCTTCTGCCTCTTTCTCCAAGAGTGCCATCTCCATGTTTCCAAAAGATGCATTAAGGCAGGTTGGTTTTCCCCTCTGTGCGCAGCCCTGGACGCCTTGCTGTACTGCAACCCCCTCTTGCTCCTCAGTTAGCCTCGAAGATCTGGCCTAGATCTGAGACTCCACAGTCCCAACAGCATGAATTTTGAAGCCAAAACGGGTTCAAATCCCAGCTCCACCATTTGCAGTTCAGTGACTTAAAGCAAATTACTCAGCCACCCTAAATCCCCAGTTTTCTCCTCTATAATGGAAGTGATAGTGTCTAGCCCAATAGGGTGGCTCTGAGGATTAAATAAGGTAAAAAAGTGTAAAAAGTTTAGCCCCCAAAGAGGCATAACAAAATGAGGACACAGACACACTGCATTCTCTCTCTGCTTTAGTTCAAAGCTGAATAGGGGAAAGAAGAGTGCCCTCAAGCCAGGGAACCCCAGCTCTGGCCCCTCTCTCCGTCACCGAACTCTATAAATAACTTAGCTAAGTCACAGTGTCTCTTATGGTCGCTGTTTCTTAGGGTACGGAAAGAGGGAGTTGTTGCAGGTGGTCCCTCCTGGTTCTATCATCACAGGTCTTCTGTTCATTCCGGGTTTGGTCTCAATTGTCGCTATCCCCGCTAAACAATCACCCCCGACCCGGTGCGCTGCGCGCCCAGCCTCCCAGCCGAGCCTCTCTTCGCCGCGGGCCCCCTCCTGCCCTCGCTACTCCCTGCGTTGGCCGCGCAGCCCCGCCCAAGAGCCGCCTCCCGCCTCCCCTTTCTCCGGCGGGCTAGCGAGCCCGAGCCGCTCGTCCACTGCCGGGTGGCAGTCACGACCGTGCGGTGGCCGGCGAGGTGGCCGCGGGCGCGGCGGGGCGGGGCGCGCTTTCCCCCTGCCCACGGGAGTGCCGGGGAGGTGGGCAGGGCCGGGGCGGGGGCGAGGCCGGAGGAGGGCGAGTCGGCGCCTTGGTGAGGATGGGAGTCCCGGGGACCCGGAGCTGAGCGACCCAGCGCACGGCGGGAGGGCGAGCCCGAGGAAGGCGAGCCTCGCTGTTCCTCCGGGAGCCCAACACCGTTCCCGCGCCGCCACGATGATCCCTCCGAGCGGTGCCCGAGAGGACGGCGTGGACGGGCTGCCCAAGGAGGCGGCGAGCGCCGAGCAGCCACCCTCTCCTGCATCCACCAGCAGCCAGGAATCCAAGGTACCGCTCACACTTGCCCCAAGACAACACAAACTCACTCTCCTTCTCTCCCTGTCTGTCCACCTTTGTTTCCTCCGAACTGGCGCCGGCCCCGGAGGCTGAGACGTGTCCCTACTTCCACCAGGGCTCAAGGACTGTACCTCCCTTGAGACTTGAATGTCCGGCAGGGCTCGCTGCTAGCGATGCTGGACCACGTCGCTGTGGACCAGCCTCCTCGCCCACACAGACCTGAGGCTGTGCGCCGCGCTTTACCTGCGAGCACACGCAATTCACGTTGACTCCGGGTTCAGAGATCGCTTCCCCGGGTGGTGGTGGCGGCTTGGTTGTTCTGTGCTTTGAACCTGCTTGTGACCACAGAGCGTGCAGGTATTAGGCGGCTTCTGATGGCTGAGGGACAGACAGCCCAGAGATACTCCTCCAGAAAAGCTAGGGCACTTGCGGGCCAGCAAAGGGCTGTCTGTATTCCAAGGGTCTCAGAGATCCTTTGCTTAACAGGGCTCACCCCTAACTTCAGATACCGCTCATTTCAGGGAAACCAGGCAAAGGGAATTGCTGCGTTCACGGGAAAGTTGATGCTCCTCTGGTGGAAGTTAATATTCCAAGAACTTACGCTTGCTTTTATGAGAGTTACACTAACACACATACACAAAACCAACCCCGCCGCACTTCTCCTGTCGCTGTTACACTTCTTCTGAAACTCTCGTGGGTGCCAGGCACATGTTTGGGAATCTTGGAAGAGGATCAAGTAAAATGGGGCTGCTAGCAGTGAGATGCCAAATGGCATCTCAACCGGGAGTGAAAATCGTAAGATGGAGTTTGTAGTTATATGGGTTTTGTTTTTTTAAGTACAGGGTTCCTGGCTCTTTATGCAGATCTCCTTGTGAGTTCCCCAGGCATCTTTGGAATGCGATGCAGTCCCTGTGTAGGAGTGAAGGAAAGGGGATGCCGGTTTGGAGGGCAGGTCAGATGGGGCAAAGAAAAACCTAGTCCCTGTCTCCCTTCACACACATCCCTGAGAGCCCTTGACAAATCAGCGGGATCAAAATCACAGCTAAGTGGCCCGGCTGTCAGTTTACGTGATGCTGGACACTGTACGTATCCCAGCCTCCAGAAGTTAACCATCAAAGACGGCAATCCAAGACAAAGAGCTTTGCGTTATTTTAATTTCAATTTTTTTCTGATAAGTGTCTGACCTGGGCATGTGGGTCAACTCTTCTTAAACTCAGTTGAAAAGGGAGACAAAGTGTTCTACTTTCCAGAACACCTGTGAGGAATACAGGAGATGACCTAAAGTCCCTTCTGGTACAGTGGAAGGACTGAGTCAATGTTTATCCTTTTTCTTCCTGAGCTAAGGGGATGGGATCCGTCTCAGCACAGATGATCCACTCCAATACAGTCTCACAGCCCACACACATGTACCACCTCTCTGACTGGAAATTTCTGGGTGTCTCATCATTGTCCATCATTGACCATCAGTCAGCTAAGTGATATGGGTTAGCGGCCATTTCACAGGTGATCTAGAATACTGTAAATGAATGTAGCTAAACTCGACAGTAAAACTGGTATCAAACTTTTTGAATTGGGCCTGTTGCTCTGCAGTAGGCGTGTTCTGGAAAGGGCTTAGCATTTGGGTATACAGCAATATGGTTCAAACACTCTGTATAGGTTTGCTATTTATAGATATCCTAATGTAAATTCTTTGGCAAAGCAAAAACTACATATGTAATATCCGTAATTATCCACCGATTTATCTGGCTTATGGTTTTGAATTTGTACATGTCAATTTTTCGCAAAGTGGTCTACACACCTGAAGTGTGTTTATACATTCCTAAAGTTGTTGTCGTGGCTTAGGTGTTCTTAATCAGTGATGATGGGCTATGGTGGGGCCTGTGAACCCCAGGAAACTGAATGCAAAATAGTGTGCCTGATTGTGAATCTTTCTTGGCATAGCATTTGTGACATTCTCAAAAGGGTCCAGGCCCCTCAGAAAGGCTAAACTGCTGGTGTGGTGAACTGTGTTAAGGAGGCAGGATGGCATGAAACAGGAGCAGAGGAAGGCTCTATTCGTTCTACACCAGGAACACCACATTTGAAAGCTCATTGGCGTTTACAAGGATCTTCCACCTGAAGATGGGAGGCTAGTGAGGAAAAATGAGAACAAAGCGTTAGTGGTAGTTCCATGTTACCCACTTCTGAAGTGGTCTGTTTGTCCAAATACCGTGTAGGGCAAGCATGGCTCAGTCCCCTCTCGTCATTAAACTTTCTCGAGAAGGACTTTTAAAATTACTTCTTAAAAAACCTTTTCTCTGGTTATAAGAGTAACAAGTACTCTTTGTAGAAATTTGGAAAGTCCAGACAAAAATTAAAGAAAAGAATAAATCACCCATTGATCACAGTCCAGAGGCAACTGCTAGTAACATTTTAATCTATCTCTTACATCTTTTTTCATCTATTTTTATATTTACATAGTTGAGAGAAAAAGGTGAGCATCTACTGAATACTTCCTATATTCAGGCATAGCTTGGCTTTTCACAATAACCCCTTGAGGGAGATTGTGCTATTTATTTCCATTTTACAGATGGAGAAGCAGAAGCTCAGAAAGGTTAGGTGACTTATCCAAGATCACATAGCTAGTTGTGTGAAACAGCCAGGACAGGGACCCAGGCGGTGCGGCTCTGGAGCCCAAGCTCTCAACCACTGTGCAGCTGTCTCTCGTGCTCGCATATTCTTTTACATCCTCGATCACACAGCGTCCGAACCAAGTATTTTACATGCCAGAAAAGTCATTTGCAACAGTAGTTTGGTCTTCTTGTCTTAAGAAATCTTTGAAAATAAATTGAGCCATATTATCATGTCAAATGATTAAAGACCAATTCTTGTCCAGCTTCTTTGCATTTGATTTTGCAGTTATTTCCCCAAAAGTATATTTAGGGAAGTAATTAAGTGCAATATCACAGAATCATCTGGAAAATGGGACCACAACAAGTCCTCTAGTCCAGAGGATCCATTAGGAGAGGAATGATGATGATTCAACACCCTGAGCACATAGAATGTTTCCAGAAGTCCATTTTCTTTGCAAGTTCTTTGGAATGCTAAATCATAGAATGTTAGAGTTGGAAACATTAGAGATCTATTCAGGGTATTTTTTTTAATTATGGATAATTTTTATTGTGTGAATTTATTTTATTACTGAAAATTTCAATATACACAAAAGTAGGGAAAACAATATTAAAGAACCATCATGTTCCTAATCACCTGGCTTCACCAATTATCAATTCATGGGCCGTCTTGTTTCATCTGTTACTCCGCCAGCACTGCCACCGCCCCCCTCCCCATACACACTGGATCATTGTAAAGCAAATTTCAGACATCAGATCACTTCATCCAAGAATATTTCAGATTGCATCTCTAGAAGATAAGGGCTTTTTTTGTAAACGTGACAACAGTCCTATTATGACATATTCCAGGTGTTTTAAATCAAGAGTCAGTATATTCTTTGGAGATTCATGAATGGTCTTTGGAAGATCTGTGAAAAACTAGAACCAGCATTCAAAATTGTACATGTACATGCGTATGTACATCTTCTGGAGAGAGAATCTGTAGCTTATATCAATCAATAAACTATCTATAGCTTTCAAAGGCTATTTAAATGTCCTCTTGTTTTCTCTCTTGAGGAAATCGAAGCCCAAAGAGAGACAATGAGTTGCCTAAGATCACACAGATAGTTATTGGCTCATACACCTAAGAACCCAGTCTTGGACCTAGGACCCAGTACAATTTCCTCAGAGCGAATTCCTGTAAGCACAGCAGTAATGTAGTCTACGTGCTTTTCTTTTTCATAAAATTAGTTGAGTTGAAAGAGTTTGAAAGCCACTGATGAACCTCACCCCTCTATCTTTCCACGCACTATTCCAGAATGACCACAACCTAATTTATTTTCTAAATAAGCCATTTGAATGCTAAGAAAGACTATTGAATACTAAGAAAAATTTCCTATATTTCAGCATCTCTGATTTCAGTGACTGTCTTTTCTCCTACTGACTTATTGACAACAGAGAAACCTTACTAGGGTCTAAAACGAAGGTTTGGTATGTATGCCCTTTGCCATCATTTGTATGACTGAAGGTTACGTTTTGATGATGTGGAGGCTTATAGGTTTTGATGTCAAATAGAGAAGAGTTCAGATCTCTTCTCATTAGTTGCCACCTCTGTGACTGTGGGCAAGTTGCCTAACCTCTCTGAGCCTCAGCTTCCTAATCTCTAGAATGGGGATGTTAATACCTAGTTGAAGTGGTTTTTATAAGGCCTGAGAATATAAAAAGCATCTGACATATTGTAAGCATAAAATACTGTTTTCTTTCTCTTCCTGCATCAAATTAGATGACTTCTGTCACTAGCCTATCCCAAATGTCATCACTGGAACAATTTCAGTAACCAAAACTGACATTCCGATAATATAACTGAGTTTTCCTCCCTTTGGACTGTGCGTTGTGCTGTTGACTACAGTGAGATTTCACCTTAGCTATTTTGCATCCCCAAGAAAATAAGCCATAGACTCACCAGCATGTGACTTCAATTTCAAAAGGCTGATATAAGCACCCAATGCCCGAGTGGAGCCATGGACCAAGATGCCCCTTCATTCCTGTATGGCCCACTTTGAACCTGGGCCACCATCCAATCTAGGGAGAAGAAATCTCTAATCATGAGTACATACTCTGCATCTTCCAAAAAGACTTCTGTGGCAACAATCAGCAACTATTTATCGAGGGCCTATTTTGTGCCCAGCACATGCCATACATATGGATCAGGAATTTAACTTCTACAGCGGAGAAGGTGAAAGAAAATGTAACCTTGGCTTTGCATTCACATCGCCTTGGGAGTCCAGGCCATAGACTAGATCTACTAAATTGAAGTCTCTGAGTGAACGTCCCAGGTATCAGTATTTTCTTAAAGCCTCCTTAGCGATTTCATTGTGCAGCTGAGTTCAAGAAACACTGCTCTAGACTGTAAGGATTGAAGAAAGTCAAAGAAAGCAAGAGTCTTCCCCTTCCAACAAAGGTGCTTGAAGGAATCATTTGTATTTACTCTCTCTTCTGCTTCACTTCCCATTTCCACATCAATCCAAAGAAATGGCTCTGGCAAAGTTGACCTGCTTTTATCCTCCACGCTGCCCAAAAATCTTGAGCTTTACTCCATTCCTGCTGGATTTACAAGGTTGATTATGCCCTTATTAAGTTATTTTCATGAGTATAAAAGTAATAGCTACGTCATATAGAAAACTGGAAAACACAGAAAAATATAAAGGAAAAAACTCACTTATCACACCAGCACCTAGAGATAAGAATTATTAAAGTTTTGTTGTATTTCTTTCATATACGTTTCCATTTTTACACACATACCTACTTGAAACAAAATTGGAAAAGTGTATACATAAATATGCATTGTGCTTTTTCTCTCACTAATGTTATACATAAACAGTTTTCTCATACTCTTAGATAATCAATAACATGAACATTAAAGATGGCATAATATTCTATTTCATTGTTATACCACATCTGTTTTATCAATTCCTTCTGATTGCATGTTTAGGTTCTTTCTTGGATTTCACACACTTAAAAATATTAAAATGTGCATCCTGATATGTAAACGTATTAATATATCTCTGCTTACTTTCCTGGGAAGTAGAGCTGGTAGGTCTGGAAATTGACACCTCTAAGGTCTTTTATTCTCACTGACACAGTGCCCTCAAGAAAGGTCATGTCACAGTTTCTTTTCCTAAGTAAACTTTTTATTGAAGTATGACTTCATACTAAAAACTGCACACATTATGAATTAGAACTTAATGAATTTTCAAAAAATAAACTTTTGATTTGTGTAAAACCACCACATAAACCAAGGAATAAAATATTAGCAATACCCCAGAATCTCCCTCATACCCCTTTCTGCCACTGTCCTCCTGAAAGGTAAACAATATTCTGACTTCTAACAACGTAAGTTAATTTCACTTATTTTTGAACTGCATATAAATGGAATCATACAGGGTGTACTCTTTCATTCCTGGCCTCTTTCACTTAGCATTATGTTGTGAGATTCATCTATGCCAGTACATGTAGCAATAGTTTTCATTTTCATTGCTCTGTAGCATTCCACTGTAGGAACAGACCACAATTCATCCACTCTGTGGATGATGGAACTTTCGATTGTTTCTTGGTTTTGGCCGCTTTAAGCAGGGCTGCTATGATCATTCTTGTACATATCCTTTGTGGCACATGTGAAGACTTCTTTTGGGTGTATATCTGGGAGCTATGTTGCTGGGTTGTAGAGTATGCACATGTTCAGCTTTCTTAGATATTGTCAACTTTCCAATGTAGCTGTATCAATTCATATTCCCACTAGTAATGTATAAGAGTTGTATCTGCTTCTCATCTTACCAACACTTAGCGTTGTCTGTCTTTCTCATTTTAGCCATTCTCATAGGTGATTAGTGGTATTGCCCTGTGACTTGAACTTGCATTTCCCCAATGGCCAATGAATTTTGAAGATTTTATGCTTATTGTCATTTGAATATCCTCTTTTGTGAAGTAGTTGTTCAGGTCTTTTGTCTATTTTTCTTTTAGAATATCTGTCTTCTTTTTAATTTGTAGGAGTGCTTTACATGTTCTGGATACAAGCACTTTGAGATATAAATGTATTGCAAATATCTTCTCCTACTATATGCTTACCTCTTCTCTTCTTAACAGAAATTTGCTTCTGCCAAGTCTCCCAGGGCATCGTTAGCTGAGAACCAAATTTTAGGTTACTTTTTCAGTTTGGGAGTTCCAAGACCAAACTGTGTTGTATACAATTGAGCCCCAAATCTATGTGAAGGCAGATCTATGATTATGATTTCCCATGGAAATATTGATTGGTTGACTGTCCACCTTATGTCTATGCTAAGATTTCTTTTTTGTCAACCTGAGTTGGTAAGAAACCTGTTTCTAGTTTATTCTTTCTTTTTCAGATCTCTGCTCCATGTAAGCATCAACATCCAATCCCCCTAGGTAGTTTTTTTATTTGTGGTAAAATATACGTAATATAAAATTTACCATTTTAAGCATTTTTAAATGTACAACTCTGTGGCATTAAATACATTCACACTATTGTGCAATGTCACCACCATCCATCTCCAGAACTTTTTCATCCTACCAAACTAAAACTGTGTACCCATTAAACAGAAAGTCCCTATCCCCACTCCCAGCCCCTGCCGACCACCATTCTACTTTCTATCTCTATGAATTTGACTGCTCTAGGTACCTCATAGAAGAGGAATCATATAATATTTGTCCCTTTGTGACTGGCTTATTTCATTTCACATAAGTCTTCAGTGTCCTTCCATGTTGTGGTATGTGTCAGAATTTCCTTCTTTTTTAAGGCTGAATTCTATTCTATCACATGTGTATATCAATTTTATTTATCCATTCATCCATCAATGGACACTTGGGTTGCTTCCACCTTTGGCTATTGTGAATAATGCTTCTGTGAATTTAGGTGTATAAGTATCTGCTCAACTCTCTGCTTCCGTTTCTTTTGAGTCTATATCAGAAGTGGATTACTCAATTACATGGTAATTCTATGTTTAATTCTTTGAAGAGTCACCATACTGTTTTGCACAGTGGCTGGACTGTTTTTGATTCCCACCAGCAATGCACAATGGTTCCCATTTCTCCACATCCTCACCAACACTTGTTATTTTCTACTTTTTGTATCCCAATGTGTGTGAAATGGCATTTCATCATGGTTTTGATTTGTATTTCCCTAATGATTGGTGATGTTGTGCGTTGTTTCATGTGCTTATTGACCATTTGTATATCTTCTTTCAAGATCCGTCTATTCAAGGCCTTTGCTCATTTTTTAATCAGGTTATTTGGTTTTTTTGTTGTTGAGGTGTAGTATCATAGCCTTTTAAATGAGAAATTTTGAAGGAGAAAGAAGTATTGAACTTTTTTACTGTTTTAATTACATTTATTCACTAGCAAAGAGTTATTTTCACATTTTTTATTATTTATATTTTTCCTTTTCTATTGATGTTCTTATCCATTTTAATAGAGCAGTCATCCTTTTCCTATTGCTTTTTAAGAAAATTCTTTATAAATATTAAAACCATGATCTTTCATATATGTTGCTAATGTTTTCTCACATTGAAATTTGTCTTTCTATTTTATTACATTTTCAACGTAGATTTCTTTTTCTATGTTGTTAGATGTTTCAAATTTATTTAGCCATGGTTTCTTCTTTTCTTTATATTTAGAAAGGTCTTCCCTGCCCTCGAAGCAAATAAATATTAACCTACATGTTTCTCTAGATCCTTACCATTTACTTTTATCACTTTAGTCCATCTGGAATTTATGTTGTTATATGGTATGGAAGAAATCTAATTCTTCTCCAAATGATTAATAAGTATTTCTAAAACCATTTATGGAATAATTCATTCTTTTCTCACTGATTTGAAATGTTACATTTATTATGTAATAAATGGTAATATGTACTAGATTCTCTTTCGGAGTCATCTGTTACATTCTAATGATTTTGCATTTATTACTATACTGTACTTTGGTATCACTATTATACTGTTTTAATTATCGCAACTTTGTAATAGACTGATCAGTGATAATACAAGTACCCTCCTAGAAGTTTTATTTATTTATTTACCTGCATTCACCTTTTTGTTTTCCCACCACGTTATAAAAATAATATTCTGAAAGTAATTGCATGCACGTTTTAAGACCATTTTAGTGAAATCTTTACAAATAATGAAATTTCTCATCCAAGAACACAGTATATATATATATCTTTAGTTGTTGAAATATCTTTTATGCCACTCTTAAGTGCTTGGGAATTTTCTTCAAATATTTCCTGCCCAATTCTCTGTTAGCTATTTCCTGGATATTTTATACTGTTAGTTACTATTTTGAACCATCTCTTTTATATTTTCTAACTGGTGATAGCTGGCATATAGGAAATTTGTTTTTATATTAATTTTGTAATCTGTTCTTTTAGATTCCATTTCTTATTCATTAATAAAGAAATACAGTGTTGCTTACTGTTCAGAGCATCGATTCTGGAGTCAGACACAGCTATGTTCATTTCCCTGAGCCACTTTGGGATGCCACTTAACAAGCTTCCCTGCCCTTCACTTGCCTGAGCTTCACTGTTATTTCTGTAAAGTGGGCATCATAATGCCCTTCTGCAGCGTGGCCATTGGGGTTAAATTATTTAGTGTATGCTAAGTGCTTAACACAGTGCCTGGCACACAGTAAGTGTGCTTAGTAGATTATCATCAAATCTACAATAATAGTGTTGCCTCTCTAACTATAACTCTCTCTTAGAGGGTTGGGGAGTTGTGGAGGAGTAAGGTAAGTAGGGACAGGAGCTTATTGCATTAGAACTCCCAAAATATGGTAAATATTAGTGGAGGTATTGGGCTAGTACCTGACTTATTTAAATGCCACCAGTGTTCTGCTATGAGTGTACGCTGTCTGTAAGTGGGTATTGTACAGTGTTAGTGCTAAGGGGCGGCCTTAGCTCTCTTGTATCTCAAGCCACTCTGGAAGCCACTGCAAATATCCACATTCAGCCTTAGAAACAGAAGATGGTGCTTTGCAAATTCAACTTCAAGACAAATCCGTTTCCACTAAATCACTCCTTAAGACACGCTTCTACACAAATTCCAGACTTCCCACTCATGTTCGCAATTAAACCGAGACAGTCTTTCTTGTGTTAAAGATGGGTAATGTTCTTAGCTTGCTAAGAATTTCCATCAAGAATGGATGTGGAATTGTTTCAAATGACTTTTTGGCAGGAATCAAGGTAATCATGTGATTTTAGCAGGGTTTTTTTGTCCTTTGGCCCCTTTATGTGATGGATTATATTAATAGATAGCCTATTATTAAACTCTTCTTACATTCCTGGAAAAGATCCTACTTGGCCATAGGGATTTTCTTTTAATAAACTGCTGGGTTCTGATTGCCAATACTTTATTATTTTTATATCTATATACATAAGGAGATTGTTCTTTAACTGTCACTTTGCATCCTTGGTGAGATTTTATTTTTAAGGATATACCAAGTTTTAAAAAATGATTTGGGAAATGTCTATGGATGTTTGTGTTTGTTTTGGTTTGGTTTTTCTGTGGAACAGTTTATGGAACCCAGATCTCCTCTTTGAGTGTTTGAAAAAAACTGTCCATAATATCTAAACCTAGCACCCATTTAAAATAAATTTTAAAAACATTTTTTCCACTTTTTTATTCTATTATTTTTTTCTAAATGTGCTTGAGTCAGATTTGTTAACTTGTATTTTGCCAGAAACTCATCCATTCCGTTTAAAACCTCCTAACATCTCTGCATGAGTTATTGTAGGACAGCCCTGGGACCTCCCTTCAATCTCGTCCCGGCTTCACTCTCTCTAGCAGGATTCCCATGTGCTTCTATCCTGTGAACACCCCCTTTTGTAGCTCTCTATGTTTATATGACATTGGCTCCTTAGATCTGGATTGGACTCAGGAGAGTTGTATACCAGTGCTCACATTTCCACCTTACCAAGAGAAAGTATTCCTTGCTCCCTCCTTAAATCTCTCACAATCCTTTGATTCCCTTCCTACAGCTGTAAAACTTCCTCTCTGGTCCTGTTGGCTGTCACTCACTTCCTCCTGCACCCATCATTTAACCGTTGGTCTTCCCCAGCATTCTGCTCTCAGCCCTCAGCCCTTCTCACTCTCCATAATCTCCCTGGGTCTCTACCGGCACATCTTCCCTATTCTTTTTATCTGACAACTCCTAAATCTGAATCCAACCCAGACATCTCCCATCTGAGCTCCAGACCAATATATCCAGCTGCCTTTTGGACAACCTGTCTTAATGGCCTCCATACATTTTAAAATCAAACTACCCTCAACTAAATTCATTATTCTCGACTCAAATGCCACCCAGTTCCTCTTGTGTGCTCTTCTTCTTGTGTGTTCCTCCACAGACGAGTATCATCCATGGAGTCAACCAATTCAGAACTCCAGAAATCATCCTCGATGACCCTCAGGGGGCCTGAACAAAGAGGTTTTGGCAGAAAGTGGACAGGAGACAAGATGTCTGTTGGCCCCCAGAGAGTGCTTCATTTATCTGAAAGTGAAACTTGTACCTGTTTCCTATTCCTAATGGCCCCCATAGCTGAAGTTTCAGTCAGCATGTTTTCCTCTAATACGGGAGCGGCTGTGACCACAGCAAGAGAAAGAGCAAAGAGGAGAGATCCAGAACACCCTGGGCTCCCGGGAGTGCCACTGCTTCCAAGCCCTCCAAACTGATGTGAGGGAGGGAGAAAAGAGGCACCCGAGTTCTGTGTCCTCCTGAGAAAACCCCCAAATTCCTTCCCTCTACCTCCAACACTCTCAGTTTTATCAGAACAAGGTAACCTCGAGACCTTGGAAAAGAACCCCATCGCATTCTTTTCCCAATGTCTTTCACCAGAAGAAGATGGCAGAGCCCCCTTCCTCTCCCATAGTTTAATCTCCACATGGGTCTGCACATCTACTAATCCAACCCCATCTGCCACCCTCCCCAGCAATCAGTACCCTCCATCCTACCCTTTGGAATTCACTCTTCAGCAAAATCCTCTCTCCTCCACTTCTTCTCTGAGGTGTCCTTCACTTCTTACTCTGACGCCCAGTCTTTCCCTTGAAGGCTTCTCAAGTGGTGACTCTTTTCTCCTTCATCAGGCCTGATTGTTGGGGAGGCACTCTTGCTGCTGCTTCCAGAGTCTTGTGTCTCCTCCCCTAAACCTTGGAGCTTTAAAATCCATGCACTCAGGCTCTTCTACCCACTGCTAACATCAGCAGTCACTTACCAACTCTGGGTAGGTCTCTCTGTTCTTCATGATGGTAGAGCCAGGCTCACTCTCACTCTTTCCAAGACTACTCTTGTCATAATCTTTAGTGATTTTCATATGCTGCAAACAACTCTTCCAAATACCCTGACTTCTTCAGTTCTTAAACTTTTCTCCTCTTCTGATGCTGTCCTCTACTCTATTCTATGTCACCACCCACTTCTGTGACCATTCCCAAGACTTTTTCTGCACAATGATTGCACCATCTCCAGAATCTCCCTTTCAGTCTTCCCATTCTGTTACCACTAGCTGGTATATTTCCATCTACTTCCCTCTAACACCCCTATTCCAATACTATTTCAACCCCACCAGAGCATGAGTCCATTAAACTAGTAAGCTTACCCCCTTTTCTCCATCACTCACCCATTTTGGATTCTCATGTTCCTTTTTTCTATCGTTGTAATTACTCCTTATAAACACCCTGAACTTCCTTGTGCCTCTGTCCTTCGTTCGGAATCACCTAGAGAAACTTCAACTCTGCCTAAAGCCAATTTCCAACCTACTGCCTACCTACACTTCTGGAGAAAATAGAGAAGGTAGATGATAATCAAAGTGAAAAAGATGCATAATATGATTTCAGGCAGAGGTAGAGCTACATAGAAGAGTACAGCGTGGAAAGGGGCAGCGTGAGGAGCTCTTTTACATAGAGAGACCAGGGAAGGATTCCATGAAAAAGTGACTTTTGAGTCAGAGACTGGAACAAAGTAAGGATGCGAGCCTTTTGAAGATTTAGGGTAAGAAGTGAGGGGAGGTGGGGACCAGGCAAAAGCCCTGAGGTGGGAACAAGCTTGCATTTTTGAGGAGCAGCAAGAAATCTGGGGTCCTTATTGCTGAATGAACAAGAAGAAAAATGTCAAGAGGTGAGTCCAGAAAGCTGTGAGTCCAAAAGTGAGATATGTACTATCCAATACAGTAGCCATTAACCATGTGTAGCTAGTTAAATTTAAATTTAAATTATTTAAAATTAAAAATTCAGTTCTTTAGTCATACTAGCCACATTGCACGTACTTGGTAATCATCTGTGTCTAGTGGTTACTGTATTGGACACCACAGATTATGGAACATTTCCATCATTACAGAACAGTCTAATGGATAGTTCTGGCTAGATCCTGTGGGAATTAATAGCCATGCCAAGGAATCCAGATTTTGTTCTAAGTTTGAGAGACCACCATTTCAGGAATCCAGAGAAGAAGAGGATCTGTACAGTACATGATTTACATTTTACAAAGATTTCTGTGGCTGCTGTATACAGTGGGACTACGGCATAGTTACTGTGGAAGTAAGGAGGCCAATTAGAAAGCTAGTCATCCACACTAAGAAGAATGATGTGTTAGACCAGGTGTTAGTTAGTGGAAGATGACAAAGTGATAAGTTTTAGGATATATTTTGAAAGTAGAATCAACAAGATTTGCTATGAATGTGTTGTGAGGTGAGAGAGAGAAAGAGAAACCAAGGATGACTCCTAAAGCGTTAATGGGAGAATCAAAAGGGATGTGTATATCAAAACCTTTTATGATCCATGAAGCCCTGTGCAAACGTATATTGGTAGCAGTCATGGTAAATTTCAAGAAGATGGGATGTGAACTTATAGATAACCTTTCAAAGATGGAAACAATGATTGGCTTGATTGAAATTGTACACCAGAAAGTTGAAAAAGCCAGAGGAAAATCTTAGAAGCTGTGCAGAGGGATTTAGATTTGAAGAGTGAGGATAGGAGGAGTCATTAGTGTTGTAATGGTGAAGTGAAAGGTGGATTGGCATGGAGAGAACCTAAAGCCAGGGAGGTGAACAATCCAGTCTTAAGAAAATGACAGAGGGGAAATGCAAAGGAAGAGAAAAGAGAAATCATGAGAGGACTTTCAAAGACAAGTAAGTGTCTGGTTCCTCCACAGAGAGCCATCTTTATAGAGATTGCACAAGGGGTGGAGGCTATGCTCAACCAGGAGGACCCTTATCCAGCCAGAGACCACACAGAGTGAATGGCCAGAATAATTGAATATCAATTCCAAGATCAGAACCAGAAACATGGAGACAGAGAAAGTTCCAAAAGGTGGGATAAGGCAAGAGAGTGTAAGAGCTAATGTTAGCAGTGAAGAAAATATGAAGCAGGACAGAATGAGGCTCAGACGAAGTCATCAGGAATTAAGAGTGTGAATTTCACTGCTTTGCTGAAGCTCTTCTCTGCTATGCTACTTGGTCCATGTAGGTTATTGAACAACCTTAGTTATAATGGTCAGTTGTTAGTCATAGTAATCTACATTCACATCTCCTCATGTGACAAGAAGATGGTGACAAAGGCCAGAGTTATCCAACAAGAAAATACTTTGATTTTTGGTTTCCATTAGCATAGACCATCTCTCCACAAAATTAAAGACCAGGTAGGGGTCAAGGAGAAAGACTGGATTGTAATAATTTCCTTTAGTCAGGGAGTCTTTCTGGTAAATAAAAATTATCACTATAATAGAAAAACCTCTCTGATCACAGTTTTGGCAGAAGTCTGTTTCTTTCTCCCTTAATTAATGTTATTTTTAAAGCACAACAGAAGTCCTGACCCTGGAGTTTAATAAACTTAGAGAGATTTTCCAATTGATTTCCTTTGCTACATTTTTTAGCAGTTATTGAACCAAAATTTTATCAAGTGGAGTATATATGACTTAGATATACATTCAAAAAGTCAATTATAAATTGGATCTCTGCTCATTGGACAATATTTTCCTACTGAGTTTCATTAAGAAATTTGAGATGAAGTTCCTTGTAAAAATAACAATAAAAACCACATGCTACAAATGCAATAAATTTTCTAAATTAGATTTATGATTAAAAAATACTAGAGATGATTTTCTGATAGTACATTTATTAGTACTATGCGAAATTACTTACAACTTTTTTTTCCAGAAACATGTTCTTGGAGTTCCCTATTTTGGGGCAAATGTGTTCTTTTCATCTAAAAAAAGTACAGGGAAATCTTATCAGGCAAAGATGCTCAGGAAAAGAGTCATCCTGGAGAGTCAAGCCTTCTTGATAACAGAGAACATGTCCTTTTATGTTCCAAGCTTTCTCTCTTAGGAATTTTGCTTGCAAATCTTTCTATAATCTGGTTCACATTCCCTTACTTTCAAAAGCAAAATATGTCACATAGAATTTTATTTACGTAGCAGAGTTGCAAATGCTTTGTAAATTTCAAAGCAGTGATATTGTTTTTGTAATTTCCTTTTCTGACTTACCCAAGATCGCCATTTTGAACACCAGTTACTGAGCTTCTTGTGTTAGGAGAGTTTTTTTCCTTTGCACTACTGACACCACACTACCGTGCTCACTGAGTTCTCGTATCTGACTCTAACATTTTTCTATCTCTTACCACACAAAGACCATCCCTCTCTCCAGGCTACTTTGAGGCTTCTAACGTGTTTCTTCTAATTTGCTTTTGTATTAAACAATAAATCACCTAACTTGGTGGAATTTCATGTTCCTTAAAACAAAACAGACACTGAACTATCGACTACAAGTAAATAGAGGATTTTTGGTTTTTAGTGTTTTTGTTCTTTGCTTCTTTTTTTATTTAGTGATTGGTCTGGTAGTTCATCAGAATTTTTGCTTCTATTTCTTGGTTCTTGGCTGCATTTTCTATAAGTCAGTTGCTGAGTTTCTGATAGGTTTAATATTTCTTAATTCTTGTTTAAAAGGCAAGTGGAGGGGCCTAGCCAGTGGTGCAAAGGTTAAGTTTGCACGTTCCGCTTTGAAACCCCAGGGTTTGCCGGTACGGATCCCGGGTGCAGAACTGCGCACTGTTTGTTGAGCCATGCTGTGTCAGGCATCCCACATATAAAGTGGAGGAAGATGGGCATGAATGTTAGTTCAGGGCCAGTCTTCCTCAGCAAAAAGAGGATTGGCAGCAGATGTTAGCTCAGGGCTAATCTTCCTCAAAATTTTTTTTTTTAATTTAAAAAATCAAAATAAAAGGCAAATTGATAAGCTGAAGTTGCTGGCATGCATTTGTTTAATTAATTTAATTAATTAACTTTTCACTGGCTGCTTAATGTGTTGATCAGTTTGCTAGTGATCATCCCCAATGGACCTCCCCTTCCAATTAACATTTGGAACAATAAATTCCTAAATATAAGGTATCATTATTGTCAAATTCTATACAGCGGATTTTTTTCTAACTGCTCTATTGGACTCTCTCTCTTCTCCTCAGGTATACAGCCAGTAAGTGAAAATGATCAAAATAAATATTCCATGAATAAGTTGCATGTGGCAAAAAAAGCAAAAGGAAGAAAAATCCAGTTTACAAAGTTAAAACATGCAGCTTATGATTCTTCCCATGAATACAGGAAAGAATACAATATAAAATCAGGAGACTCATGTCAGACCACAACTCAACCCACGGAAGCCTCTCAAATATGCAGATTCTTAATCCCTGTGAAAGGGCTTTCTTCCAGAGGGAATAACTTCAATCTGGTTCTGATAACCCAGTGCTCTAGAATTTCATGGATTTTATGAACTTCTCTAAGAAAGCAATATACATTGTTTCATATGTGATTTGTTTGTTTGTTCTTGTGGTTAGAATTATTTTGACAAAGTTCCTTTCACAGACTGCCTATACGGTAACTTTTGCTGACAGCAGGCAGTAAAAAAAAAAAAAACCTGATACTCTAATTTGTAATAAATCATGGGGTTGAAGATGGGAGGTATTTTAAATTTGTGTATTAGGAGCCAAGAGCAAAATGCCAAGCCATCTAGCTTTATGGCAGGGCCCTCCCTGGTTCTTAATTGGATCTTCACTTGTAAGTTTATCCACAGCCTGGATGGACAGCTGCACACGAGCCTGCATCTCACTCATCAAGCCCATCCTTCTGGTTCCCAGGCTCTGGACAGCAGCTGTGAGACCAGAGGAGTCCCATGAGGAGGGTAACAGCTGTGACCTCATCCCCCATCAGACAAAGTGTCACCTGCCTGTTTATAAGCTTTATAATAAGCTTATAATAAGACCATACTAGTACCATCTATGAAGATATGTTAAAAATAAAGAAAGGAAGAAAGGAAGGGAGGGAGGGAAAGAAGGAAGAGAGAGAAACAGAGTCCCCGTCATCAAACCCTATAGGACCAACTTTGAGGAAGCCTGCTTCCAACATATAAAGTTGCTCTAGCTACAGAAGGTGCTGAGTTTATATTTTTATTATTCCTTTATCCCTCACCCGAGGTTGGGGTCTCTAGAAGTAGATCCTGAGGTTCAGAAGCATGTAATTTATTGAGGGTGTGCTCGCACGAGAAACCTACAAGGAGGAAGGGAGTAGAACAGGACAGGAGAAGGAGCTGCACAAGAGACCAGCAACGTGGTCTCAGATAGTCTTGGCCTGACCCACAGGGGGCCCCTGGAGCACAGACTGCACCACAGAGTTGTCCCTGCCTGGGGCCATATGGCAGGACTGATTACTCTGTATCAGTCTTTGGCCCCAGAGGTGGGGGAGGGGACAGGTTTTGCATAATCTCTCAAGGGAGACAGTTCCCATTAGCTGTTGGCAGTTCTCTGAAGGAAGAGCAATCTGTACACCAAAGCAGCTGGGTGATGCGTGCCAGGGCCCCAGTAGAGAGGATCTGGGCAGCACCAACAGCACCCACTACCTTGGGTTTCTACCTGTACCACTCAGACACAGCAGTCGTTTCCCTTTTCCATGCTCTACCATTAGGAATTTTGCTAAAATTTTTGGTCCAAAAACAAGTGCTACATTTGAAAAAAGTTTGATAGACACCTGAGGAAAGCATATAAGAGCTGTTGGCCATGTGAACTGGCTGCTTAGCCCTACCGGAGCCCGTATGCTCTAGCAGGAGAGTACACTAGGGATCTTGGTGGGGGGAGGGCACTGGCGCATTCTACACCTCTGCCACCAAAAAACAACATTTTACAGAGAGGAGTGGTACTTGGTGAGATTTCAGCTGGCCAATTTAAAGTGCAGAAATGGCTGGAGGACAGGTGGCCCAGCTGCCTTGCTCCTCCTTAGTGATCTGTCCTCTACCGTGGCCGTCCTCTAACCTCAGAATAGTTGGACCCGTGAGAAAACTGCTGCAATGGGGTAACTAACTCAGGACTCCTGGGAAGACACCACGCTGGGTTGGCCCAGCCTCGCTCCTTGCCACTCCCCTGCCTCCTTCCCAAGCTGTGGACTTGGATAAACTCGACTTCATATGCATCAAGTTTGATCAGAACTTGCTCAAACCTCCGAACAAACTTTTATGTCCATCTTGAAGCAACCGGGAAATCAAGCTTCTAAAAATGTTGTTGTCCCTACATTATAGAGTCATGTTGGCTTGTGAAACCAGTCTGTCCTCTCTGGAAGTAAAGGAACAGATGACCAACTGAAGGTTCCTGAAGGAGGCAGGGGAAGCTCCCAGCCACGCCGTTCCTTGGCAGGGATTTCACATTCAAGGACACTCCCTAGTCCATGCACAGAGTGAGCCTGCCTCTCCCAAGCGTATTCCTAAAGGTTTTCTTGTGCTCAAAACATGCTCATGATTTTAAAAGTCATTAACAACAAGGCAGTAAGTTGCATCACTTCCAGAACCTTGCAGAGAGCTACCTTAAAGACCTGGATAGAAAATAGCAAGTGTGTCAAATTGGAGCTATAGTTAGACCTGCTGCAGGGGACCCAAGGAAGCCGGCACTGGCTGCTTTAAGAAGTTGAATAGAAATGACTCTGGGAGAGCCGCAGCCACAGACAGGCCTAGGATTCCACAGCTGCTGCCTTCAGGCACCTGGGAACCCACTTCCTCTCTGTCTACAGGGAGGACAGAAATATGGATTCTTCCGTGGATTGTGTCACAGCAGGCAGAGCCAGCTACGTAATTTATGGAGTCTAGTGCAAAATGAAAACAGGAGGACCTTGCTTAAACATTATTAAGAATTGCAAGAGAAAAATAGCAGATAACGGAAGCAAATGCAGGGCCCTTCTAAGTGCAGGGCGCTGTGCCGCCACACACAGGTCAGGCGTCCCTGAGGCCGGCCCTGCAGTGTGATCCCCACAGCAGTTTGGCAGAACAAGAGAAGGGAAGGGGGGAGGGGCCGGACCTTTCCCTAGGACTTTCTGTGCGGGGTGATCTGGGTACATCATTTCATCTAATCCTCATTTGACAGATGAGGAAACTGCAGACGCCCAGGCTCAGGAAAATGAAGAGGCCCGCCTGGGGGCACGTGGCTGATCCGGGTCTACACTGAAATTCCTCTCCATCTCTGTTTCCAAGTCCCTGTTTATTTGTTTGTGTTGCCTTTTCCACATCCACATTCCTAAAGCAGTAACGACTTGCAGGGAAAGCACATCTGTTTTCAAATTTTATTCCCTATAAGGCCAAAGAAAGAGTGAGCATTCATAAAAAATTTTTTAATAAATAAAAGAATTAATAAATGGTCTAGATCCTACTTCAATAACAACAGCAACAATAATAATAACAGTGGAAATGCAAGAACAGAAGAGGAAGGAAAGGAGGAGAGTGGTGGGGGGAAGAGTCAGAGAGTGGAGACGGAGGACGGGAGGGAGGAGGAAAGCCAGTGTATGCTGCCCAGTCACTACATACCATTTTCCTTGCCTTGTTTAATCCTCACAGCAATCTTCTCCAACAGACCTTGTCTTTCTGCCCACTTTACAGAGGAGGAGCCGGAAGCTCACAGCAGTTGGTACCTGGCCCGAGCCCTCCCACCCACAGCCCCCAGTCTGTGTGCAGCTGAGGCTAGATGCTGAAGGCTGCTCGTTCCTGCTCCTCTGTGAGGAAAGCAATGCAGGCTGTGCTTCCCATGTCAGGGAGGGTCTCACAGGCCGTTGAGTGCACATATGACATCCCCCTCCAGGGAGGCACAGTGAAATACCTTTAGCACAAATAGTAACAGCAGGTGCCATTTACTGAGTCCCTGCTTACTGATTGCCTGCTCTTCACTCAGGCACTTCAAATCCTCTTCTAATCCTTCCAACACCCCTTCGCAGTAGGGTAATATTCCATCCAAATAATAGGTGAGCAAACTGAGGCCAAGAGGGTAACTTGTCCAGGCGAACGGTCAGCCCTGCTTTAAAGATCCTTAAAGCCTCATCATTCAGAATCCAGACCTGGTATAGGTATTTAATTGCCTTCCTCGCAAAATTCCCGTTGATATAACTGAAAATATTTGTTGAAAGATTACATCAAAACAAGATGGGAACACAAGAAAAGATACCATCAATGAGTCAGAATTTGTGAGGAAATTGTGGAAGATTTGAAGCAGAGAGCATTGAAGTATGGGAGAAACCAGATGCGAGAAAACTGTTGTCCAAAGCAGGTTGTGGACTTAGTAGTTACAGACAGGAGAGCCAATGTTCCCAGCGGAGCTCCAGAGATGCCCAAGCTAAGAGTTAGCAGATGCAAAGAGCAAGGGTGGCCTCAGCACTTACCCAGGTGAGTGGTCAAGCGCTGCCCACAGTACAGAGGTCTTGTCATTCCTCCTCATTCCCCAAGGATACAAAGAGCTGGAAGCACAGGGTCCTGCCTAAGGCTAACACCTCAGGATATGTGTCTAAACAACCTAAAGCATTAGCCTAGGAAGTCACCCAGAATGGATTCAGGGGCCAGACAGAAGAACAGAGACCAAGATAATTCCAGACTTCAAAAATCGTAACTACAAGAAAATAATAAACAGCTTTAACCAGGAATAAAATACATTACTGCACTCAAATCTCAAAATAAAACCCTCCGTACTTTGACAGTTGTGACAGTCTCCATTCTGCCTGCTGCGTCCTCACCCACATATCCTCGAGCCCAGGCTGCCTGCCAGCCCTCCCAACTGAGGTGGATTCAGGGGTGGTTCTACATAGAGCCTCAGCTGCAGCGGAAACTCACCTCAGCTGCCTATATCATCGAGCTAGTTCTTCACCCATAAATTGGAACAGACAACGGAAGCATGAATGAGAAGGACCAGTGTCCACAAACCATGTAAACTAGCCCAGAGAAATGAGAGAACACAATGGTTAGGACTACATTTAAAAACTTTCTAATGGTATCTTCAGAGAGATTCAAGAAGTTTTGTGACCATATCAAAATAACTCGTTTCTGTTTTTTTAAAAAAAGGGACAATCAATCCATAGGAATGAATTTTTGCAAAAATAAGACTTAAAAAACCATCAATGCAAGGCCTGAAAAGTAGAATGAATGAATCTGAAGACTGATTCAGTAAAATGGAAAAGATATAGCAAAGGAAGGGAAATTTATAAGAGAAAGATCTGGAGATATTGAAAGTAGAAACAGGAGGACAACCAGTCATCTCCAGTAGACGAGAACAGCTAAAATGGAGGTGAGGAGATAATTAAAAAAAAAAATAGAAGAAAATTAAGAAAAAAATTTTTAAATATACAAAGTAAAATGAAGAAAATTAATAAAAGACTAAACAGAAGAAAATTGGATTTATATATTGAAATTGAAAGGCCCCAGAAGTGCTGAGTAAGAAAAGTAAAATATAAGTGCCAAGTAGTAAAAGCAAACATATGAAAATGATGCGGAAAATAAAATTGAACAAACTGTACATATACAATTAGCAGAATCAAGATGATATCTCTAAACTTCAAGAATAAAGTCCCTAAATGTTTCCAGAAATTATAAAACAGGTGAGAGGAAAAGTCAAGGTCACCATGGCTGCAGATTCTGAGGGAAAAGTGTACGCAACCTGGAATCCAGTATCAAGTCAGTAGGATGCCTCTGAAAGAGAAAGCCATCAATACGTCTCTCGAAAAGCAGAGATACAAATTAACTCCTGGATAAAACATTCTCAAAGCCATCAGTATATTAAAAAATGAATTTCTCATAACCAAGGAAAATGTACCCCAAAAAAGCAAGGGCAATGAAACATAATAAAATGTATGTAATCCCCTACTTCGATAGAAAACAGGAGAAAGTTGCTTTGACTTCACCAATGTAGAATCAATTGGAATTTCTGATTATCAAAAAGATTCCTGATAAGCTAGGATTTATTACTTATTAAGAGTATCCACCAGAAAACAAGCAACCACCCACGCAGCAGTGACTCCTGAGTCCCCACAGAGTGAGGGACGAGACAAGCACTCTCTTGCCTGTGTTACTCTACATTGCTCTGGAAGCTCCAGGACGGGAAATAAGCAAGAAGAATAAATATTAGAAATGAAGAGACAGAATTGTCATAATTAGCAGTTGATATGAAAATCTGTCTGTTTAAAATAATCAATTGAAACTCTTAAGACTAATAAGACAATTCTGTATGCTACAAGCTCAAATATAAAACACAAATCCATTCATTTTCTTTACACTAGCGACAACAGTTATGACATATCTAGGAATATCTTTAACAAGAAATATGTATGGCCTATAGGAAGAAACATGCAAACATTATAGAAAAACAAATAAGGAGATCTCAATAAATGGAAAGACATGACCTTTTAGATGAGAAGACTCAATCGTGTAAAGATGTCAATCCACTCTAAATAAACATGTAAACTCAAGGTAATTCCAGTCAGATAACAACAGAATCTGTTTAAAAAATGAAGATTCGCAAGTCCATCCCACCATGCTTCTTGGGGGAATTAGTGGCAGGTCACTTAAACTCTCTAAGCCATAGGCTCTTCATTTGTAGTATTGGGGTTGTAAAGAAACCTACTTCAAAAGGTCATTGTGAGAATTAAATGAGTAACACATGAAATGCACTTAGCACAACGCCCAACCCCTAGCAACACCCACAAATACTCATTTTTATTGTGTTACTCTTATTAAATGTACTTGTGCATGCAAACACACGTATGATAATGTTCATTGCAGCAGTGCTTTCAATAGCAAAAATTAGGATGGCCTCAAATTTCTGTCAATATTACAATGATTAAGTACGATACACTCTATCCATAGCATGGAAAAATATTATTAGAATTTGTTATATATGTGCCTATAATCTGACATGGAAAAATCGTCACAGAACAAAATGTGTAGGATAATTCATTTATGTAAAAAGTGTTGAAATAGTAGTTAGGTAGATAGATAAGAGAAATTTTTAAGTAAAAGTATATGTTAGCAAATGCACAGAAATTGTTCTCGAATTATGCACACCAAACTGTTCTCAGTTGTGGTTTGTGTGTAGGGTACTAAGATTGGTCATAGAAATGGTATAAAGTCATTTTCTTTCTTTATTACAAATACATTTATATTATTTTATTTTTAAAAGATCATATATTACTTGTTTATTTTTAAAACTATGAACTAGAAAAGCCTAGACAGTGTTTTAAGAGTCTAGAGATCCTGGTGCCAGGAGAGCAGCTCACGCAGATCCTTTCCTTCCTTGTATGTCCCTGTCCACGCCCAGCAACACCCACTCTCCTCTCTCGGATCTTAAAACCCCTGTGCATTTAACGGTGACTGCCCTAGTAAAGCCACAGTGCCCACACATCAGGCCCCCAACAGAGAGAATTGCCAGGTCCCCAACTCTGACTGAGGCCCCATCTGGGCCCTCATTGGGGAAACGACCTCATCCCAAGCTGTAGGCCTTACTGCAGTGCCATCCTTGTGTAACCCCAATTGCAAGCCACTCCAGCCACCCGTTCTCCCATCTAGGTTCTCTCCATTCTGATCTGAGCCTGCTATCCCTGACTTACTCTACCAGACTCTCCAAGCCCCCAGCCTTCCTTCCACCATGTCCTCTGAAACCTTGAGGCATGGTAACCATACTCTTAGATTCAGAGGGCCTTCACACTTCCTCCATCTGGTGACTCCCTGAGGCCAGACTTCCCCAAGACACACAGCTTCCTGCAGCCCTCTCCAGTGGAGGCTGCTCCAGGCACTGTACCCTCTTCCTCATGGTCAGAAGATGGAGAAGGGTCCCACCGCCACCCAGAGCTGCCTCTAGGCCATTATTCCACTCTCAGATGTAAAACAGCTTGCTCTTCCAAGGCCTTGCACGATCTAGCCTTTGCCTCCCTCTCAGCCTCATAATTAGTTAATTCTTCAGCCACACATCACGCTCCAGCTATATGAACCACATGTGGTTCCCTGAATCCATCATGTGTTTCTTGCTTCCACATCTTTGCCCTTGCTCTTCCTTCTGACCAGAAGACTCTCTCCCACTTCTCCTACTTCTTGCCCTTTCCACTGGCATGGTCCTAGTAGTTCTTTGAGACACAACTTCATTCAGGAAGCCTTCCTTCTCAACCCTCAGCCCCTCCCCACAGGCAGCTTAGGATAAATGACCTGCTTACATCTGCTTCTCTGCACACAGACTCTGCGATGGAGAATCACATGCAGGGAGTTTACTGTGCTCTTGAGAACAAGCCCTGGAAGGGACTGAAGAAAGCAGAAGTGAGCAGAGGGAGATGTTAAATTTCAGTGCAGTCACAACAAAGACCTCAGCCCATTCCATGGGGAGCTCAGAAGCTACAGTGGCCCATCAGAGTTGTTCCAGACTGAGGAAGGAACTTGGGACCTGTATCCTCACATCCATCAGCCATACCTCTAGGAAGAAGGTATGCCCTTATATGAAATAGATCCCTTCACTGTGAGCCTGCAGCCCCTATGTTGCCATTGCAGAGAGAATGAGACAGGTAATCTGAGCTGTGTACCACAGCTTCCACTGTGGGGCCCTTCTCTGTGCCTCTATGTGCATATTACTCTGCACTTGCCAGGATATGTTATGTGTCAGTCTTCCCCCTGGACCAGGAGTCAGCAAACTACAGCCTGCCAGCCAAATCCAGCCCACTTCCTGTTTTTTTAAATAAAGTTTTATTGGAACACAGCCATGCTCATTCATTTACATATTGTGTATGGCCATTTTCACATCATATCACAGAGTTGAGTAGTTGTGACAGAGACCATATGGCCCTCAAAGCCTAAAATAGTTACTCTCTGGCTCTTTGCAGAAAAAGTTTACCAACCCCTGCTCTATTATCTTATATATCTTTCCATAACTGGTGCCTGGAAATGCAGTTTTGGATGGATGACAAATGAATTCATGTATGAATGAATGAGTCACGTGGACTCATTCATTGATTCTTGGCTCTGCATTCAAAAGCTGTGGTCTTAGGCACGTTGTTTAGCCTCTCTAAGTCTCAAGTTCCCCATCAATAAAATGGAATTTATATTACTTTCTTTTCAGGATTGTAGTAAACGTTAAATAAGAAAGCATATATAGATTACTGGCACAATATATACTATATATACTATATATATATTATATGTCCTCTTAAATGAAAGCCATTGGGTCTATTCAGAAAGTTTATGACATTTTAAGGCTGAAAAAGCCTGGAATCCTCCTTCCCTATTTGAGTAGACTAGATGGTAGTGTGCTTGTTTTATTAAAAAACAAAAGAAAAACCTTAGCACCTGCCAGAAAACCAAGCCCTTTCCTACTGCATAAATGTGACAGACAGTCCTGATGGTCCTCAGAGGTATCATGCTTTATGTATCTGGCCCAGATTCTAATTAATTGGAGCAAGCCAGATCCCATAAATGAAAAGTGATGTAATTTGGGGGTGACAGCTAATAAGTCATAGCTGTTCAGAATTCTGTTTCATTAGCAGGTACAGCCATGCTGCAGGCCAGCCCCAGGAGACCATCTCCATGACAAGGTTTCCAGAGGAGACAATTCCCATACATTTGATGGGGCTTTTACTGCCTGTATATGAGCAAGCTTGTTAATGCCATTGTATTTAGTTAAGGTAACACTAGCTGTTATGAATCACCAAAGTTTAATGGCTTAACACAAAGAATAAATTTATTTCTCACTCATCCAATAGTCTGAAGTGGGTGTGTTGGTTTCTATTGCTGCATAACAAAATACCACAAATTTAGCAGCTTAAAATAACACATGTTTATTATCTCACAATTTCTGTGGGTCAGGAGTCTGGGTACAGGCCAGTGGGGCTCCTTTGCTTAGCATCTTCCCAGGTTCAAACTGAGGTATCTGCCAGTGCTGCAATCTCATCTGAGGCTTGGAGTACTCTTCTAGGCTCACTGGTTGTCAGAAGAATTCGTTTCCTTGCAGCTGTATGGCTGAGGTCCTCATTTTCTTGCTACTGCAAGCCAGAGATTCTCTCAGTAACTAGAGGCCACCTCAGACCCTTGCCTTGCCACACGGCCTGTCCTCTCACAACACGGAAACTTACTTCTCCAAGGCCAGCGGGGTGGTTTCACACCAGTGTCCTAGGAAGGAGTTTTATACCACATAGTTTAGTAATCCCCGGAGTGACTATTCTGTCACCTTTCTCATAATGTAGCCTACCCAAAGGAGTGACTATCCCAACATCTTCAAGGCCCTGCCCACACTCTAGAGGAGGAGATTATGTACCCTTGATCCCTAAGTCCTTCTTGTTTTCCTCTTCTTCTCCACTTCCTCCTCCATCTGCTCCTCCTTTGCCTACCGCTAGTCCAGTCTTTCTCCACCAGGGGTCTCTGCATGTTTAGGAGACGTGATTGGTTCCCTACCACATAGCCATTAACTCCTCTTTCTCCTTTGTAATGAAATGCTAATATTGCTCTGACATTCACCCTTCTCTATATAGCCGCGTTCTTCAGGAAACACTTTTCTCAGCCCATGCACCGAAGAAGTAAATCCTGATTGATCTAAGCCATTCATGGTGGTTTCATTCTCCTGGCCAGTGATTGGTTTAGGAATCACAACCTCACAAGATAGGTTAGTTCTGGCCAACGAGAGGAGGGAAGTGTGATGGCGAGCTTCTGGGAAAGGTTTTCTAGGCTGGTAAGAACAGACATAAGGGAAGATGCCATCACTCTTCTGCTGAAGAATATTTGCAAACAAGCAGCCATTTTAGACTATGAGGGAAGCCAGCTTTAAGGCTGGGATGAGGAAGTCAAAGTAAGATGATAGAAAGAACGAATCCTTTGTGACGTCATTCTGCTGTTGAATTAGCCATCCCTAGTAGTCCCCCTGCACTATGACAGCTTGTTTTATGAGGCAGTATGCTCATGGTTTAAGCCAGCTTGAGTCTGGGTTTCCTGACACTCACAACTGTAGTATCTACAATGATTGTATGTATGTGGTGTGTGCATGTGTGAGTCTTAAACTGTGGCACCCTCTTCAGAGCACCGTGAATCAGTGCAAAATGTGATTCTCTTACATCACATACTGTAGTTGGAAATATTGATGATGATGATGATGATGGTGATAATGATAATGATAGCAACAGCAGGAACGTAGAGAGGAGCTACCTCTGTCTAGGGAATGATGTCAAAGTCATTAGCATAAAATTTGCAAAATCCATTGCCCCTGATTTTACTGAATGGCATCTAGAAGGATATAAATATAGATTTGACATATTTCCTGTGGTCTTTCAGAGTCAGTGCTCCTTGGTGTGAAAATCCAGAGTAAGTGTGTCAAGACAGACTTTAGAGAATCTCTTAACGATTTGGTGTTAAGATCTTGGTTGAATGCCTCTTTCTAATCCAAATCAGGGGAGCAGGGTGGTCTAAACCAGAATTTAGTTGGATTATGCATATTTAAGGTTGTAAGGATTCATGCTCATGCTCCATTAGCATTGGGCCAATTGTGTTGATTTTCCCAATATAAAATGCATTCTAAGAGCTGTATTTTGATTTTTTTGTTTCTGTATTTTCCATAAACATGCATCCCCAGCAGTCTGGATGAGTGAACTGAGTGGTCTTTGACCCAGGAAGCCAAGTGAACTCTTGGGGAGTCTTGTCCATCAAAGGTTTAGTTGGCTTATAGTGCTGAAAGCAACTCATGTGCTTCTGCACAATGACTGTGACTTGAAAGGTATCTTATATCCACTCAACCCATTCACGTGCACTTGGAGGAAGAAAAAGAGAAGGCAAATCATGCATTAAATTATCAAGATAAAATACTCCGGGTAAATGGTTCCATAAAGCCAAACAGAATGAATGTTCAACTGGCAGAATATGAAGAAATCTGTCAGCCTTACATTTATATTTTATATAACTCCAATAAACAGATGAGGTAAAACTAGGGCATTTTGCAAAATTTGAGAGATTTGTTAATTTCCATCGAATCACATTGCTTGGGATAGATTAGCAGTAAGTCTCTAAAAAGAATGGAATTTTTCTTTTCAAGGTTTATGGAAATGAGAATTGAAGCTAAAGATCATGTGGGGTGGTTTATTTTTAGAGAAAGTGATTTGCTGAGGGTATTTGTCATTCATTCAGGAGGACAGCTAGCCGTGAGCCATGGCAGGCATCAGTAGTTATCATCCAGCTTTTGGAAGAAAGAGAAAATAATCTTTCCATTCTTGAAAAGCATTAAAAAGGAATGTTATCAAGTACAAAGGCAGGCAAGACAGGCAGTGAGGGAATGAGAAAAATTAAGCCATTTTCTGTATATATGCGTGCATGAACTATAGATGCAGGTTTACTAGTGTGTGTTTTTCAGTGCATGGGTGTCAAGATATGTGTTCAGTGGGTTATGTGTGTCTGTATTGTATGCTTCTGTGAATGTAAGTAATAATAGCTAATATTCAGTGTGTTGATACCATGTCCCAGAATCTGTGCTAAGAGCTTTATGGGGATTATCTCTTTGAGTTATCTCAACAGCCTACATTTTCCGTTCATGAAGTGGTTAACAGAGCTATTAAGAATCAAAACCAGGATTCACACCCAGGCAGCTTGACCATTTTGGACAATCATCTCCCTGGAGCCTTTCGCCACTGATTACATGATCATGCTGCTGAACTACCATGCTTATATGTGTGTTCGTATATTTTTTGTTTGTTTTGGATAAAATCTTGAAGGGGAGCAGTTGTCTCTATTGTCTGCATTAAAATAGAATCAGTACATATCTCAGGCTGAGACAATGAACCAACCAACCAAACACACCCATCTTCTTTGTAACATATTGATGAGTTCACCAGCAAACTGAGATTGAAAAGCTAAAATCTCAGGGTGCTCTTTGTAATTCCTGATTGATCTTTGTCTCCATCTTCAAACATATCTCATAACCCACATGGTTCACTCTGGGGCCTCGCCAGCTGTCCTCAGGCTTATAAAGAACATTTGGTGTGATGTTTGGGACTATAAGCTTAGGGAATTTGGACTCTGTTGACACCACATCTTCAGAGGGAGCTAATAGTCATCTCAGAATTAATCCATCAAAAACAATTGGCCAATATCTGCTCCCCTACCCCCGTTAGACTTGCTTCTTCCTGCTCTTCATCATCTCTGTAAATAGCTGCTTCTCCAATGGCAACTGCTGAGGCCAAAAACCTTAAACCTTGAACTCATCCTTGCTACTCTCTTTTCCTCACACCCCACGTCCAACCCACTAAGAAATCCTGTCAATTCTATTTCAAAATATGTCCAGAACACGCCACTTCTTACCGTTTCCACTGCCATGGAAATGGCTTAAGTCACCATCTGTCTGTACAAATGCTGGTCTCCACACATAAGCAAATGAAATCCTTTCTTAATATACAAGTCACTCACGGTCAAGCAATGATTTTCCATAGCTCTGAGAGTAAATCCAAAATCCTTACCAAGGCCTCTCTAGGATCCATCCTCCTTATATTTATGCTTTGCCTCCTCCTCTCCCCCTCTCAGTCTGTTCCACTCATTGATGCTCAAGTTCCTTGGCATCCCTCAAATGAAAGAAAGTAGTCCCATCTCGGGTTGGGAGAATGACCAGAGTCAAAGGGTGCTAGTGGGAGTCTCTAAAATAGCTCTTAAAGAAGTATCCAGGAAAGACAGGGACTATCTTGCCAACAAAGTTGCACCCCCCTCATCGGAAGTGAAACCATGGCAGCTAAGCCCTGGAGACAGTGTTTCTCCAGGATGAGGTCTTTGAGGGGCAGTGATCAGAGGTCCCCATATCTCCATTAGGCCAAGGGGTGTGGACTTTGCAGGCAGCACACAAGCATGGATTTGGCAGTCTTGAGATACCTGGACTCGATTCCTGACTCCATGACTTACTGTCATCATGATTGTGGGCAGACCCATCTCTGAGTCTCTCTCTCTGAGTCTCTCTCTCTGAGTCTCAGTCTCCTCATATTTCAAAATTTCGCAGTGATTTACTTTCCTTCAAAAATATTTTTAGGTCGTCAAAATCTGCATGTACCCATGGGACTATAGCATATATCTGCTGTGCCAGTTAAAGATATCAGCTGGATAAGCTAAAGATAATTTTGGCTAAAAGTGACAAAAAAAAAAAAAACCCCTAACTTACAATAATTTAAACAAGGATGGGTTTGTTTTTCTCACATAGCAAGAAGTCTGGAGATAGGAAGTTGCTGGCCTCAGCTCAGCTACTCAGCAAAGGCATCAGGATCTTCCTTTTCTCTGCTCTGCCACCTTGGCCTGGTGGCTTATGTCCTCTTGCGTGTTGTCTTGGGATGGCAAGAGGCTGCTGTAGCTTTAGGCATCATGTCTGTGTTTAAGACAAGAAGGAAAGAAAGAAAGTCAGGACTACTGAGTCATCCCTCTTTTACCAGGAAAGCAGCTCTCTGGAGAAATCTACAGTGGATATACATTTCATTGGGCGATACTGTGTCATATGGCCATTTCCAGCTGTAAGGAAAGCTGGACACACTGCTGTCACAAGCAAAATGGAGATTCTGTAAGAAAAGTAGAAATAAGGACTGAAAGTTGGGTACACAGGTAACAGAGTCCGCCATGGGGCAGGGGAGTGACAGAGTCCTGCAGGGAGAAAAAGGCTGTGAACCGCCTTGAGAGAGATACAAAGTTGATTGAGACCTAGTCTAATCTACAAGGAATTTATAAACTTGGATTGGGGAGACACACAAAAAAGAGAGATAGTAATAATATGATGCAAATTGACGTAAGAATTGAACTTGGGGCACAAGCATTATGTCGTGGTAGACCCAAGGAGCAATTAGTTCTGATTGGAATGATGGAGGCATCTTCATTGATCCAGGCAGCAATTATTTATTGAGCACTTCCTGTGTACCAGACGTTTCAACACTAATTGCCAGGGTCTCCCTGGTGAACAGACAGAAGACCTGCCTGCCCTCATAGAATTCCTATTTTAAGAGGAACATAGTCAAGAAACAATTAAGCAAACCAAAAAATAAAGTAAATTCCAATTGTGGCAAATCCTGACATAGCAGATGGCTTTCTGAAAGGATGAGAGTGTTCCTAGGCAGAGGAACAGCATAAACAAAGGCTCAGAGGTAGGAACATACACCCTGCAAGTCCATCATGGCTGAAATACAGAGTGTGGAGATGTAGGTGCATGATCAGATTGGGCTGGCTGCAAATGTCTGGCTTGGTCAGATGAGCAGGACCGATTCCTGCTTTTCACCTCTTTGACTGTCAGTATCATCATTTATAAATTGGAGTAATAATCCCTCATAGAGTTGTAGGGTGGGTTTAATGGGAGAGTACAGGTGAAGAGTCTGCGACACAGCAACTGCTCCATTAATGAAATCTGTTTTCAAGCAACAGCGCTCTGTTCATTGTTCCTCTTCCTTTGGAAACTGCTAAATTAGCCCTCCCCTCTGAAGACACCCTTTTCTCAGTTGATAGAATATTTCCCATTATATATCAGGATATAACACTGAACAACAAATGGAGAAAATGAACCCACTTGCTGATTAAGAGTCATTTGACTTATTTCATTTAGCATAATACCCTCAAGGTCCATCCAGGTTGTTGCAAATGGCAAGATTTCATCTTTTTTGTGGCTGAGTAGTATTCCATTATGTGTATATACCACATCTTATGTATCCATGCATCCATTGATGGGCACTTAGGTTGTTTCCACATCTTGGCTATTGTGAATAATACTGCAATTAACATAGGGGTGCAAATATCTTTTTGACTTAGTGTTTTCGTGTTCTTTGGATAAATAACTGGAAGTGGAATAGCTGGATCGTATGGTAGTTCTATTCTTAATTTTTTGAGGAATCATCATACTGTTTTACATAGTGGCTGCACCAGTTTACATTCCCATCAGCAGTATATGAGAGTTCCCTTTTCTCCACATCCTTTCCAACACTTGTTATTTCTTATCATGTTAATTATAGCAATTCTGACGGGCATGAGGTGATATCTCATTGTAGTTTTGATTTGCATTTCCCTAATAATTAGTGATGCAAACCTGAAATTTATATAATGTTACAAACCAGTGTTACCTCAATAAAAAAATTGGTTTAAAAAAAGAGTCATTTGAACTAATTCATTCATTTATTCTTTCATTCAACCTCTCTCAGCACCTATAATATTCCACTCATTACTCTAGAAAGACTCTAGACAAACACTGTCTAATAAAAATGTAATACAAGGCACATATGGAATTTTAAGTTTTCTAGTTGCCACAGTAATAAAAGTAAAAAGAGGCCGTGATATTAATTTCAATAATATATTTTATTTAACCCAATTTTTCCAAAATATTATCACTGTGATATGTAATCAATATAAAAAATTATTGCTGAGATATTTTGCAATTTTTTCGCACCAAGTCTTGCAAATCAGTTGTGTATTTCACCTTGTAGCACATCTCAGTTCAGACCAGCCACTTTCTAAGTGATCCACAGCCACATGTGGCAAATGGCTCCATATGGGGCAGTACAGCTCTACACACTGGACAAACAGGAGTGAACAAAACGGACAAAACTCTGCTCTCAAGCACTTTGCATTCTAGCGAGAACAATCAAACATGCCTCTCTGGATTTTTATTAATTGGGGTGCAGAATTTATACCTGGCTTTTGGTATGGAGACACTAAAGCTATATGGCAAAAAACATTTTCATTATCTCCTACTATTTCTAGGAGAGCAACCAGCTCAAGTTTAATTAAAATTCTAAGTATTGGTTTACCATTTCACTATTAGACATTTATAGTTCTATTGCACAGAGACATCCCCAGCCTCTTGCCAGAACCCTTCCAGTCCACACCAGACATAAGCCACACTAACCTTCTCCATTTTGATTTGCTAGTTGTATTGATCAGTTGTGTAACTGCTGTAACCAACAATCCCCAAATCTCAGTGACTTATCATCACAAATGTTTATTTCTCACTCATGTCACAGATCAGCATCAAGCACTTGTCAGAAATTCTTATTTTAATGTTGTAAAATTCAATATTTTTCTTTATGGTTTATGACTATTGGGTCTGTTTAAGAATTTTTTTGCTACCCAAGGTGCCAAGATATTCTTCTACGTTTTCACTTGTTAGTTTTATTCTTTTACATTTAGGTTTTTAATTCAGCTGTAAATGTGTGTGTGACACAAGGAGAGGAAGGAATCCAATTTGTCTGTCCTTGTATAGTTATAACATTTCCCTGACAAGCTACTCTTATACTTACACAGTTCTACACTCACCCACACATGTGTTTGAGGGTTGTATGTTTAATTTGATTCCTTTGATCTATATAGTTCTCCATAAATATCATGTAACTTTTCATTCCTATGGCTTTGTAGTATATCTTAAAATCTGGTTGGGATATCACCATCTTTACTCTTCTTTTTAATAGTGTCTTCGTTCTTTATTCTGGTCTTTTATCCTGTAGGGTATTTGTTATATTCAGGTATTAATTTGTTCAAAATATCCTGTTGGAATTACTTTGAAGTTTTACAGTAGTTTAGAGAAAATTAACTTAGTAAAAAATGTTACGGCATGCCATCCATAAACATGGTATATCTTTCTCTTTCTTCAGGTCTTTTATATGTCCTTTAATAAAACTTTAATAAAATTGCCTACACAAGTGGATCCTTGCTGCTATTCAACTCTTCTCTTGAGTTCTTTGTATGAACTCATATTTTTTATATTCGGCATCTCTTCATCTTTAGTTGGTTCTCTGTGACAGCTTGCTTATGTCTGTAGCATCCTTCTTAACATTGTCCCTTAATGCTTTAAGATATTTATTATGCCTGTGTTAAATTCAGATTCTGTTCTGGTTCATTAATTTTCTTCTTCTTGTCTTGTTATTTTTCCCTGTGAGCTAATATTATGCTTAGAATGTTTGCCGCCTTGCCCGGTGATTTGTGCCTGATGGGAAGCAAAAGCCCAAAATATAGAGCGTATCCCTAGTGAGTTTTGGGGGTGAAGAATGCACTGCAGAGCAGACAGCCTCCAGTGTTGTTATCTGAGTTCAACCTCTCCCTGAATTCCACCCTCCTCCTCCCAACCCTGTAACCCTGCTCTTCAGGAAACTTCCCTCTGCCTCCACATTGGGCACTTCTTTTATACTAAGAGCAGCCGTCCAGACTACATATAGAGGTGAAGCCAGGGGGAACTTTGGGGGAAGTCTTTGTCCTGCCCCTGATATATTTGTCCCTCATGCTACCAGGCATCCAGAGATTCCCTGATGCTACCCACGGCCCCAGCTTGCCCTATCTGACATTGCTGCTTAAATGCTCTCCATGGACAAGAGGGTGGGGGCAATGAGTTTCCTAAAGCCATGTAGGAGAGGAAAAGAACCAACAAAAAGTGTTTCCCTCTGTGTCCCATGGTGCTCAACTCTCTTCTAAGTTTAAGCTGTTTTTTCCAATACAGTGAACACAAAGACCTACTGATATCCCTATTTTCCTGTGTTGTGGGAGCCTTGCACCTCCTTCCTGTGTATGTGGCGTATCCAGGGATGGGTTCAGGTGAATCAGGTAGCAGAGTCCACGTTTAGTCTTCATTCGGTCAGGAAGAGTATACTTCATGCACACACAAAGACACACTCTGATACACATATACACTCACACACACATATGTAAAACTTTCTATTGTTTGCTTTACTGTTTACAGCTAGCCTTTTCAGAACAATGTAAATAATAGTCTACTTGTTCCTAGAACAAACCCTATTTGACCATAGAATATAATTCTTTCAATGTATAGATTTATTTGATTTCCTACTATTGTATTTAAAACGTTTTCCTCTGTATTCGAAGTGAAATTTGTTTATAGAATGTGGATGTTTGTACACTTTTGGGTACATCCTCTTCATTGAGTTCTAGCAGTGGTATTTATATTAGGTTGAAAAAAAAAGAATGAATTGGGAAGTCGTGCATTTGTATCTATGCTATGAAATAGCTTATAAAGGATAGAATTTATGTGTTCCTTAAATTCGGGGGGAACTTGCCCATAAAACATTGGGTCCAGCTACCTTTTTGTAGATAATTACTGAGAAATCATTTCCAGTATTTTCTGTGGTAATTGAGCTAATCAGCTATTTACTATTTCTAACTTCATCTTGGCAATTTATATCTTCTTAGAAAGTTATCTTTTTAAACCAGATTTTCAAGTCTAGTAGTAAATGATCTGAAATCTCTTGAATCTGTGATTATACTTCCTTTCTCATTCTATATTTTGTGTATTTAGTGGAGATATTCCTTTCTTCTGGATTAGTCTAAGCAAAATTTTTCTATTTTAAAATTTTTTCAGTAAATTAGTTCTTGAATTGATCTATTCTTTGATTTTCCTTTAATTTCTGCTTTTGTCTATTAAACGTGTCTCCTGATTTCCTCATACTTGTTTTCTTCTTCTTTTTATTATAACATTTTTAGTTACATTCTTAGTTCACTAGTTTTCATTCTTTCACTTATAACAATGAAAACTTTTATGGCTTTGGAATCAGTCCTGAATGCAACTGTGATTATATCTCTTAAATTTTTATAATTATTATTCTCATCATTGTTTTCTGAGTACCCTAAAACAGAACAGGTGTGTGTGCACGTGCAAACTAAAGAGAAGGTGGGGTTAATTGCCAATTGGCTAGGTGTTTTTATGTTGTTGTGTACCTTTGGCTGTTAAGTTTTTGTTCTGTAGCTATGTATTCATAGTATATGGCCTGTCTAATCATCTGTTTTGAGGAACTCACTGAGGATTTCCTGTGATTTCTTATAAGGTAGTTTTTGACGGGTGTTTCATACATCCTTGAAAAGAAAGTGTGTTTACTGAAGTGTAAAGAGCTTAATACTCTCAACTAAATCAACGTTATAAATTCAACTGTTCATGTATTTTACACTTTCTTTTACAATGTTAGATTTATCATGGATTATAGGAAATCAGTTAAAGTAGTTCCACTACTGATTCATTTCTTTCTATTTCTTTCCACAGTTTAAAAGTTTTATATCTTCTAACGCCATGTTATTTGGTGCATAGCAGCTCACAGCTATTTCACCTTCATTATGGATTGCACCATTCACCACTAACTTCCCTTAATTTAAATTATACTCTATGTAATATTAATCCTACAATGCCCTCTCCTTTGCCAGCATTTGTCATCCTCTTTGCTCGTTCTCTAATTTAATATCCAGAAGTTGTTTTAGTTTAGTGGGGCTCCTCTGAACTACATTTTAAATTTATTTAATGGGGAACATAACCATTAACATTCACTGTCATCTGTTTGATTTTTCTTCTGTCATTTATTTTCTATTTCTGGAGGTTTTCATGCTCTTTGCTAATTTCTTTTCTTTTTTTTAAACTATTCTTTGCTATATGAACTTTTTTTCTTATAAGTTGGATACAATCCAATTTTTAAAATATACTAATGACTCCTTTTAAAATTTTACTAACGCTTATTACAACCATGTGCTTCTAATTATTAATATTGAGAATGGAATAGCACATCAGTCTCCTCTTGTATCCTAAATAAGGACAATAATAATAATAGGATATACTTGATAGGGTGGATTGGAGGATTAAAAAGGAGCATACATGTAAAGTTTTACAAACAGTAGGGGACACATAGTAAGGATTCAAATGTCAACTGTAACTAATATCATTGTTGTTGTTTTCCTTGCTACTTTTCCTCCATATAAAATGAGGAAATTAACAAAACCCGACCTCTTCCATTCCCCCATCCCCCACCCACCAAGCCTCCACTGCTTGTGTTTTGTTACTACAAGTCATGGTATTTTTATTACTGTTAAAACACTTCTAAGTTATGTGTCATCTGTTTCATTAAGGATTGATAACAGGTGAATTTTCTTTGTGAACTGTTTATACCAGTCATTTTAACTTAACCATGTTTAAATTATTTCCAGCACAAGTCCTTTTATACCTCATGTTTTCCATATTTTCTAATCTTTTGTTTTTTCTGTTCATGAATGGTAATTGTCCAGGTTAAGAATACTTGGGCCATAGCTTTGTCTTCCAGTGTCTCACATTCTAGAATAGAAATTTAAATTGAGTCTGAGGTTTCTTTCTCCATGGATGACCCATTTCCTGCCTGTAAACTTGGATGTCCTTCTTCACTTTTGACACCTTAACGTTCTGACAGGATACTTTAACATGCTGGCAGGAGAAAGGATGTCTTTTTTCACTAGGCTGACCCGACACATGGTAATTCCTTCATTGACAGATTTGGGTCTTCTTTCCCCATTTAGCCTGGGAGCTCTCTCTTATCTTTGAACAATGCTTCTGCTCTAGTCGTTCTGAAGTCGTCTTCAGGATTCAAAGATTTCTTTATATCTTCTGTAGTGATTTTCAACTTATTGAATCTTTACTTCACATTCCATAGGAGTTTCTCAAACATACCCACCACACCGCTCCACCTTTCTCCAGAGCTACTCTTTCTGGCTTTCTCCTCCCTATTGTTTTAAGTCTTATTGTGGTATTACTGGTTGCTACAAACTCTTTCCTTAACTCTTCCAGATACTTCCCTTTCTACTTTAGTTTGATCCTCTCAGCTTTCATATCTTGTTTTGCAGAGAATATGTTTCTTCCAACTTGTTGTAAGCATAGAGAGATATAAAATTTACTTTTCATTAAATAGTAAGGATTTTCATAATTATGTTCTTCCTTTACTACCTAAGTGTTAAAATATTGACTCATTTTATGTTTTAGAAGTTTTCACAGGCACCATATTATTGGTTTATGTTTTATGTTCTTTTGTTTCTAAATGAAAAGAGTTTTTGAAGATCTGGAATTTGTGACTAAATATAATGAGAAAGTCTCCTATGATCACTTTAGTGTTCACACGGATGTTGTTAGAGCCCTTGTATTGTATCTTCAGCTAGAAGGGAGGTCAATGTGAGGATAGAGCATTAACTGAGTGATACAACAGGCTTAGGGATCACATAGAATAAGTAAATAGTAAGTCCTCAATAAATTTTGGCCATTACTAGCAGCAGGAGCATTGTTGATAAATTTGACTCCACAAAAATTTTTAATTCATCCACTGCAAACATATTCAGTGAATAAAGTCAAAGATGAATGACACGCTGAGAAAAATATTTGCCACAAAAATGGCAAAGTTTTTATAAACCTATAAAACATTTGCATGGCAGTTAAAAAAATCTATAACCAACTAAAAAAAGGTTAAACTTTGAGCAGTTTCTGCCCATATAAGCTGCATAAATTGGCTTATAAACATATAAAATGAAATTTAGCCCTACTGATAATTAAGAAAGTTTTTTAAAATTGTGTACCATTTTTTACTTATGAAATTGTAAAATATTTTAAAAATTAATTATGACAACTATGGCCAAGATGTGGAGGAAAAGACACTCTCTTATACCAACCAATGGGACTGTGAATTTAAAAATACATATTTGGCCAAGCAAATCCACTTCTAGCACTATAGCTCTTCGATAACTTTGCCTGCGCATGCAAAGATGTATGTACAAAATATTCATTCCAATATTGTGTGTAATAGAAAATACACTAGTGAGGGTAAGGCTGTGCTGCTATAACAAAGAAGCCCAACAAATATTCAGTGGCTCAAAAAATATAGACATTTATTTCTCTCTTGCATAGGTTTCAAGGTAAACTGTTTAGGTTAGCAGGCAGCTCTACTCCTTGTGGTCATTCAAGGATGCATTTCCTTCCAAGATATTGCTCTGCCATCACCTGGAACTCTCCCATATTCTTCACGATTGAAGCAGGATCAGCACCACATCCATATGCAGCTGGTGTGAAAGAGAAAGAGAGAATGGAGCAGGCGTGCACATAGCCTTCAGGCCCGGTTTCAGAGGTGATACATATAATTTCATTATATTCCATTAGGAAGAATACAGTCCCTTTTCTGTATTTATCTGCCAAAAGCTTTGGGAAATGTCAGCTAACCTTATACCCAGGAAGAAAATGAAAATGGATTTTGGTGAACAAATGCAGGTCACTACCTCAAGAAAATACCAGAAACAATCAAATGTCCATAAAAAGAGAAAAAATTCATTAACCTCGTACCTCCATTCAGTGGAAGACTGCAATTAAAGAATGAGTTAAATCTCCCATTCTGGTAGATATGTATAATAGAAAGATCCCAAAATCTATTGTGAAATGGAAAAGCAAGATATCAGAAAATGTGCATAATATATTCACATTTGTGTTTTTTAAATGAGGATATACACTTATATCCAGGTATGTGCCCAGAACATTTCTGGAAGAAGAAGCTATTAATGGAGGTTTAACTCTGACTTGAACTAGGGGTCTGATGTGAGAGAAAACTTATTTTTCAGTAAGTTCCCTTTTTGTATTTTGTGATTCTTCTTTTTTTACCACATGTATATATCATTATTAATAGTATTGTAAAATGTAAATGTATAAATATGAATAAGTTCTTTCCTTGCTTAATACTCTTCAGCAATCGTCTGTTGCTATGAGATAGTGTCCAGGCTTACTGACACATTTTGCAAGCTCCTTTCCTTTCAGGTCCCTGTCTACTCTCTTATGCCTTGAACTTGAAGCTCTCTACCAGTGCTGTTCCTTAGTTTCCTTCCTTTGCTCATAAATAGTCTCTCAGCCTAAAATACTCCTCCAAAAACGTTGGCACCTTGTATTTTACTTTATTCCTTTTTTTTCCTCACAAGACTGAGTTTAGTGCCATAAAATTAATATCATGAATCTGTCCATGTATCTCCTCAAGTGAGATGAGATCTTGAGGACAAAGGTCTGGTGCCCTTCCTCATCCCTAACAGAATGGATGACGAATAGCAGACAGTCAGTGAATATTTGTTGAACTGAAAAGATCCTCTCACCCAGGAAATTTAAAAAACATTTATTAATTGATTACACGATTCCTCTCTTAAATAGCTGCTCCACTTCTCAATTTTTTTCCAGTTTTTCTCTTTTGTTTTGTGTGTTTTCTCCCAACTAATTTCTGTCCCCTCCTCTAGTGTAGTTTAAAGGACACTACTTTAGAGTCCAAGCATGCACATATCAATCAGCGAACAATGAAACATGTTTTAATAAATAAGGGGGTGCATCAGTATGAACTCGTGATTTCTAATAGTTATACAGATAGATTGATATAAAAATAAATACAGATACATGGATATGAGTGTATGAGTACTCATTAAAATATTTCCTAGTTCTGTCCACTGAGAGAGCCTGAAGTCAATGACATCCCAGTAGCAATGAGTACATCTAGTACCCAGATAACAGTTTGTGAGCACTATTCCAAAATGGAACTATCCAGGGCTCCTTGGAGAAAGGGCTGGCTGCAAGACTGGAACAGGATAAATGCAAGATAGGCCTGGAGAATCCTGTAGTCTTAGAAAGTAAGGAAGTGTTCAAAAATAATTGGAGCACGTCAAAAAGGACAAAGATGCCAACCTAAAGGAGCCCCCAATGACCAAACCTGGGACAATTTGAGCAACAAAATAAATAATGATAATAGTAAATTGTAACTAATAAAATAAAGCAAATATCCATCAGTACATACTAATAGAAATGAACAATTGAATGAATAAATAAATCAGTGGAGGAGAATTCTACAGTAGAATGCTAATTAATCAAAATAGAAGGATTAATGGAAATAGAACATTACCATTAGGCAAACACGAAGTAATAAATTTTGCAGGCAAGAATCATCAATGAAGTTTGAAACTAGAGGACAAATGTATGATGAGAAACAGGATATTTGCACAGTCTCAAAGTATGTCCCCTACATGAAACTCATTCATTACAATGAGAAAAACTTGGGGCCCAGCCCCATGGCCAAGTGATTAAGTTCGAGCGCTCCGCTTCGGCGGCCCAGGGTTTCGCTGGTTCAAATCCTGGGCGTGGACATGGCACTGTTCATCAGGCCATGTTGAGGCAGCGTCCCACATGCCACAACTAGAAGGACCTACAACTAGAATGTACAACTATATATTGGGGGGATTTGGGGAGAAAAAGCAGAAGGAAAAAAAGAGAAAAACAGCACTTGAAGTGGAGCAACCTGGCAAATATCACCTTAACCCAGGGATCAAAGTTAATATCACCAGTAATGGGGCATATTGACAAGAGGTACCTCCTAATATGCCGCCCTGAGAAGAACACATAACTTTTGTCCTGTTATTACCAAAAATGTATAACCTCAATCTAATAATGAGATACATCAGATAAACCCAAATTGAAGGACATTCTACAAAATACTAATAGTTTTCAAAAGAGTCAAGGTTATGAAAGACAAAAAAAGGCTGAGGATCTGATATAGATTGAAATGACTAAGGAAACACAACTAAATGCGATATGGAATCCTGGGCTGGATCCTGGAGAAAAAAAGACATTATGAGGACAACTGACAACATTCTAATAAGGTCTGTAGATTCGTTAATAGTTTTATATCAGTGTTAATTTCCTGGTTGTAACCAATATACTATGGTTATGTAAGATTTAACATTAGGAAAAAGTGAGTGAAGGTATGTGGGGACTCTACTATTTTGCAAGTTTTCTGTATGACTAAAATTATTTTCAAATAAAAAGTTGAAAAAAATATGTCTTGCAATTTATCACTGGGTTGTCTTTCATAGATTAGCAATCCAGAGCCCTGCTGAATTGAGAAGTTCAGAGTAATTCTCCAACACCTATTAGTTAATGTTTAAAATCAATAGTTTTTTTTTCTGATTTGGTGTAATCTAACTCTAGGGTTTTTTCTTAATTATCTGGAAGAAGCAAAGTCTTCAATGTTCATTTGCCAAAGGAAACTGCCCTTATCTTTTCGTTACCTAGATAAATTGTTAAAGCTGGAGAAAGCAGCAGATGAGGCTTTAGACATAGTTGGTATTCTACTTGCTGCTCTGATTCTCCAAGCTGCCTTTAAAGCTGCAAGCTGTGGAATCAAAAACCATTTACAAGGTGCCTGTAAATCTAACATGCAGCTTTAGAGGTTTTTCTGCAGTGGTTTGAAAATGAAAAGTCAAGAATCACACACAGTATGTGAAATACACGAAGGATTCAGCATATAAATTTACTTAATCTATTAGATACTTTTTTCAAGACATAAGTAAGTTTTTCTTGAGTAAATAGTATTTTATATTAATAGCAGAATCAGGCTGTGGGAAAGGTCTCCAGATGTGGACTCAGTAGCTTGGGTTCAAGTTCTGATCCTGCCACTTTACACAGTAATATATACACTATACGCTATAATCTATATGAAATAAATCTTACATAATGATGGAGACACCAGTTTATGGAGTGGGCTGAAACTCGCAGGGTGCCCTCAGCTATCAGCTTTATTTTTCTCCTCTCACACTCTTCTAACATAATTGGTTGGAATTCTGTTCATTGCCTCTTGACAACATTTTGGGCAGATGTCATGACTTTTGTTGTTGGTCATAAAAGTCTCACTTTAAAGTATTAAAAGTTCAGTTCACCTAAAGCAGAATGTAAGTCTGATAGTTAATTCACTGCTGGTCATCTCATCTGCACCACCAACCTCTTCCTTGCCTCCATCCACAAACACTCCAGCTAAGACCTACTCCCTGGCTTGAGAACCTGCGTTGGGAAAATGAGCTGTGGTCAACTATGTCAGTCAGCCTCCACCTTGCTTTTCCTCTCCACCTTTCACACTCACTCTCCCACTTCTGACTCAATAGGGAATTTTACAAACAAAAGCTCTAAGAGACCTTGATCACGTCCCACTTGGATAGGTGATGAGTAGAGCTGAACCTCCTTTATGCTCTGAGGGATAATGTGACTATATTGAGAAGTCTATGAGCCTATGAAACAACTTAGCCTTCCTCCACATCCCAATGAGCATCATCTGGCATGATTTCCTGCCTGTACAGCCTTGCAGCTCCTCTCCCAACCAGCAAAACTACAGGTCTCTGTTCTGCACAGCCTTCAGTTGCCTGCTACAACATTTCCTCTGGCCAGCCTTGGAATATGTGCCTGAGAATCCCAAGGAGGCATTTACAAGCCTCATCTTGTCTACTCAAGGTGTCCTTAGGCTGCCTGGCATGCTGTTACTGCTCAAGAATATGTAGGATAGGGAAAATTTTGTGGAATTCTCTGAAGAATGCTGCATTGAGCAGTTTTTCTGGTGGTTAAGTGTACCTGAGCTTTAGAATCAGTCACACCTGGATTTATTCTTTCAGTATTTATTGAGTGCCTATTCTGTGCTAGGCTTTGTTTGAAGTTCTGAGATACAGAAGTTAATAGAACAGTGAAAATTCACTGCTCTTATGGAGGCTACATTCTAGTTTGGGAGCGAATCCACAAGCAAATTAGTATATAACATAAGATACAAAATCAGAAATCAATATCATATACCTTCTGATATAATATACTGAGAAGGTCACAGTATCACTCTTGTGATATTTCTGCCAAAAATGTATAACTTGAATCTAATTATGAAAGCACATCAGACAAGCCCAGGTTGAAGGTTGTTCTACAAGACAATTATTCTCTACTCTTTAAAATAAAAATGTCACAAAGACAAAAAAAAAAATCTGAGACACTATTCCAAATTAAAAGAAACAAAAATAAATGAAAACTAAAAACAATGCATAATCCAAGATTAGATGCTAAAGCAGATTTTTTAATACTATGGAGGAAATTATTAGTATAATTTTCAAAATTTGAATATGAGTTGTATATTAGATAATAATATTGTGTCACTGTTAATTTATTGTATTGTATTTATGTAACAAAATATCTTTGTTCCTGGGGGATACACACTGAAGTATTTATAGATAAAGGGTCATGATATCTACAAGTTATTCCCAAATAGTTCAGTAATGATAACAATAATAACAATGACAACAACAATCACAAGAATATCAATATCTTAAAGAGAATAATGAAAGGCAAATATTGCAAAATGTTAATAGTTGGCAAATCTGAGTGAAGGACATCATCAGCATTCATGGAACTATTCTTGCCAATTTTATGTGAGTTTAAAAGTTTTCAAAATAAAAAGCTTAAAAGGATAAAATAAAATAGTAATAAGTGCTCTGAAGAGGGTAGTGGAGATAGAGCATGGAGGTCAGGGAAAGTCTCTTGTGAAATGATATTTATGTAGAGACCTGATGGAAGTGAGAAGTTAGCAAACTATGAAAAGGAAACAGCATTATAAGAAGACAGAGCAGGAGCAAAGGCCCTTACATGGCAGTGTTCCTGGTGGTTGTGGAACAGCAAGGAGGCCAGAGGGACTGGAGCAGAGCAAATGATGAAGGATAGTGGTAAGAATGGTCAGAGTTCAGATCACGTAGGGCCTTAGAAGCCATTGAAAGAATGTTAGATATATTATAAGTGTGATGAGAAACTATTGTAAGGTTCTAAGCAGAATAGTAAAATGGCCTGACTCTCATCTTAAACAAGCACTTTTGTCCACATTGTAGTAAGTAGAGTATAATGGAGCAAGAAAATTGGATATAATTGATATATTTGTCAGAGAGACCTTGAGGAAGCAGTTGTTTAGGTGAGACGGGATGTCAGATTGGACTGGGATGATGGGAGTGGGTGGATCCTGCATGTATTTTGAAAGTCTTTTGACTAATCTATTGGCTAATGAGCTGGATGAAATATGAGGGAGAAATTGGAGCCAAGGATAATTCCAAGGTTTAAGACCTGATAAAATGGATAAAATGATATGTCATTTACTGACTTGGAGTTTGGAAAATGAGGAAACAAGCTGGAAGACTGCTCCCTGGGGCCCCTCAAGGGCACACAGGCCGTCAGTTGGGGAGTCTTTTTCTATACGAATCCAACTCTTCCATGTGACCTGCCAAGGTCTCACCATAAACCTAGGGTCTCAGTGCCATCTCCATAGAATACATAAGAGGGAACCAGAGCAGGAGACAAGTCCAAGATGGCAGTGTAGGAAGACCCTGAACTCACCTCCTCCCACAAACACACCAAATGTACACCTGCACATAGAGCAGTTCCTCCCGAAGAAGAACTGAGGGCTGATTGAACAGCTTCTGCACAACAATTGATAGAGGGACAACATAGACACAGGTAGGAGAGACAGACATGGTATCAATGAGAACCCAACCCACGATGCAGCAGCCTGCAGCAGGGAGGGCTATCACTGAGGGGCGTGCACGCAGGTTTACCTGCCTTAGGGCACAGCAAAAACACAGCAGTTTAAAGGGCACCTAGACTATACAGAAAGGAAATCCATTTACTAACCCTAGAGTATCTGCCAAACAGGCAGGAAACTGCTGGAACTCTATACAGGGTTGGAGGCACCAGCAAGCACCAGTTTTTGCATTCCCCCTCCACCTTGATAATGAGGCAGGAGCACAGTTAAGATGCTCTAGCCAGACTGCTAAAGCTACCCTAATTGGCCCAGGCCCCTGGCCCACACCTACTCTAGCTGTTACCCAAAGGCAGTGCCAGCATGGCACACCCTGGGGCCCTGACCTGTACCTGCCCCAGCTCCAGCCATCCCACCAGGGTGGCCCCAAGGCAGCACAACCTGAGACTTCCCCAGCCCACACCAGCTCCAGCTCCAGCTGGCCTCCCAAAACCACTTGGCACACATAGTCTAAACAGGGGTGCTCCTACCCAAGGACATTCCTTCAAGACCAGGAGAGGTAGCTGTTTTGCTTAATTCATAGAAACAAACACAGAAAGAAAATGAAGAGACAAACAAAATAAAGAAACAGAGGAATATGTTGCAAACAAAAGAATAAGATAAAGCCCCAGAGAAAAACCCCTAATGAAATGGAGATAAGTAATTTCTCTGATAAAGAGTTCAAAGTAATAGTCATAAAGATGCTCATCAAACTCAAGATAAAATGGAAGAACACAGCAAGAACTTCAAAAAAGAGTTATAAAATATAAGAAAGAACCAATCAGAGCTGAAGAATATAATAACTGAAATGAAAAATACATGAGAGGGGATCAACAGCAGATTAAATGACAGAGGACAAATCAGGGATCTGGAAGACAAAATAGTGCAAATCACCCAATCAGAACAGTAAAAAGAAAAAAGAATTTTAAAAAATGAGGATAGTTTAAGGGACCTCTGGGACAACATCACGTATACTAACATTCACATTACAGGGTTCCAGAAGGACAGGAGAGAGAAAAAGGGGAAGAAAACTTATTTGAAGAAATAAGGGTTGAAAACTTCCCTAACCTGAGGAAGGAAACAGACATCTAGGTCTAGGAATAACAGAGAGTCCCAAAGAAGATGAACCCAAAGAGATCCACACAAAGACATTTTATAATTAAAATGACAAAAGTTAAAGATAAAGAGAGAATCCTGAAGATGGCAGGAGAAGAACAAGTCACATACAAGAGAACTACCGTAGACTATCAGCTGATTTTTTTGGCAGAAACTTTGCAAGCCAGAAGGAAGTGATATGATATGTTTAAGTTGCTGAAAGGAAAAAAACTTACAACCAAGTATACTCTGCCTGGCAAGGTTATTCAGAATTGAAGGAGAGATAAGCAGTTTCCCAGGCAAGTAAAAACTAAAGGAGTTCATCATCACTAAATTGGCCTTACAAAAAATGTCAAAGGGTCTTCTTTAAGCAAAAAAGAAAAGGTCATAACTAGAATAAGAAAATATATGAAAGAAAAAATCTCACTGGTAAAAGCAAATATTTAATAAAGTCAATGGATCAGCCACTTAAAAAGCTAGTATGAAGATAAAAAGACAGGTAGTAAAATCAACTCTAACTACAATAAGTAGTTAAGGGATACACAAAATAAAAAGATGTAGAATATGACATCAAAAACATAAAACATGAGTGGGGAGTAAAAATGTTGTGCTTTTAGAATACATTTGAACTTAAGCTATTATCACCTTAAAATAGACTACTATATATATATATAGATCAATATATATGACCCTCATGGTAACTGCAAAGCAAAAATATACAGTAGATACACAAAAAATAAAGAGAAAGGAACCCAAACATAACACTAAAGAAAATTGTCAAACCAAGACCCATGTACATGCTACCTACAAGAGATTCACTTCAAATCTAAAGACACGCACAGACTGAAAGTGAAAGGATGAAGAAAGATATTGCATGCAAATGGAAATGAAAAGAAACTTGGGGTTGCAATACTAATGTCAGACAAAATAGACTTTAAAACAAAGACTATAACAAAAAGAAAGGGCATTACATAATGATAAAGGGGTCAACCCAAGAAGAGGATATGAAATTTGTAAATGTTTATACACCCAACATAGGAGCACCTAAATATATTAAGCAAATATTAACAGACATAAAAGGAGCAATTGATAGTAATATAACAATAGTGGGAGCCTTTAATTCCCCATGTACATCAATGGATGGAGCATCCAGAAAAAAAAGCAATAAGGAAACATTGGCTTTAAATGACACATTAGACCAAATGAACTCAACAGCTATTTCCAGAACATTACATCTAAAAACTGCAGAATACCCTTTCTTTTAAAGTGCACATGGAACATTCTCCAGGATAGATCACATGTTAGGCAACAAAACAAGTCTCAATAAATTTAAGAAGATTGAAATCACATTGAGCATCTTTTCTGACCACAACGGTATAAAACTAGAAATCAACTACAAGAAGAAACTGGAAAAAACGCAAACATATGAAGACTAAACAACATGTTATAAACAACCAATGAGTCAATGAAGAAATCCAAGAGGAAGTCAAAAAGTACCTTGAGACAAATGAAAATGGAAACAGAACATTCCAAAATCTATGGGACTCAGCAAGAGCAGTTCTAAGGGAAGTTGATAGCAACACAGGCCTACCTCAAGAAACAAGAAAAATCTCAAATAAACAACTTTACACCTCAAAGAACTAGAAAAAGAAGAACAAACCAAGCCCAAAGTTAGTAGAAGAAAGGAAATAATAAAGATCAGAGTGAAAATAAATAACAGAAACTAAAAAAAAAAAAAAACAATAGAAAAGATCAATGAAACTAAAACCTGGTTCTTTGAAAAGATAAGTAAAATAATAATAAATAAATAAAATCAATAAACCTTTAGCTAGACTCATCAAGAAAAAAAGAGAAAGGGCCCAAATAAATAAAATCAGAAATGAAAAAGGAAAAGTTACAACTGACACCACAGAAATACAAAGGATCATAAGAGACTACTGCAATTATACGCCAACAAATTGGGAAACTTCATAGAAATGGATAAATTCCTAGAAACACACAAAATTCCAAGACTGAATCATGAAGAAATAGAAAACCTGAATAGATTTATTACAAGTAATGAAATTGAATCGGTAATTTAAAAACTCTCAAAAAACAGAAGTCCAGGCTTCACAGGTGAATCGTAGCAAACATTTAAAGAAGAATTAATACCTATATTTCTCAATTTATTCCAAAAAACCAAAGAGGAAGGAACACTTCCAAACTCATTTTATGAGGCAAGCATTACCCTGATACCAATACCAGACAAAGACATCACACACAAAAAATTTACAGGCCAATATTCCTGATGAACACAGATGGAAAAATCCTTAACAACGCTGCCTAACTCCTGGAAGATAATCCTTCAAGAATGGGTTACAAAGGGAGAAACTAGAAGCTATAACACAGAGGAAAAGGGTCAGAGTTGTTACGGTCTGGAGAGGAGGGAGGAACACGAGACATTTTCAAAGGAAAGGAGATTGGTTTTGGTTACTGGCAAAAAATGGGGTTCAAGATTCAAGATGCGAGGGCCAGTCCTGGTTGCCTAGTGGTTAAGTTAAGCACACTCTACTTTGGCAGCCCAGGTTAGGTTCCTGAGCATGGACCTACACCACTCTGTTAGCAGCCATGCTGTGCTGACAGCCCACATACTAAAAAATACAGGAAGACTGGCATGGACGTTAGCTCAGGGTGAATCTTCCTTAGCAGAAAAAAGAAAAGATTAGAGACAGGAAAATTCAGAGTCTTCTGCCAGAAGATTGTTTAGGGCCAAAGACTGAAAGAATGATCCTTCTTTAATTTTTTCACCACTAACTGTAGAGAATTCAAATGCATAAGGCAGGTAATCATTCATTCAGTCACTTACTCAACATAGAATGCTTAGCCCATGCCAGTACTATACCTGTATGTTGCAGATACAAAGATGAAAAGAACAGTCCTTGACCTCAGTGTAAAAAATAAAAATATGCGGAATATTAATTGTAGTGATGTACTGCTACAGATTATGGCAGGATGATGATAAGACACCTGGAAGCCTGGAATATTGAACTCTATGTGGAGAAGTCAGGGTGGGGCATGGGAAGCAATATTGGAGCTCAGTGTTAGATAATGAGCAGAAGGTCTCCAGGAAATAATGTGAGGAAGGACATTGCAGGCAAAACAGCATAGACAAGCCAGTCTACCCAGGTTTCCATTTCTTACCTACTGGAACACATGGCCAGGCATATTTGTCATGGACACATTAGAAACTCTACAGAAATCTCAGTGCAGTGATTGGAATTGATGGCTCTAGGAGCACAACCTTTCACCTCAGCAAGCTTATATTGAGCATTGTGCTAGTTTGCCAGGGCCGCCATAATAGAATACTACAGACTGAGTGGCTCACACAGCAGAGATTTATTTTCTCAGAGGTCTGGAGACTAGAAGTCCAAGATCAACATGTTGGTTTCTCCTGAGGCCTCTCTCCTTGGGTTACAGATGGCCACCTTCTCACTGTGTCCTCATGTGGCCTTTTCTCTGGTGCAGGCATTCTTGGTGTCTCTTTGTGTATCCAAATTTCCTCTTCTTGTAAAGACACCAGTCAGACTGGATCAGGGCCCACCCTAAAGGCCTCATTTAAACTTGTTAACCTGCTTCAAGGCCCTATCTCCAAATACAGTTGCATTCTGAGGTATTGGGGGTTAGGGCTTCAATATATGAATTCAACATATGAATTCAATATATGAATATGAATTCAATATATGAATGTTAATACCTCCCATAGTGGTGGTATTAACATATGAAGCCTAGCATACTACTTAAGTGTAAATACTTTTGTTCCTTGGTCCATCACTTAATCAATAGAACCATTTAATATATGAATCGGAATCAATAAAGGTCCACACTTTAAACTCATCATTTGCCCTTGAAACCGTTTTTCCACCTTTTAGACAGCCATTATTTTTTCCTTTTCCCTGTTTTTCAATGGCCTTCCTAGGGCCCACCCCTCTTTGTTCATGGGAAGGAAAAACAATAATGTGGTCCCTGGGGCTGTATCTTTCCTCCCAAGCTGTCCCAACGGCAACAGCAGCAGCAACACGCAGAGAGGGGACTGGCCACTGCTGGACATGCTGAGGAACAGTGATCACGGCATCAGACAGCCCGGTGTGACTTCCATTTGATGGGCCAGATGGTTCAGAGCCAGTATGCTCAGTTCCAGCCTCTGTGCCTCCTGGTCAGCATGCCCTCTCTCTGACAGGATTCCCAGGCTGAGGATCATACTCTGAAATGTGCCATATAATCCATTATGATCCAGGTGCTGACTCCCCAAGCCTGCTCTTCATTCTCCCTGACAAAGAACCCCCTCACCAAAACATTATCGCGCAAAATAGACTTTACTGAAAATTTGAGGAGAAGAAAGAGGAGGTTTACAATGCACACCCTATTCAGTAGCTCTCTTACTCAAAAATCCATTCCTACCCCCAAATTGCTTCCTCTCTGCCTTTTCCCAGGTAGCCCCCCTTATGGCAGCCTGCCCCACCCTCCACTCAACTCTGTTATACACTGTAGTGCAGCTCCGTCCCTCAACCTGTAAACCTCACTCTTCTCAGTACTCCCCAGAACAAAGTGCTGCATTTTTATCATCATCATCATCATCATTATAATTATTATTAATTATTGAGTTTGGTCCTTGAAGTAGTATCTTCCCCCCATCAGGTGGCTTCTTCGAATATTTCTTCTGAGCACATGTAGTACCCTTTCTCAAGAGGAATCCTGACCCCTCTCTGAAGGTGATAAAGTTGCCCCCGTATTGCTGTACTGACATCTACACGCAGGGGAAGGATAAAATCAATGCTGCCCAGCTCCATGCTAACCAGAAACACGAGTGGTGTGGTGGGATTTCGAGATCTCAAGATTACGGAGTGGCCCCTGAGAGCCAGGACTGTGCCAGGGACTTTAGATGTTTTATCTCATTTAATCCTCACCACAAACCGACAAGGGAAGTGTTTTTGTCCCCTTTTTATAGATAGGAAGTTGGGGCTCAGAGACGTTAAGTAACTTTCCTGTGCTCACACTACTGGACAGCAGCAAAGCTGGGAAGGGCAGCAAAGTCAGTCTGACCGCAAAGCCTTGAGCCCTCCGCTGTGTCTCACCCTCGGGTTGGAAAGGCTCCTGTCCCTGTACATACGAGGATCCTTAAAATCTTTCCTCCCCATTAAGCATCTCATCTTTTGTGGACCTTGAGCGTGTCACTTCACATTGTTTGTCCCATTTTCTTCAACTGTAAAATGGAGATATTTCCCCCCTGCACTCACAGGGCTGTTTCATGGAAAGATATATTAAATAAAAATTGTGAGTGTGTGTTGTTGTACTGAAAAAGTGGACTATTATCATCTTGGTGCTTGCCGTTGAACAAGATCTAACCAAGGTCATCACTCTGGGCTTAAATAGTATAGGTAAGGACGGTTTTTAGGACAAGACAAAAATCCCACAACATCTAGGACTTTCAGAGAGGAAGATGATGGTGCCTGAGGAAATTGGTGATCTTGAATTTCTCCAGTGAAAAAGAACAGGTGAGAAATAGCCAGGACTTGCGTGGTAGTCCATTCTTCCTGTTCCAGCAACTGTGAACTTGGGAGCTACACAGAAACTTCTTTAGAGAAAATATGGCAGCCAGCCTTAGGGCATAGAGAGAGCACCTTGCTGATTTGTCCTTCCCAGACGTCTCTCTGATGTTACTCTCCTCCTTCTAATGCACCCAAGTCCTACCCCAATTTGATCCTCTTTATTACACTGCTCTCATCAAGGCTACCTCTGCCTTATAGAAAAGTCTGCAGTGGTCTCTGTAGATTACCATACTGTCCTCCGCTCTTTCTACTTGGCGGCCATCATTAGCTGGAACACCCACCCACACACGCCCATACACGCTTCCTTAATTGCTGCTGTTTCCCACTCTTGGCTGACATACCCAGGTTACCAGGCAGGCCAGGGTTTTCAGTAAGGGTTTACTGGACAACCAGTATGTTTGAAGCCCTTTGATAAGCACCACCTAATCCTGGGGGGACCTCAGAACACTTGCTCCTGCTTGCGTTTCTAAGTCTCCCATCTGGCTGTATTTCTTGCTGTTCATTCAGTCAGTCCATCAGTCTGTTGGGCAGTCACTTAACAAATGTGTGTAGAAGTTTAAAGGTTGGACTCTGAAGTCAAACTGGTGCTTGGTTCTAATCCTGACTCTACCACATTTTCTGGGTATATTTACGCACATTACTTCACTTTTCTCTGCCTTCACCTCCTTATCCATAAAATAGAGAGAGTAATAGTACCTACCTCATAGAGTTAGCATGAAGATCGAAATAACTCATGTAAACCCGTTAGGATGGAGTCTGGTGTATAATAAGAGTTCAGTAACTGTTTGCTAGCATAATTAATATCATTACTATGTGCCAGGCACTGTGCAACATCTTGGAAGTGGTCTCATGTTCTGGAGGAGAACCGAGAGCAGAAGGCAAGAAGGACAGTGACACATCTCCATGCTGCACAGTGAGGTCACACGGGAGAGAAGGTGCCGATCTGCCTGCGGGGAAGGCCACACAAGACGCTAGAGACAAGTTAAGCAGTAAAGGAGAATCAGGCATTTTCCAGGTAGACTGAATGCCCCTTCCAGGCAGAACAAAGGCACTGAAGGCTTTCATATCATTGAACATCTTTGGGCTGCTCTTAGCATATTTGTGTGCCTGGGGTGAAGGAGGGGTGACTAGAGATAATGCTGGGAGGTGGATGGCCCCGTGCGTCAGGAAGGGTCTTCTATCCCACAGTAAGGAGCCTGGATATAACCTAGAAGCGACGGGGGCCATTGAATCTCTTAGTTGAATTATATGTTTCAAAGATGACTCATCCTTCAAGATTTGAAAGAATGTCTCAGACTATTCCAACTCCCATTGATCGCTCCTTTTCTGACATATTAGAGTAGGCAGCGATCAAAACACTCAACTTATCACTTGATAATATAAATATAGGGTCTTGTGTCACCCTCAGATGGTTTTAAACATTTCTACTTGTCTCCAGAATTAGACCTTAGACTTCCTATAAGTGGAGACTGTTCAGAGTCTTTTGTATTCCCTCACTGTGCTGAATTGCCAGAGCTGGAAGGGAACTTGGCAGGCACTGAGCTCATCCTCTCCTTTTATTGATAGAACCCAAGCCAAGGAGCTTGAGGGACCTACCCAAGCCACACAGCACGTTGGTGGTCCAGCATGCAATTGATCGTACACAATAACTGTGGCTTTACTGATATACTCATTAACAACTGGTTTTTGAAGCTGGTTGTGACAGAGCCAGGTGGATGTAAGAAGACAATTTCTGACTTTGAAGTCACCATTTAAATTAAAGCAAATCAGGACCTGGAATATATTGGGCTTGCCTTAAAGGGAATCTGTGGTTGGGTGAAAGTGTGGGTGAAAGTTAATACTCATCATGAGCATTACATTTCTGCAGACCCCATTACTCACTCTGCCTGTACAGCCCTGGTTAAAATGTTAGGGGCTAGTGTGGGAAGAGCTCTGACAAACCACAGCATCAGCCGAAATTGGAATAGTTGAAGTGAATCTGCATGGCTGATGGAGAGTGAAGGGAGCTGGGTTTCAGAGGCAATGCACAGGGGCTGCCACGCCACAGCATGACAAATAACTTATTTCCTCGATTCTTAGATGTCATCAATTGGTTTAATAATACCTTTTCAAGAAAAAAAACAATGAGCATTTCAATTGAAGACATATTCCTATTTTAGAAAAGTGAAAATGTGAAAGAGAAAAAAAAATATTCGTCTTAAATTCAGTCATCTAGATCCCATACAGGCATCAAGAGAGACATTTGCTTGTCAAGAGTTCTCTGATGACGTCATTTCAATTCAGAAACAAAAGCCAGTGCATGATTGGTATGGTCTTAAATAGTGAAAGAAATGTCTATAGAGGCAACTTCATGGTTAAATGTCAACCGGCAGGAAACTGAACTGAGATGGTGACTGCGTCTCCTGATTTATGCCTGTGTGGGCAGAGACTCGTTTGCTCCAAGACCACCCCTTTCCCACAAAGTGCAGATGTTAGATCCTGGCTGAAATGATCAAGCACGTGCTGGTTAATTAACTTTATGTGCCACTGCAGAACAGGCTGGTAAATCCATACACATGCCACCACGTCACCTTCAGGCTGTAATTCTGTCTTCCATAGCTCTAATCGTGCCTGATTTCTGCATTCCTCAATTAATTGCCATGGAAGTGTTGCTCAACATGGCAACCACATGGATTATTGCTAAAATTCCAGCTGGCACCAGGAAGATAAAGCACACTAAGCAGAGGAATTTTACTAAGAAGAGGTCAAGGGTGGGAAACCTCCTTATGAAAGTCCATTTGGCTTAAGGCGCTTTGGAGTTAGAGAGACCCGTACGTGGATCTTCATTCTGCAACTTATTAGCCGTTTATCCTTGGGCTTTGGTGGTCTCATCTGTAAAATGAGGTAATAACCTGAAGCAGACCCTCTGTGCCACCCTCCCATCCTTCACTGTGCATTGCTCTGCTCCATTCACTCTCTACTTTCTGAAACAGCTATTGCATATCTTCTCTCTCTTCCAGTTTCCAACATCTCCTCCCTCTACCTCCCCTTTCCACTCACTCAGGAGATAGACTTCTTTCTGTCTTCACTGAGAAAATAGAAGCAATCAAAAGAGAAGATCCATGTCCAACCAGCACCAACTTTACCAAGCTGTCTGCATCTCTCTCTCCTTATAGGTAAACTACCTCATTCCAATCTAAGGTCAACCCTTCCTGCAGTGCACTGCATCTCACCTCATCTCATCTGCTCAAGGACATTCCTCTAGCATTTCCCTCCTCTCTCTTCTGCAGCATAAGATTAATAACATGACGAAATAACCTTCCACATGTAAGCAAAACTAAAAAGAAAGCCACCCTTGATGCCACATCCCCCTCCTCTTTTCACTCATCTTCTCTACAGCAAAACTGCCCATTCTCACTACCTCCACTCACTCCCCTCTGGCCATTCTTTCCTGAAATCTTGTCAGTGGTTATCACCCCACCACTTCACTGGATCTGCTGCTAAGGCCCCCAAAGAGGCTCCCTTAGCCAGCCCTTACACCTCACATTACTCGACATATAAGCTTCATTTGATGCTGCTGGGTATTCTCTCTTTCTTGAATCATTTTCTTCCCTAAGTTTCTAAAACATCCGTCTCTTTTGTCCTTCTTTTACCTCACCAGCTTCTCCTCAGATTTCTTTGTTTGTGCCTCTTAATCTTCTTGACCTCTAAATATTGGAGCACTCCAGGTCTCTGTCCTCAGATCACTTCTCTTCACTGTCTGCACTACCTAAGTAGTGATCTGGTCTAGTCTTATGGCTTTAAATACCATCTACATGCTCATGACTCTCAAATGTATTACTCCAGCTTGGACCTCTCTCCTGAATCCCAGAATCATATATCCAAGTGCCTACCTGGCAGCTCCACTTGAATTCCAAATAAGCATTTCACACTTAACTTATCTGAAACTCAACTCTGATCCCCACCCCTCTTCCTCACACGAACTTGCTTCTTCTGCAGTGTCTTCCTTTCAGTAAACGGCCCTTCCATTCACCCAGTTGCTCCAGCCAAAACCTTAAAAACGTTCTTAATTCCCCTCTTTCTTCCACGCTCCATGTCCAATCCCTCAACAAACCCAATTGGTTCTACCTTCAAAATATACCCCAAATTCAACCATGTCTTGCCGTACCTCTACTGGACCAAGCCAGAATGATTTCTCATCAGGATAATTGCAACAGTCTCCCAACTGGTCTCCCAACCTCCCTCTTGCCCTCCTATAATCTATTTTCCACACAGAAGCCAGAGTAACGCTTTTAAAATAAAACTCAGACCTTGTCACTTCCATACTCAAAACCATCACCCTTAGGATAAATTCCAAAGCCCTTGCATGATCTGCAAGGCCTGGCATCGACGTCTCTGCCCCTTCTGTCCCTCATTGCTCTGCTCCAGACACGCTGACCTCCTGGTATTCCTCAAACACACCCACCTTGCACTCTTGTCGGGGCCTTTGCCCTTGGTTTCCTCACTTCCCAGAATGCTCTTCTCCAAAGTATCTCACACCCTCATGTCCTTCATGTCTCTGCTCCAAAGTCACCTGTCAGAGAAGGCTTCCTTGTCACTTTCTAAATCTTGGCTCTGCTTTTATGTCGACCACAGCCCTTATCCTTACCCAAACTTATATTTTATTTATATATATATATGTATATATATCTTTGATTATTTGTTTATTTTATATCTCTACCCACTAGACCTTAAAACCTTAAGAGGAAGGATTTTACTTTTTTCACTGCTGGATACCCATGCCAAGGGCTATACCTGGCTCATAGTGGTAGCACAGTAAATATTCATTGAATGAATTATTTAATGAATGAATGAATGATCTCTTACTCATAGGGTTGCTAGGATGATTACATGAAGTATATAGAGCAGTTTCTAGCACATGGTAAAGGACTCAAGAATATCTGTTTCTTCTACTATTATTATTGTTTATAAAATGGAGCTGGGCTGTGGCAGTAGTGCACAGAAGCCAGTCATTTTGTGACATCTGCTATTATCAAAGTTTGCTTCTATTTCTGCATTTCATATGTTCCCATCTGGCCTCTGCTCTTTTAGGGATAATTGGAGAAAGCATGTTCCTTTGAGCTCACTGCTCAGACTTTGTTTAACTTGTAGGCATTTCTTTTAAGCTGTCCACTTGAATAAGAAATGTCACTTTGACTTCCAAGGCAAATTCTCCAGCTCTGCCAGCAAGCAGGCTCCAAAAGGCTGACACAATTTCCAGCCATACTCCACAGGACAAGACAAATGCTACAGGTTTCTTGACATTATACTAAACTTCTGGGGAACAGAATACCGCATATGATGGAAGGGTTTGAAGGAGGAAATAAAGCACCTGACCGCAGTAGGGAGACCAGACTGGACATCTGTGTGTAGGCGTCACTCCGTCGCTTTCCCTGTCCTGGCAGCAGAAGGCCATACAGTGACATCTGATGCTCCCCTTTGATAAACAAGGCATGCGCCTTTATTATTTTTCAGAAATTTGAAATACATAAAATAGAGGAAGGAGCTCCCAAATAGCAGATTTGCTTTCCCACTCCACATCCCTTCCCATCTTCGCTGACCACCAGAAGTAGCTCCATCCCCCAAGGGTGAGGGGTATCTCCTCTCCATCCCCCAATTCATCCTCTGTCAACTCACCAACATGGGGTTCAGAGGAAGGCAGATTTAATTTTGAACCCTGGTCTTGACTCACATAAGCTGTGTGACCTTGAGCAAGTTCCTTGACCTCTCTCAGCCTCTATTTATCCGGGGGTCTTCACCAATGATTGGGAAGATGAAGAGGGGTTACCTGGTGAAGCACTTAGCCCAGCTCCATACTCCCAGCTCCCTGCTCCCCTGTTCTGCCCCATAATCCTCCTTTCATTTGTGCCATGGAGAATTCTCAGCTGTCTCTGAGCTGTCATCCTCTGGGACCTTCACAGCTGTGCCCTAATATAATGAGGGTAGGTGTTATTGTTCTATTTTTGAGACAAGGGTAGCCAATTTATTGAACCATCTGAACTCCATGGGGGAAAAACAGAAAATGAATTAATTTTTTTGTGTGATGATATTTGCTTTGATAAGCCTGCCTCCCCCTGGGTTGCACAGCCCATGACAAAATCTTGGCAGATTCCGTAACTTCCTGGTTACTTTAATTTATTAAAATCTGTCTAGAATAAAACTCCCACCTCGCCTCCTATCTAAGTCTTCCTTCCTTCAGCACCAGCCCAATTTCTAGCTGCTGGAAGGGCTTGAAGTGAAGAAGCTCTGTTCTGCTCCTTTGCTGCTTCCAGCTCCTCACTCAGTGTGGCTGAGTCTCAGCAAGGGGTTGTTTCATAACCTCCTCTCATTTAGCTTGCTGGAGATGGAGGGTCCCCTTCAAAATAAATACTGCACTCCCAGAGGCTCACGGCTCATTCCCCTCTATCAGTCAGGGTGTGCTAGGTTACACACAGTAACAACCAACTCCAAAGTAACTCCGGAGCACTTCCTTCCTCCTCCTTCGGCAGCTCCAGCTCCTCTGTTGGGTTTGGGCTGACGGGCAGAGGGAAAGAGAGAAGAGTTTTGGCTGGCCACTGTATCTGACCTTTCTAGGTAGGCTGTTGCTGCTTCTCTGGCTGGCCCTTTCTGGCTGATGATGCCCCATTGCTGGCCTTAGTGGGGCTCCTCTAGAGCTGTATAGCTCCCTGAAGTGGAAAGCTGTCTTCATACGGCCACAGCCAACTTCAAATGGACAACAAAGTACAACCCCACTTCATGCTGGGAAGATAGAGATAACAGTACTGTAGGCTGTGTACACACAGTAGATACCCAACTTAATGGTTTTAAACACCAGCCACCTCTAGTTGATGGTTCTGTGGGTTGACAATTTGAGCGGGACTCAGCTGGACAATTCTGGTCTCATCTAGACTCCTTGATTCCCTGCAGGGAAGCAGGGCAGCTATGCTTCTGGGGCTTACTCGAGTGATGGGAGATAACTGGACCATGTTTCTCTCATCATCCTTCAGTTTGTTCCTATGGCAGTTTGGCAGGTTTCCAAGAGGGACAACAGAAGCACACAAGGTGTCTTGAAGTCTCGGCTTGGAACTGGCTTAAAGTTGCTTCTGCCACCTTCTATTGGTTAAATTCCCAAAATCAAGAAGATTCAAGGAGTGGGGGAAATACACTCCACCTTTGATAGGAGGAGCTGCTCTGTGCATCACAAAGGGGAAAGGTAGAGAATGGTGGCATGTTTGCACTCTACTCCAAGCATTAATGACCACCACATCTTCCTGGTCTTCTGAGGGAGAAGTCGAGGGGTTGATGCAGAGGTGGCTACGCTTGGCAAGGCCAGATCAACTAATCTTATATGTAGGAGTGTTTGACCACACTTGATGGAGGCCTTTATTAGACTCACGTGCTTAGCATCTTTTTGTCTGCAGCTTTGGGCCACAGACATTAACCCAGGCAATAGGCAGGGTCCCCATGACATCCACTTACAACAAGAACCTACTTCAAAGGTGAAGTGACCTACTGCAGGTCATGCAGTACTGTGTGCTTCGTTTCTTTTGTCTGGGCCGAGGGAAAACTGTGTAGTAAGGGCTGGTGATATGAAAGTAGAGTAAATACCAGAGACTTTTCAAAGGCCATTGTGGCTGGGATGAACAGAGCAAGGTAGCCGTGGTGCAAGCTGCCATCAGGATCCGGAACCTGCCAGTCTCTGAAGCACACGAGAAGGAGCTTTCCTTTAAATTTAAGAACAAAGGAGACTTCATGAAGGATCTTAAACAACAGGCTCACATGTTCACAAAAGATCCTCTAGCTCCAATGTGAAGACTAGATTGGAAGTGAAGACTGGACCAAACCCAGACCTTTGTTTCAGAAGTTAGCACTTTTTCAAACCCATTTTGGTGCCTCTTCATAAGACCCAAAGGCAAAGGAGAAGTGGACTAGTTTGCTATGGCCAAAATCAAGCGGCAGGGCATGGGGAAGAGCAGAGAAAGTCAAATGGATCATTCCACACTGTGTTCTCCTCACACACATGCACTCAAGTTACTGGTCCACATGCTTCAGACCCCAGCAGGCTTGGGAGTTTCTGGTTTGTGTTCTGTGGATAGCCAGATTGATTCTGAGTCAGACGGTCACCTCTTCTGCTTTGCTGTGTTAGAGACAAGTGGCTGCTAAATCACCATAGGAGAAAAAGGCCAGCAGAGGCCCCGGATTACAGACCCAGCCTTTGAGCCCAGGAGATTGTATGCTTAATATTTCCAGTGATTCAAATTCAAAAGGCAAATCGTGTCTAAATCCCAATGTCATGGGACATTTTGACAGCACATTGCTAGGACCTCAAGGAGGCAGGGAGGAGGAGCAGGGGCAGAAGCAGAGGCTACATGGGACCTCTTTCTGGCTTGGCAGGGGGCGGGGAGGTGCTGCTGAGCCCCCTCTAGGCAATGACACCACTTCACCCACACAGGGACATATATGAGCCTCCTGGGGTCCAAGGGTGTCAGTAGGAACCATGCAGTGCATGAACAGACCTCACCCCCACAGCATGAGTCTGCATGATCATAAGAGAGTCTGTTCTGTCATTGCATTGCAGCTCCAGAAACTAAAACGATCACTTTCTTTCAAGACCAAGAGTTTACGGAGCAAAAGTGCTGACAACTTCTTCCAGCGAACCAGCAGCGACGTGAAGCTGCAGGCGGACATGCTGGCTGAGGTCAGCCCCAGCTCCAGCCCACTCCCGGCTCCGGGAAGCCTGACGTCCACGCCCACCAGGGCTGGCCTGCACCCAGGTGGAGGCGGCAAGGCCCACGCCTTTCAGGAACACATCTTCAAGAAGCCCACTTTCTGTGATGTCTGCAACCACATGATCGTGGGTAAGGCCTTCTCCTGCCCCTTCCTCCAGGTCCCAGCGTCCCCTGAGAGCCAAGTGAGAGTGGTGTAGCGCGGTCTAGGTCCCGTGTACCCAGACTCTGAGCCTCAGAGGTTCACCTGCAGGATGATTATATGAGAGCGTTTGGGGGAACAATATTTGTGAAAAGGTAAGAGAAGAAGGACTGGGCAGAGGAGAAGCTGGGTTGTGATACAGTTGTAGCAAAGCCTTCAGCTCGTCCGCCGGGGAGCTCTGAAGCCCTTTACAGTCATCTTGCATTAAGGCTGGAGGTCTGGGACTTTGTACCCCTGCATCACGTCACTGTGTATGGGCAGGCCCTGAGAAGGGGGCATAATCTTGAAACAAAGCTGCTCTTTTTAGCCAAGGGCAATGAGCAGAGAGAGAATCAGTGGGAGGTAACCAAGACACTGGGCAGTTGGGGATCAAATGCTTCAGTTCTGCCTGGGGACCTGAGTGAGCATCACAGCGTCCACTACAGTGTGCATGGCGATGTCTATCTGGGGTAGCCTGGGGAGGGGTCTATTGCTTGGGAAGTTACAGGTGAATGACCCAGACAGGTGTGTGTGGGAGGGATGATTCTGGAGCTGGGCGACCTTGGAGAGGCTCTGAACCAGGCAGAAAGGGTGATTCAGCCACCATTACAACTCTGGACCCTGAAAGGACCCACTCATGGTACGTCAGAGAAATGGTGGTAGCCTGAGAGTCTTAGGGGTTGTACCCAGATGAAGAGAATGACCTATAAGATGTCCCAGCTTGGTGGAGAATGTAGGCCGTTCAGAGCCACACACATGGACTCCACAGTTCACTCTCTTCTGCCTCTCCTGCATCAGAAACCTGATGACCAAACAGATGGGAGAAATCAGAAAGGGAATTCGGGTGGGACTTGCAGTTGTTTCAAGAACAGCGGTATATCCTAGTATTTGACCACTCACCAGGAACCAGAGAGAAGGGGAAGGATGCAGGCCCTGGTTTGCTCTCGGGGGTGTGAGGATGTACCCTCAAGGATAGGAGAAGTTAAAGAGAGGAAAATGAGGCTGAAAATCGAAAGATGCCAGGCTGATCCAGCTGTGGACCATCTTCCTGAGACAGTGCTGATACCCTAGACATGTAGCCAACCAAATGCCTGGAGTGCCTGGAGGAACACTGAGGAAAACAGGTGTGGGGATAGGCCTTGCCCACCCTGGGATCCAGTGCCAGGCGTACGCTGTGGCTCTTGCTCACTTACAGCCTGGACGCCCCAGCAACAGGCTTGGCAATGAATGCTTCAGGGAAGAACACTTTTAAGATCAACAGCCTCAGATTCCCCAGCTGGCAGCCAGGGCCCAGTGTGACTCTAGGCAAAAAGCTAATATGTTGTTTCATCTCACCTTCCAGCTCCTCTCCCCTGACACACACCCCTCCCTCCCAACTCCACCGTCTCCCCTTCAGTACCGATTTCCTGCAGGCTGGCATCTCTTCTGAGTATGACAGTTGTCTTAGATCAGACTCCCTAGAAGCAGAGCCAGGGATTCAAGGGCACATAATTTATTGAAGGGATTCTTTGGGAGAAGGGGCGGGGAGTAGACGGGCAGGGAAGGAGCTAAACGAGGAGGTGGTCTTAGGTGGATCTCACTTCAGCCTGATCTCAAGGGAGCTCTGGCACGTGAATTGCGTGAGTAGGTCCTGCCTTGAGGCAAGGGGCCAGACTTTTGTATCCTGGTGTGAGTGAGCATCTCTCCTCCTCCCAGGATAGAGGTCGTTTCATAACCCTCTGAGCAAAGTGGTTCATGTTCTGCTGAAGGCAATTTTCTGGAGAACTGGGTAGCTGTGAGTCATTAGCAGCCAGCATATATACCACCAGTGTATTTGCTACTGAGCAAATTACCACAAATTCAGTATCTGAAAACAAAGCAAATTGACTGTCTTACGGTTCTGGAGATGGGAAGTCTGCAGTGGGCCTCACTAGGCTAAAATCAAGGTGTCAGTAGGGCTGCGTTCTCTTCTGGAGGTTCTAAGGGAGAATCTATATTCTTGCCTTTATCAACTCTAGAGGCTGCCCACCCCTTGGCTTGTGGTCCCTTTTCATGTTCAAAGTTAGCAATGGCAGGTCACATCTTTCTCACACTGTCATCTCTTTGGTCCTGACTCTTCCTCTTTCTCAAGGACCCTCGTAATTAGAGTGGACCCACCTGGATAAACCAGGATAATCATCCCATCTCCAGGTCACCTGATTAGCAAACTTACTTCCACCTGCAACCTTGATTTCCTCTTGCCACATAACATAACATATTTACTGGTTGTGGGAATTAGGACATGGATATCTTTGGGAGACCATTATTCTGCCTCTGCACACCCAGTAAAGGGTATGTGGGCTGGGCATCAACAGTGTCCACCACAACAATAGAAGAAAACCTTGGTTGAAGATCACAAGACTGGCCTTTGTTGATTCTTGTCTATTCTGGCTCTGATGCCAGTCATGTGATTGTGTATTCCAGCTGATGGCTTTGTAATGTCACATGATGAAAGGCCATTTTCATTCGAAGCGGGCCAAGAGGTATCTTTTTGTTTGGTGCACAAAAAGGGGAGAATGCTGACCCATATTTTGCTCCTGGCAATTCCCAGGACATAATTAGCCCTGTCCCTTTCCAGATAAAATGAGATGAGGGGATGAGGATGGTAGAAAGACCATGAGCATGGAATTAGATGGCCTGGATTTGAGCCCCATGCAGCTGTGTGACCTAGTGCCAGTGACTCACCTTCTCTGAATCTGTGCCCTCATTTTATGTGGAGATGATAATATCACCATCAGGGTTTTGTATGGATTAATGAACTTGTAGAGGGGAAGTACCAGGCATCTAATAGGCTCTCAGTAAAGGGAGCCCATTGGAGTTGGTATTATTCTCATTGTAATTAATGGAGAATGTAATCGTTACTCTACTGAAGCAGAGAAAGATATTTGGTGGATAAACCAAATTAGTTTAACAGAAAGAAATTTCAAAACTTAATAGGCATAAGTAATTGAAAAAATAATATCCAGATAACAAGAAGTAGTTAGCCCCTCATCTATGCAGCCATGTTTTGCATACACCTTAGGATTGTCTCTCATTCTGCATTTCATATTTTGTGAGGGATATGGACAAGGAAGTGAGTGATCAAAGAGAGTGATCAAAATGGTGAGTGGTATGTCACAATAAAATTGTGAGGAAACTCTGGGAGTTTGGTGTGGAAAGGACTTAGGATTTGGAGCTGTGTTTTAAAATACCACATTGGAAGAGACAAGGTACTCATTCTATGTGGCTTTAGAGGGAAGGGTTGAGAACAAGGAGTAAATTCGAAAGGCAAATTTCAGTGAGAATATAATGGTTTAACTGATGCACTTGACCTGTAATTGAATGAGCTGCCTTGTGAGCAGCAAGTAGTTTAACTGCTGTCAGTCATAGGTCCTCTGGAAGGCCTTTCCTTACTTAATTATCTGATGTTCTTTAAAGTGAGATGTGGAATGTTTGTTGCTTCCCAAAAAGGCCAATGTCTGTCATCATTGACCTTGGACATATCAATGGTTTCCAGTATGGCCAGGAAGGCAGGGTTCTGCAAATTGCTTCACCTTCAGCCAAAACCCCATTAAGGGGTGGGATATTCAGAATGAGTGGAAACATCAGCCCCTCTTGTGACAATACAAACAACACCAGTCCTCAACTTCAGAAAACCGTTATCTACTCACGCTCTCATATTCTAGTCACCATTATTCATTTTCTACCTTTAACCAGACCACATTTAGATATAGTCCTTGTATCAGTCAAGGATTTCCACAATAATGCTGTGTAACAGCTACTCTCAAACTCTAGCACTTAAAGCAGCTTTCTCTTACTCTCACTCAGGCATCTTCAGGTCAGCTTGGGTTTGGCTGATCCAGACTCAGCTCAGTTTTTGCATCTTTTCTCTATTTCTTATCTCCTTTCTTTGGACCAGTAGGCTAGCCATGACCTATTCTTCTCATGGCAAGGACAAGGGGAAGCATAGAAAGCTTTTTAAGGCCTTGGATTACAGGTGGCACACTGTCACTTCCGCTTTTGTTCCACCAGAATGTGGACCAAGCCCACGTCAAGGGATGGAGAAGCGTACACACGCCTCTCCAGCAGGAACTGCAAAGATACTTTGCAAAGGTCACAGGTACAGGGAGGGGTGAAGAATAGGGTCAATAGTCCAATCTACTGCAAAGCTCGGGATGGCCTCTGGATTGCTGAATGCTTTTTATTCGGCAGATTCTAAGTCATGCTTCTGCTTCACTTCTCCATCTGGAAGTGATGCCTGGCAACCGACTGTTAGGCTGGTGGGGAGGGTGTCTCAGCCTGTCCCATGCTCAGAATCCTTAGGCAATTTGGCCTCCAACTTAGTTTTTGTGTCTGCCTCTCTAGCTTCTGAATCTGATGCGTCACTTTCAATTTCCACACAAATTTCCACCAGACCTTTTCAAGGCAGTGCTATTCATAACCTTAAATAGGTGATGATGAGTCTCTATTTTAAATCTCATTGTGATCAGTGTGAAAAGACAAACGGAACATGTGTTTTTAGAATGAGTAACGGAAATGAGTTCACCTCTGAGGAATGTCATAATCATTATCCTGAAGAGGATTCTAGGTACACCTCAAGTACAACAACAATTTTGAAAGACTGTTTTGAAAATCACAAAAAGCATGCCCTGGGCTAAAGAGAATTGCGCTATACTTTTCTCTTATCAGAATTAAATTTATATTGTAGCTACCTTTTTAACTTAAAAAGGAAAGAGGAAGAAAATAGTCAACAAGGCACACTGCTCTTTTCAAAGATGCAATCAAAGTAAATCAGACAGTAGGCTCCTTCTAGGAAAGAAGAAGGGGGTTAGAGAGACCATGTGAGGCAGCAGAGAAAGGAAAGAGAGCAAAGGCTGGAGGAAGGAGGTGAGGCGAGGAAGAGAAGTCAGGTGAAGTAGAGGCTGATAAATGTTTCAACTTCCCAAAACAGTGCGTAGGGTATTGTAATCCCTGAAAACGGAGCACAGTTGATCTGCCCTCTTTCTCTTTCTTTACTCTTCAAACCTAGCCTCCTGTCTTTACACGTATTTCCTGAAGATTTGTTTCCTTCAAGCTACAAGTCATCTTCATATTCTAAATTCTAGGGAAAGACCACCTGCTGTTATCCCCTTAGAATGACATTTCAAAAAATATTAAAGCTGGTTTTTTTTCCTCTCAACTGAGAACTGAAGGTTATATAATGATGGCCTAGAGACATCAACTCTCATTTGTGCAGTTTCTAGCTGATGGATATTCGTTTAAAACTAAAAGGAATCTGGCATCCTCACTGTCTAGGGTTTCTGTGCCGGAATGGACACTCAGAATTGGGCTTACAAGGCCTCACGTTTGTGCCTTGCCTGACTGCCTGTGCCTTAAATCTGAAAAGGCTATATATTTGCCACAAGAAAGTGACCAATAAAAGTAGACCAGGATCCCAGACTCATTCCCTACCCGTCTGTTTCTAATTTCCTTAGCTCCTTCACTCTCTCACTCCTTCTCTAGTGCCAGCTTTGCCCTTGCCCTTGGACTTGACACCTGAGACTGCTCCTCCCCTACTGACCTGGCTCCTGGGCCCCTTAGTTAAGCAGGCACTGTGGTATGCCCTCTAGCTAATCTAATCTTGCCTCCAGCACCTTTATGATCACCTCCTTAGACTATCTCTTTCCAGTAAATTTGGTAACCTATACAAACCAAAGATGATCAACCCAAGCTTTCATGGAGACATGAGAGAAATAAGTAGTCAGGTGTGCCTGTCAGCCCCAATGCTGAATACCTCAGCCTGTGAGTCAATAGGACTCAAGACCCAGTCTTAGACTAGGAGAATTCTGAACTGCCTCCTGTGCTTGGCTAGAAGAATATACCTCCTCCACCAAGCAGAGCCACTCTTGCCATCCTTAGGCCTTAGCAATGGGAGTTACGGGTGAGAGACTCATCCTCACTGTGCATCACTTAAATGTATTCCATCTGTGGCACTCTGTCTTTACATTGAGTTAACTGTCTACAATGACTCATTTCAAGAGAGCATTGAATGTTCTTCTAATCTGGGTCTCATTGAAATTTAGAAGACTTGAACAAGTCAACATGCATTATTAACATAACTAACTCAATGCTTAAGTCTACTCCATCAATTAGGGAGGTTTTTTCCAAGGAACTCTATTCTATTTACTTCCAGATACCTTGTTTCCAAAACTATTTTTAAATTAACTAAATGTTTTTAGTTGTTGTCCATGTCGAAAACACAGCATATTAAAAGAGCTCATATTTTCTAAACAAGTATTTAGCAAAATGGCTGGATTTCATTGCCTAAAATTTTGACTTCCCTTATATAGTCCCTGAATAGTCAAAGAGTCATTTGCTTCCAAACTGTCCAAGAGGCAACCACTGGGGAAAATAATAATGACTTTGTCTTAGGTAAGAATCCCTAAAATGGACCTGAAATAGAGATTCTCATGAAAGTGACTTATTATGGGGAGTACCCTCAGGAGAAGGGGAATCAGAAAAGCGAGAGGAGAAAGAGAAGGAGCTAAGCGAGGATATGGTCTCAGCTGGAGTTGTCTCCAGACTGACCCCACCACAGGGAGCTCTAGAACACAGGTTGCATCACCTAGTGGTCCCACCTTGAGACAAGGGGCTGGCTTTTGTGTACTCCAGTCGCTCAGTCATTGGCCATGGCTGGCCCTGGGAGGCAGTGGGGGTGTGACATCCCAGGCAAGGAGGATCCCATGTGGCCAAGAACAATTATCTGAAAAAAGGCACGTGTGAGCCATTAGTAGCCAACACTCACAGCATCAACATGATAAATAAGATCTGGACCAGGCACCAACAGCATCACAACATCAGTAAACATACTTTAATGCTACAAGATGCAACGTAAAAACATCCTCCACTAGGAATGAATTTAAAATGCAAACGGATCTTGGCATCATTGTACCTATAACATTGTATTACCATTATCATGAATCATATAACATGAGGAAATATTACATTAAACCCTAGTCCAGGACCTTTCTGTTATGCTCTTGTTTGACCATTAGTTTAATTGTTTCCTGACTATTCTGACCTAAAAAGCCATAAAACATTAACCAATCCATGAATGGAAAGAAAAAGAGATATATACACACACATACATACATATATACATAAAACTAAAAAGACAAAACAGTGTTCACTCACCAATAAAGTTGTCTTTTGGTGGGAATAGCCAAACAGAAATCAAGGGGAATATTAAAAATCAATGTCAAATATGTGTATTCTCAGAATGGTATTGAAACTCTGAGGTGTCATCAATCATTTAACTGGACAATTGTTTTAAGTGCTGTACAACTTGTAATAAGAAAATACAAATGCTCTCTAAAACCTTTTCTTCAGTTTCAAATAGATAACTTTTCTTTGGGCCATGGTATATGTCCTTCTTAAAATGCAGTACCCAGACCTCAGTGCTTTGTCCAATGGGATTGTTAATCTCTGGTATCCATAACTTAACTGCTACTTTCCTACTAGAGGACAAAAATGCAATGTAATGCCCAGTCCAATAGACATCATTTCTTTGTATTTTCTCATAAAGCCCCCTTGAGAGAATCGTGTTAATTCTAGGCACAGAATTTCAAGCGAAAGTAAGTAAAACTGGGGCACAGTCAGGGTTAGGAGATGGTGACCCTATCAGAGGAGGAATGTTTGCAGGAGGTGCCAGTGTTTGGCCTGGAGAAGACTTAGGGGAACATGATCATTGTCTTCAAATAGCTGAAAAGATCTCATCTGGAAGAGGGTTTAAACTCACTTGGGATCCCAAATACACAGTGATGGATGATACAAGGAGGCGGAGTTCAAGATACTGAAAGTAAGAGCTTCTAAAAGTAATTCCGGAAGTAGGCACCATTGATATGGGGAGAGGGGATTTTCCATGATAAAATACATGTTTGGAAAATGCTATACACTATACTCCCGTTGGATATTCATGGCACACACTGGCATTTTGAAGTCCTGCTATCCTGAAAACAACCAAGTGTTGTCAATGGAGAACAGAGACAGTGGAAAAAATGGGTTGTAACTGAAGAGTTCTCCGTCCTAACGTCTACTTTTCTCTGCTTCCACTTGGCTGCTATTGGACATTATTTGTCATGTATCTCTTTAATGTACACACTTCAGAGAGCCTTTCCAATGCCTGCAATGGAAACTCATTAAAGAGTTATTAAGACTTCAATATCAGGGCCAATGTTCTTCTAGAACATTGTACCTAGCACCTTTCAAGTAAAGGGGCTGAAAATACTTTTAAGCTAGCATCTTCTGTTAGTTTCCTGAAATTTTAGGCCTGCTGCCAAGTACTATGTATTTTAATAAATTTGTCATTGAAAATTACTTAAATAAAAAAGTAAACCACCTTCCTTCCATCAAATATTGAGCAGAAATGGATGTTGGTGGACTCCAAGGAAGAAGGTATCTTAGAACCTTATAGAGAAATGGAAATAGCACCCATTAGGGGCCAGTAGTATGCTCTGGGGCATCATATGGGACCTCCATGTCATCACTTTGAAAATGTAAATATCCTTAACCTGATGCCAAAAGAGAAGATAGTATGAGAGGAGGTGGAGGACCACCCATATTACCATATTTCCCACCAGTCTGCCTCAGACATCCTATTCCCTGTGGAAGATCCTAATATTGTTTTCTGAGCCCATTTTCAATGCCTTACCTTTTTGCTGTTCTTTCTGAAACATCTGGAATTCCCTTCCTTCTTGTTCCATCTTTCCATCTATTCTAATCCTAAATCTATCAGGACTCAATTAAAAGCTTTCTCCAGTTCTTTGGTGACCATTTATTTTCTCTGAACTTTCATGTCATTTCTCAAACAGACTAGACTCTGGTAAGCTCCTCAAAGACATGAGCAAGTCTATCTTATGTGCCTCTTCCCACAGCAGCAAGCACAGCACACTCCTGGCACATAGTGAGTCTTTAAGAAATAGTAGTGATGCATGGGAAAAAACAATCTGCCTTCCAATACCAACCAACAGAAAGAGAAGTGAACTGAATGCTTTTGTCATGAATCCCACTGTTATAATAACACTTCCACCTTCATTTTTTTAATATTTGCCTGATATGCCTTTATATACATTTAACTTTAAAGCTTTTTTGTGTTATCTAAGTGCTTCTTTTCAAAATAAGCATAATTGGATTTTAGATTTCTTTTTTGCCCGACTTAAAGTTTTATTCTTAAACAGAAGAGGTTTATGGATTTGCATTCATTGTTATGAATGAAATGTTTGGCATTCCTTCTATTATCTATATGATTTCTGTTTTATGTTTCTCATTTCCTTCCATTTCGTGTGTGTGTGAGAGAGAGAGAGTGTGTGTTAGCCATGTGTGGTTTATGTGTTCTTTCCTTTTATAACCTCCTGTGTTTTGGAAGATATATAATATATTCTTCTAATGATTATCTCTGAGGTTTCCAAGAAATGCTCTTTATTTTACGTTTCTCAAGTTATTAAAAAGTAAAAATAAATATGGTATTTTCATTCCTCTACTCTTCCAGATAAGCTTACCAAACTTTTAATCCTAACTCCCATCCCACCAGCGATAGTATTTCCACATCTTGTTTTTGCAAATTAAGTATGCACTGTTGTCAATCCAGATTTTTATTGTTTTCCAATGTCTTGCAATTCATACCTTTGATTTAGAATAAATCTCAAGATATACGTACATTTTATAACAAGATTTAGACATCTATTTAGACGTTTCTAGTTTTAACTGACTTCAATATTTACAACCAATTCTATTATTACGTAATGTCTCGATTGTTAAGCTCTTATTTTTGTTTTGTTTTGTTTCCAGTTGTGCAGTGTATATTTTCAGTAATATTGTTCAAGAAAAGAACATGAGTACTAAACACATGAAGGAGTAAATTGCCATGGGTCCCAGTTGCTTGGCTAATGAATCTCTTGCAGATTGCAGCAGACTGGTGAGCAGAGGCCAACTCGTGGCTTCTTGCAGGTTCTGCTTAACGTCCCTCTGCCATATTCTGTGGCTCCATTTCTCTGCCCACTCTGCTTTCACTGAAGCAAGTAGCACACTCCCCCCTTTTAGGTTAGTCCGTGAAATCCAATAAGCTGGGAACTGCTGCTTTATGACAGTAATTAAATCATCTGTAGTGTCAGTTCTGTCCTTCACTGCCTTTAATAAGGATTTCAATCATGAAATTTTATTTTTTGCTTTCCTATGTTCCCCACATGTTCCTCCAGATTTTTTTTACTTCTTCTTTTGACTCCTTTCTCATAATATCTGGTTCTCTTGTATTTTATTGTTAACCAAAAGCAGATGCTGTCTATAATTGTCTTTTGTTTAGTGTAACCCTTCAAAATATGCCTTCCCTTATGGCATTGTTGAAAGGGGTGAGGGAGATAGGTTATGTAATGCAGTCACATGAACTAGGCTAATGGCAAATGTCACAGCATAAACTCCAGAGAGCAGGGGCTGTTGTGTGTCATGTTCACTGTACTAATAGCACTTAGCACTAAGCCTAGTACCCAGGAATAGTTCTTCCTGTAATCATTGTTCAATACGAATTTGTTAAGTGAGCAAATGAACAGATGCACAACCAATGAGAAATATTAGAATCAGAATTATGGTTATGATTTTTTTTATACACAGAGCAAAATATTCAGATTTAAGAAGATAAAACTGCAGATAACCGTTTATCCATCAACCATGGAAGGCCAACTGTATGCCAAGCCCTGTACTAATATCTAACATCTTCACAAATTTCAAGTGAGGAGACTGAGAGTTGGCAAAGGCAAAGGAAATAGAATTTATGTAGAAACTGGAAGAAGTAAGGAGTACTCCCTTCCACCTTAAGCTGAAGGCCTGTTGGGCCTCTGTCCATGACAGACTTTGCTGTATTCAGTGGACAAGATGGGTTTAACAGGCTTCACGATGCTCTAACTGGCCTTCCAAAGCCATCCCACCCCTTACCGCCATCCAGGTGATCAAACTGGATGTCCTGAAGCCAAATCACTGATGGGAGGATATCTAAACCCCATTTGGGGTACCAGTTTGGGGAAGATAGGAAGCCAGAGGAACTATAAGAGTCTAGTTCTTCTCAATGTTGTTGGTCATCCTTCTAAATTTGTTCCTAAATCTGCTTTTCTTACTGCACACACGTGCTGATATTAGGAAGATATGGACACTGCCATCCCCCTCCACCCCATCCTTAACCACGTCATGACTGTTAAGAACGAGAAAGGGATCAAGTGGTGAAGAGAGAGTCTTGATATGCACACAGCTCTCCAGAAAATGAAAATTTCCCAAGTTGCCAGACATTGCTGCTATCTTATCAATGTAAAAATGAAAACGTGGAACTTCCTTCCTCTGAACTGTTTATTTTACTAGTAATTGACTGAAGTCTTAAATGGTCAAATTTAGGAAAAAGCAGTAAAAAAAAATCTAGCCAAAGGAAAAAGACTATCCCTCTTAAATTATAGATCATGATGTTAGTGAGTGCTTTGGCGATTTCTTGAATCGTGGCATAGAGATGATCTTTCAGAAAAATAATGTTTTTTTGCCTCAAAGAAGATATTTGTATTTTAGGAGATTTTTAAGATTCTATTTTAGCAGAAAGAAATGAAAATATAGCAAAGTATTTTCACTGCATAATAACAGACCGGAGAGGGGAGACTGTCTGATAATTTAAGGCGTTCTTTTGTTAAATGTTTAGTCATTTCCTATAGGTCACCAGCTACAAGCTATTTCGTAATATCAAAGCAAATATCCTCTAAATAGGTATTTCCATGTGCTTCCGAGACCCACTGTGCTTTCTATAATTTCTCCTTGTCCCATCAAGGAAGAAATTAAAAATATGCCCAGGGCAAAGGGAAGGAGGAGAAATCATTCAAGATAGAGTTTGAGTGGACAGAAAGTAGACACTACTGTGATTCCTGGATGCACTTTGAGAGTTGTCTAAACTTGAAGCTCAAAATCTTTTCCTGGATATGCTCTTACTGATTCATGCCTTCCTGCTTGAGGTTTGTACCACCCATGACAAACAAATGTAGAGAGGCTGCCTGCCTTTGGACCCAAAGTTAAATCCATGTTTGGAGGCTCGGGAGCTCCGTGAATAGGCCACCTCCAGTGATAAACACAGGGAGACAGGGACCTGTTGGAAAATGTGTATTCTGCACTTCCATTCAGCTGCCATAACGGGGAATGCTCCACTGACCTACTTTAGATTGGTCCCCTTGGTTGTGCAGCCACAGTGGATACCACATCATAAAATGACAGAACTGGGCCAGTAATAGAAACTAGGACGGCCGATTGTGTGTATCTGGGGCTCAAAGCATCAGGCGTGTGTATGTGTGTGTGTGTGTGTGTGTGTGTGTCTATGGAGACACACACCTGTACATTGTGACCCAACAATTAAGAAGAGAGGATGGGGGACCATAGAAATATATGGCTAATTGCTGCTAAAGCGTTTTATTTGTAGCTTATCCAACACTGCCTGGTTGCTAAACCAGAAAAATAAAGCATAGATTACTCTATCACATGCTAAACTTACCTGGAAAGAAAATCCAGAAGCTTATAGCTACCCTGCGCTCCTCACCCCAACAACAATGAGAACAAACAAGCCGTGCAGGAGTGCACGCGTTTACACATATGCGCACTTGTGCACACCACACACACTCCCACCTCCAGTCAGGGGAATGTGTGTTTTCACTGACACAACAAGAGTGTGGTTTAAAGAGTTCACATCCACTTCAGCCTGTATCTGACCCCTTACAATGTAAGGTCCAAGCACCATCTTCACCCTGCTTATAATGTCAGAAAAAGCAGCAGCAAGAATCACTTATTAAAACTGAGGGGGGACGATGAACCAGCCCGACTCTGTTTGACCCAGAAGGACTGTGCCATTTGCATGTGATCAGCCTGATATCCTTGTTTGAAAAGAAGATGCCAAGGACCATTTTCTGAGCATCTGTTTTCTCATTTTAAAAATGGAAATAGAAAATGCCTTTCTGGTGGATTTGGTATAAAGATTAGATGAGGCAGTACCTAAAAGCAGTAGTGTTCAGTTAATGGTAGCTTTCCAGGCTCTTTGCTTCTCCCTGTCTTCCTGTCCTGCTATCACAGGGGACATGCACTGCTGCTGGCCTGCCCTCTCACCCGAGGTTGAGTCTCTCACTTCAACTGCCAGAACTTTGCTGCCCAGATGCCTCATGAATGCTGAAGTGCTTAAAGATGTCCACCATGGAACAAAGTGTCTTCTTCCCCCATAACATCTGTCCTCTCCTGCTGGGGCAGATGGCGTCTGCATGCTCTCAGCTGCCCGGCCAGAACCTCAAGGCCGTCTTTGACTCCTCCTTGCCCCCTTTCTCCAGAAGTCCCATCCACCAGCACACTGTCAATTCTACTTCCGTGACTTCTCTGCAGTCAGGCCCCACCTCTCTTCCCCACTGCTCCCGCCCCAGTCCAGGCTTCAGCATGTCTCAAATGAATTGTTTCAAGAACTTCCTAAATTATGTTCTTTCTATCCATCTCTACCTCCTCATCCACTTTACACACTGCTGCCAAACATCTTCTGAAAGCAAACTGACACTGAATTACTGCTTTTCTCGGGAATGCTTGCATTACTCATTGCCTAGAGAATTACACTCAAGCTCCCTAGCTTGGCGCTTATTCTAAAACCTGCAGTAGCTAACAAAGGCAAAGAAGTAAGGGCTTTATCCCATCAGATTTAGAGAAAGTGAAACTTTCCTTACTATGCCTGACAGTCATCATCAATGGCACTAGTGAACATCTGAAAGTAGATCATTGCAAATAAATGCAAAATACAGACCTGCAAGAGAAAGAAAGAATGGTGCAGAGGGGTCGAGGGGTAGTTATTTGCATTTTGGCTCTGCGCTTAGTAGGTTGAATGACCGCAGACAACTGATTTACCTTCTCTTAATCCAAGTGTCTTTCAAATGAGATTGAAAATAGCAATACATTACTTCACGGGATTTACTGATAACTAAATAAAGTGATGCATATGAATGTTCTTTATGGACTATAAAATTCAAAAACTGTTCACTATTCTTAATGCTATCTTTATGTATGAAAAATTATTGCTAACAGTATGCCAAATTCCTAGGAAAGTACTTTGGGGATGGAGAAAAAGTGTAGAGCATAGATTGGCCAGTCCCTTCTTGGGAGGCCTGAGGATAAATACAGATTCTCAAGCTAGAGAACAGTTCTGAAGAAAGCAAATGAGATTATGAAAACTGCAGACCTCAGAGAAGAGGAGAAGGCAGAGCTGCAGAGATTATTAATACTGGGGTCAGGGACGTCAAGTCCAGATATTTCCCAGATGGTCATGAGAAAGTGATCATTCAGGAGGACGTCTCCTCTCAAAACTTTAAACCAAACTCATGTAGCAGAAGGAAAGCTTGGCAGCCATGGTCTTACAATGTGAACTGATGACCCAGAGGGTAAAGGCTGTGGACTGCAAACACAAAACCCTGGGCCAACCCAACCCCCCTTGCTATTTTTAAAGCTCCATGCGGGTGAGGGGCAGGGAAAGTAGGGAGAGTTTTTCCACTAGTAGTCAGGAACCTAAATAGGAAAGATCAACAGAGGCATTTATAAACAATGAATGCCATTAATTTTTTTAAGCTAAGAAGGGGTTGGAAATGATGTAGTATAGCAAGGAGTGGGGAATATAGGCAGGGAAAGATAGCCCAGGGGTCTTCACATTTTTTAATGGTCCTTTCTGCTTGCTTGATGGCATTTCAAGTCACTGGTGAATTACTAAATGAGTGAATTTCCCGGAAAACTTGGAAATCATCTTGTTCAATTGAACTCATAATAGGGGAGAGATAGAATGGGTTATTTTTAATCAAGCTCCCATGACTAGGGTTCAACTGTGATGGAAAATATGTTCCCTTTTCTCGCCTTTAGCAGAAAACTTTGTAACCATTGAGTGATATCTAAAGTTTTGGGGTGGTTTAAGGTGTATTTTGTAATTCCAAAGATCAAGCTTTTTCTAGTACACCAAACTATGAGGACCGTGACAGGTAATTTCAGGCTCCTTTTAAGATGATGAGGAAAAGGTCATTGTACGTCCTAGTTTGAGCTATGTCTGCTTAATTTCCCAGCATGGTGCAACAAGAAGACCATTAGACCAGGAGACTGGACAGTAGTATTTTAATACCAACTGCTAACTACCTGGGAAAGAGAAAATGAAGTACAGAAATAATAGAGAAAAGAGCTAGTTTTAAACTTTCATAAGATTTCTAACTTTGTCTCTTGCATAGATATTCATCTCATTCTTTCTTTCCACAGATACTTAATAAATATGAGATGCTTTATAGATAATTGAGGATGTACATGTAAATATCTGAACTGAGACATATACAAAGTGCCAGAGAAACCCAAGTGAGGAAACCATAGCTCTGCCTGAGGAGAAAGAGATCAATGAAAGTTCCATAAAGAATGTGGCTTTTGAGTTGGGCACTGACAGATGAATAGGAGTTCACCACTCCCTACCAAACTCATTATAATTCTTAGAAGCACCTTCCTGTTGAGTAAAGAACCAAAACATGCCGTGTTTTCTTTAAAAGAAAAATGTAACAGAGCCACCTCTTAATTTCTCAGAAGCTTATGACATAGCCTACAGATTTATCCAGGTTAACCTATATCCAGAAGGTAAAACCAGTGGTTACGCTACTTGGTTTTGGTCTGAAATGGTATTTAAAAAGAGTTCTGGCCCAGTTCATCCTTTTATCCCTGATTTCCAAATGTAATGGGTCAAAGATCCGGTACCTTGATGCAACCAGAAAATACAGCTAAAAGGTTTCAGTCAAGCCTGGTTGATTGAGGGGAAGAAATAAATAAGCAAAGAGATGCAATATCAAGTGTGGAGTAAGTCAGACCTGCTTCAGGATTCTAGCTCTACTACTGACTAGCTAAATAATCTTGGGTAAATTGTTTAAACTCTCTGATTCTCAATTTTCCATCTAAGTGAGGAATAATAACTAACTTCAGGGATTGTCATGTTAGAACATATGGAAAGTCCCTAATTCTTGAAGATCCTGAGCACAGTGCCCATATCAAGTGGCCTGATGGCAATGGTCTCTGAGTTTTCAACCTTTCAGAAATAAAGATGGGCAGTTCTTCTGTGTACAGGAAGGAAGAAGGACTTTGTAATCAGGATACCTGGGTTCAACTCTCATCTCTGCACCCTTTTCTCCATTGGGCCTTAGACCAAGGGCTCCCCTCCCCAAGCCTCAGTTTCCTCAGCTATAAAAGAGGGCGGAAACTAATTGTTGCTCTCCATCCGTGGTTCGCCACCACAGGTAATTCTGCCTCCCAGGTCGGGTTTCAAGATTTAGCAAATAAAAAGACACAGCACCCAGTGCAACTTGAATTTCAGAATAACAACCAATAATTTTTTAGTATAAGTGTGTCACAGGCAATATTTGGGACACAATCGTCCCATGCAATATTTGAGATATTCTTATACTAAAAAATTTTAAAAATACTAAATTATACTACAAAGTAATTTGTTATCTTAAATTAAAATTTACCTGGGCTGTCTGTATTTTATTTATCTAGCAGCTGTTTCCCCAGGGACATTTGACAGTGTCCAGAGATGTTGTTGGTTGTGACAATTTAGGTGGAGGGGTGCTACTGGCATCAAGTGTGTAGAGGCCAGGGCTGCTGCTAACCATCTTACAAGCACGGGACAGCCACACATACACACAGCAAAGAATTATCAGACCCCAAATGTCACTAGTGCAGAGGCTGAAAAACTCCACTCAGAAAACATGGATTAAAAAAAAGTGCTTTGAAATCTCTAAAGTATTGAAAGCTACCCATTAAATTGTGAAGAAAGATAAAGGGAGATGGACGTTTTCCCCTTGTCAACCAGAGGCAATTGAGGTGGAATAATCTGTGAAGTCTGTAACTTGACATTCTACTCCAGAATGTGCTCTGAGGAACCCAGAGGAAGGCTGCCTTGATGCACATTGTTCCAGGAAAGGAAAAGAAAGCCTGTTGCACGTGTCAACATGCACAGGGTGCGTGGCACGTGAGCATGTGGGGAGCTGGGGCCATGCTGATTACAGCAAGACATGGCATCCAGGACAACGCTTTCCATGCTACCTAAGGCCAAGGTCGTGGTGAGGGGAGATCAGGGGAGTTGCTTCCACTTTTTTTCCTAAGCTGTTGGACTCCCAACCGCAATCACAAATTCCTAACAATGGTAATTCCAAAAACAAAAGCACCAGAGTGATTCCTCTCATCTCAACATGACTTTATTCTTATAATTTGTCAAAAATAATAACACTTGGGGGCCAGCCCAGTGGTGTAGTGCTTAAGTTTGCAAGCTCCACTTCAGTGTCTGGAGTTCGTGGGTTTGGGTCCCAGGCGGGGACCTACAGACTGCTCACCAAGCCATGCTATGGCAGCGACCCACATATAAAATAGAGGAAGTTTGGCACAGATGTTAGCTCAGGGACAATCTTCCTCACCAAAAAATAATAATACTAACACTTCCTTTCAAAATATCGTATTTCTTATTACAAGAGGAAAATGTACTCTTTATAGAAAATAAGAAAATACAAATAAACAAAAACAAGAACTAAAAAGCATTTATAATTCCACCACCCAAATAGAAATATTATTAACATCTTGGCATTGCCCTACCAGATTATTTTTGCATGCATATATATACTCATTTTAAATGAGCGTTTTCTAAACATTTTGTGTTTTACCCCAATTTTAACACTTTAACATAATATTGTGAACATCATATCATGTCAATCGTTATTAAATAAAAAATTATCTCAGTAGCCACAAAGCATTTTGTTTATGGATGAACCAAACTTTCATTAACTAACAATTTATTTTGTGATACTTCAGTTATTTTCCATTTTTCAATACTATTTACAAAGCTGTAGTAAGCGTCTTTGTAGTTAAATCTTTGCAAACATATTTATTTTCTTAAGACTCAATTCTGAAACTGAAATTGCTGCATCAAAGAATTATACACATGTTTAAAGCTTTTGATGTATGCCCCCACATTAATTTGATAGTGGTGGTACCATTTTCCTCTTCCAGCCCCAGTGTGTGGGAGTTCCTATTACCTTACATCCAATCCTGATGATTATTGTCTTTATGTTTTTAATCTTTGCACATTTGATAGGGAAAAAATGAATATCTTACTATTTTTACTTCCAGTTCTCTGGTTACTAATTAAATCTGCCATTCATTAAATGCTTAACTTTCAATTCCATTTCTTTTATAAGCTGTCAGTTTTTGTCCTTGAACCATATAGCCTTTGGCTTATCTTTTCTTTTTGATTTGTAAGAGATGCTCATAAATCCCATGCAATGCAATACAATACCCTTAATTATATAAACCAAATATTTTCCCCAATTTATCTCTTTTCAGTTTTATACTAGTGAAGTATATTTTTATGTAATCAAATTTATCAATCTTTTGATAAAGTGTTTTCTCTCATAAAATCATGCTTAGAAATAAGCTAGTATTTATATTTTCTTCAATTAATTTAACAGTTTCAACTTTCGTATAAATTTCTTAACCCATCCAAATTTTATTTCAGAGTATGCTATGTACTAAGTATCTGATGTTTTCCCCGAATTTACCAGGTGACTTACCAATATTTGTTAAATAATTCTTCTTTTCACTGCTGATTTGAAAGTCACTTTTATCAAACACTAAATTCTTAAGAATACTTAAGGATATTTTTAGGATTTCAATTCACTTTATTGGTTATTTTTTTCTTTGTTCAATACCAATAGTCCTCTGGTTTAATTATTATTGTGGCTTATAGTAGATTCTTTTTCAAAAATGTTTTGCTATTCTCAAGCATTTACTCTTCATGATTAATGTTAGAATCATTTGTGAAGTCCCCCACCAAAATCCCATTGAGATTTCAACTGGAATTCTGGTAAACTTGCAGAACTATTTGGAGAAAATTGGCATCCTTTCAACACGTCATCTTCTTATTTTATCATTGTGTGCTTAGTATTAGTAACATCAGCCATCTTTGTCTTCTTTCTAACTTAAATAGGAATTCATCCAACAAATATTTATGGAGCATCTCCCCTGTACCAGGTTCTGTTCTAAGCACTTGGGTTGCATCAATGTGTTCATTGATCTTTGTTCAAAGATCTTTGCCGATCTTGCAGAGTTGGCATTTAGTTGAGAAACAATGGATAGATAGATGGATGGATGAATTTTCTAAGTTGATAATGATATGGAAAGAAGAACAGTGTAAAGCTGGGTGAGAATGATCAGGAATAGAGAGGCAGGGGACAGGTTGCAGTATTGCATGCGGTGGTCAGGGTAAGCATTGTCAAGAAGATGAGATCTGAGTAAGACTTGCAGAAAGTGAAAGACCTCTGGAGAAAGAGCATTCAAAGTGAAGGAAACAACTAGAACAAAAACTTAAGGCAGGAGCATGCCTGGGGCATTTAAGTAACAGCTAGGTGGCCAGTGTGGGACTGGAGCAGAGTAAATAAGGAGCAAAGAGGAAAGGGAGCAGAGATTTGTGCAACTTTGTAGGCCATTGTAAGGACTTTTGCTTTTACTTTGTAATTAGAGGACTTTAATTATATTTGCAAAGGGTTGGTCTGGCTACTATGTGAAAAATAGACTTTGGTGGATGGGACAAGGATTGAAACAGAGAGAAAAGTTAGGATATTACAATAATTCAGGTAAGATGTCCAGGTATAATAGGAAGAAATGGGAAGTGTCCAGATTCTCAATATATTTTAAAGGAAGTACCCAGCAGGATTTTTTGCACATCAGCTGTGTGAGAAAAATAGGAGCCAAAGATGTTTCCAAGGTTTCTGGTCCAAGTAACTGGAAGAATGGTGTTGCCATCAACTGAGATGGGAAAACCGTAGGTTGAATAGTTTCTGGCGTTTGTGTCAAGGGAAATATCACTAATTCAATTTTAGACGTGTTAACTTTGAAATGTTTACTTGACAACTAAGCAGAAAAATGTCAAGTAGTCAAGTGGCGAAGTAGATCTGGAGTTCGAGAGTCTTGTCTAGGTAAGAGATATAAATATTGGCATCATCAGCATATAAATAGTATTTAAAGAGATAAGATCTGCTGATATGACCCAGGGAGTAAGAATGGACAAAAAAGAGGAGAGGACCCAGGACTGAGTCCTCAGCCCCTCTAATGTTTAAAAATTGGGTAGGAGAGGAGGAACCAACCAAGATACTGGGAATAGTGACCAGTGCGGTGGAAGTAAGCCAAGAAAATGCATTATCTTAGAAGCCAAGAGAGAAAATATGTCAAAGAGGAGAGAACGACCAGCCTTGTCGAATGCTACCAGTAGATCAGCTGTGGGAAGAACTTAGATTTTTGGATGTAGCTGGATCATGGTACCTGGTATCCTTGCTGAGAGCAGTTTTGGTGGACTGGCAAGAGAAAGCTTCTAAAGTTTCCTTGTTAAGTATCACAGAGACTCATTTCAGAGGTGTATCCTTCATTATATTATGGAAGTATCCCTCTCCCACGTTTACTAATAGTTTAAATCAGAATGAGATGTCTATTAATCTGACTAATTAGATTAATAGCTATTTCTAATGATGAATAATTATATATATATGTATATTATTCAGCATAAAAAGAAATGAAATATCAAAATATTGATACATGCTACAATGTGGATAAACCTCAAAAACATACAAAGTGAAAGAAGCTAGACACAAAAAGTCACATGTTGTATTTCAATTATATGAAATATCCAGAATAGGTAAATCCATAGAGACAGAAAGGAGACTGCTGATTTCCAGAAACTGGGAGAAGAAAGAATGGGAAGTAATTGCCTAATGGGTTCAGGGTTTCCTTTTGGGGTGATGAAAATATTTTGGAACTAGACAGAGGTGGTGGTTGCATAACATTGTGAACCTACCTATTGCTACTGAATTTTTTACTTCAAAATGGTTAATTTTACGTTGTGTGAATTCTGCCTCAATAAAAAAATACTGGGGGGAAAAAGTATGGCCCACAGGACAAATCTGGCCCACTGCCTATTTTTATATAACCACAGCTAAGAATTGTTTTTACAGTTTTTAATTGTTGAAAGAAAATCCAAAGAAGAATAATATTTCATGACACATGAAAATTATATGAATTCAAATTTCAGTGTCTTTAAATAAAGTTTTAAAAGCCATGCCCATTTGTTTACTTATTATTTATGTCTGTTTTCATGCTACAATGGCAGAGTTGACTAGATGCAATAGAAACTGTGTGGCCTGCAAAACCTAAAATATTTACTCTCTTGCCCTTTACAGAGAAACTTTGCGGGACCCTAGTCTAACTCCTCAGAAGAAAAAAAATAGCCCTCCTAACTTTACAGCCAAGCTTGGCATTGTGAAGAGTTTTCTTCTGGAGAGATCCTCTACCCTTCTGTCAAAATCTCCAGAGTCTTTGAATATAGGTGTTTTTCAAAGAAGACATTGGGAGCTATCTGCCTTCCTCCTGGTTATGTCTTCACTTGATTAGCCTCCAAACTATGGTTAAAAATACTGTACCAAATGATAAGGAAGTGTTTCTAGTGCTGCAGTGAATGTCATAAAAATATCACCAATGGCATGCTCAGTGTGGCAGAGATTGGTACCAGAGAGAAGGACAGGAGAGTATTTCTGTCCCCTCTCCCTCCGGAGGGGGTACTCTCCAGAGAAAGCTAACCTCCACAGTTCTCTCCAACCCTCAGCCTCTTCTTTCTCACCCATTTCCTTAAAATCAAAGTAGTGAATGAGGGCCAGGGAGGGACCCACCAATGTCTGTAGAACTGCCATTCTCAGTTCTGACAGCTTTTCCAGTATCCTTGCCGAAGCTTCCCAAATCCTAGTCTGATCTGAAATGTGAAATGTGATGTCTCAGTTGCCCATTTTTCTATAACGTGAATGAGAGTGTGTACTCGTTCATTTTTGGTTTGCTTTTTTCGTTGTGCTGTTTTATTAAATATTCTCTCCTCACTGTCAATCCTTTCCCAGTGTAGCCCTTTGATTCAGATCCCTGGGAGACCTCTCCAGAAGAAGACCCACCTTTGCACTGTAGACGTATTCCTAGAAAGCTGAGGGGTCGATTTTGTGCACACTAACAGCTCATGCATGCTTTAACCAGTACTTCTAATTCTCTCTGTTTGGCCATGGCTCTTAAAACTTTTAGCAATTTGGTCTGCTTCATGTTGTTAGAGGTCCTTAAACAATTAACTTATCACATTAATACATAAGCAAAATATAATTATACATTATTATTATACATAAATGTTTAAGTATTATTTAAATAAAAATATTAATAGATTTGGGGGCCAGCCCCATGGCTGAGTGGTTAAATTCCGTGCACTCCACTTCCGGAGTCCCAGGTTCGCGGGTTCAGATACTGGGTGCAGACCTACTCCGCTCACCAGCCATGCTGTGGAGGCATCCCACGTACAAAGTAGAGGAAGATTGGCACAGATGTTAACTCACTGTGAATCTTCCAAGTATTTGAGTAAAGTTTTACAAAGCAAGGATCAACTTGCTTGTTTGTAAACTGAGATATAAGGGAGGGGTTTGGGTGTAGTACACACTGGAGAGTAGAATGATGTACTTAGACTATGCTCTATCTGGGTCACGCATGATCAAATCCTAAATTTGGAATGTCCAGTTCAGCCTTAAGGAATCTGGAAATCAGAACCTCAGGGAACGTCACTATTCACTGTTGCGGGTGATGCACCTTCTAGCCAGATCACCACTTACTTTGGCATGATGAGTTATACTTACCAAAGAGAGGGCCCCTTGATATTCCCAATTTATGATCATGACGCCCCTTCTCAGATGGGGAGACTGAGGCTCAGAGATCAAGTGCCTTGTCCAAGATCTCAGAGCTAAGGACTACTATCTAAAATTTGATGCCTTAGGCCCAACTTTTCCACCCCACCATGATATCTTTGTTTATCTTATATATTATGTATTCATGTACATACATACATATCCAGATATGAATATACAAATATAATACAATTTATGCATAGAAGCTTTAATAGTTATCATACTTTTGTACTTTTGTATTCTTACATTTGTACTTCTCTACCCTGGCTCCTCTCTTCCTTTTAAAAGGGTCAACCAAGAGGAGAACACTGTTTTTATTAAGGGCACTTATGACATCAGTGTCATTTTCAAAACAAAAAATAAGTCCCTCAATAAGTGCATACAGACCTAGAAACAGCAGAGTACACTTATATTGGCTAATGTGTTTGCAGAATTGACTCCTAATGCATTATTAATCATGTAAGTCATCACAAGCTTAGAGGGTTTGGGAATAAAGTCTGCCATGGGAAGGACTCTTTATTTCCCACGGTTTCTCTCTGCATGTTTTCAAGGGCCTGCACTGGGCTCTGCAGCAGTAGAGCCCATCATCTCTTACGCGTGTCTGTTACATGGACGCACATCTCTACAGTGGCCAGCTCATCCTGAAAACTCCTGTTCACGTTCATCAACTATGAGAGCCTATTTGTAACCCACCACAAATGGGATCAGAATGCCTCTTCTAAAGAAAGTATTAAGACAGGAACAGTGACAGACCCAGAATCTTCTAAGGAAAACTTTTGGTGCCTAGAAACTCCTTGCTCCTTCTCCTCCAACCCTCCAACCCCATCCTCATGGACGGTGATTATATACTTGTGCCTTTATTTTATCATTATCAGAGACAGTCAAAGCTGAGAGGGCCATAAATGTCCTTCTAATTCTACTTTTTCAACTTCAGCAGAAGAAATCCAGGCCAGACCGGCGTAGAGGTTTGCCGATGTGCAGATTGCTGGCGGGAGGCAGTGGGGAGAGGGCAAGAGAGTTGGGCTTCCAAGTTGTGTAGTCCTGGACCTTATTCCTGCCTCTTCTTCATGAATTGCATATCCCTGGGCCCCAGTTCACTACCTGTAAAAGTAAGAGAACAAAAATCCCTACCTCACAGGACCGTAGGAATAATAACAGCGGGGAAAAGTTCCAATACTGAGCTCCACAGCTACAGAGTTACATACTCACCCAACTCAACATTTGTTCATTCTTTTCCGGTGAAGTTATCAGTTACTCCTGCCTCCTCTAGTTAAAATAATGTTTTGCATATAAAAGGTAATATTTATTAATAAAATGAAGAAATATTCAGGAAATTGCCTAACACAATGTGCAAGATCTCAATAATTTTTAATTCCTTCCTGCCTTCTCTCCTTTCTGTAGAATCAGAATGAGAATTCAAGTTTCTGATTTCTGTACAATGTTCTTTCATCTCAAATGTGTGTGTGTTTGCATTTTCACTGAAAAACTCCTTCAATCTTAGTTCTACTCATTTTGTCCTCCATTCATTTATCTTTCTTTCAAATCACCCTTTGTCCACGAGAAGGGATAGAATCATGCACAGTGACTCCATTTGGCTTAGCTGCCTTCATGTGGCTTCAGAATCTTAGAAATGTCTCCATATTCTTATTTGACATCAAAGAGAATTAGGGAATAAAAGTAATGGGAATACATCCCATGTTCTGTAAGTATTATTTTTAATTCCACTATGGAATGTTGGCATCTCCAAATCTTTCTGTGAATATTGAGATTTTGAAGCCACAAGTTTTTAATAATGGCACTAAAGAGAGAGAATTTCTGCATTCTTGTCCCAGAAATCGAAATTCCACGTGTGATCATTCAGGCCATCATTCATATGTGTGAGGTCAGTTGTTTTGCATTGTGTCAGTACATGAAACCATGGCTAAATTGTTATACTTACGCACTCCCATAATCAGGTATGTTTGGGTATAGAGTGGCAGACACTTCTGGGTTATATATATGAAGTAAATGCAATATTAGAAATCTGAGGCATCTCTCTGTCAGGGTAACGTACCATTCACAGAAGCTATAGTATGTCATCTGGGAGCCATGGCAGGAACTCATACCAGGAGGAAGCAGAGGTCAGTGTAGGTGGTGGCTGGGAGAAGTCCGCAAGCAGAATGACAAAAGTCATGGCGTGCAGCTAATTTGATTCTGGTCCAGATAGTTGTCAACATCTGCTTTGAGGAGGGTATGAAAAACCAGTAAGAGAGACGGAGAGAGTGATTTCCAGAATTAGCTTTCAGCCCACTTCCTAGGTCAGGTAGGCATCTAATGGAACAGTCTACAACCTGGAATGCAGGCCAGGAGCTTGGCGAGTTCGGAGTCCTAGTGAGCCAAGATGAGGCCACATTGGAGCATTGGTATGAAAAGCAAGACCTATCAGTTGGGAACCCATATAGCAGAGACCTGCAGGCAGGCTAGACCTCGGTGCTCAGACAAGCCCTCAGGAGTCAGGAAGTCACAAAAAGAAATCTAGCTCTTTCCATAGTATGAGCCTCAGCATTCTTACCTTGGGCACTTCTCTGGCCCAGGCCGGGGCAGGTTGATCATTCCTGATGGACAGTAACATAGTTTGTGCCAAGGACTTTCCTGGCCACAGAGGTTCCAGAGGGGAATAAACCAGTGTTCCATGTCAAGGGTCTGTTGTGATAGATTCTCAGGGAAGGGTGAGAGAACAGAGAGTGGCGGGTCCTATAGTTGTAGAAGGAGGGAGGCTGTATGTGCAAGTGGCCTTGGAAAATACTCTTAGGGGATACGAGAAGATGAGAGGCTGTTTAGCAGTTGAACAAGAGAAGAAGCAGGACAGTGTGAGCAACCCTCGAGAGGCCTGATCCAGCCACCCTTGCCAGGAACCACAACTGATCTGGTAAAAGAAAGGAGGAGACCAAGGTGGAGCATGTTGAAAATGAAGCAAGGAAAGAAGGCAGAAGTCACATCACGGAGGGCTTCTTAACTGATTCCCACATGACTCTGTTTCATTCCTTGTGTTACTGTGTATTCAAGGGTAAACACCCTGTGAATAATGCTAATTGCATTATAATGCCTGTTTTTATTATCCAGTGGAGCTTTTGTTATAGCCTTTAGTTTAAAAATAGTAACTCTGCCATCTTTACTACTATTTGCAGAGTCCCTAGCCCTTTAATGCCTCTGGTCTGCCCAGGGACCAAATATTCACCCACTGCTTTTGCTCTCATCTCTCTAGCTTTGAGACCCTTCTGTGACATGGGCTTCTAGCCCTCTCTAGAATCAGCCACTCTTTTTTTTTTTTTTTTTAAAGTAAGATTAGCCCTGAGCTAATATCTGCCACCAATCCTCCTCTTTTTGCTGAGGAAGATTGGCCCTGAGCTAACATCCATACCCATCTTCCTCTACTTTATATGTGGGACGCCTGCCACAGCATGGTTTGACAAGCAGTGCATACGTCCGCACCCGGGATCCAAACTGGCAAACCCTGGGCCACAGGAGCAGAATGTGCGAACTTAACTGCTGAGCCACCAGGCCAGCCCCTAGGCTCTGCCACCCTTGATGCATGCATCCCTTGCAGTTTTCTCTCCCAGCCATGGGTTTACCACTGGAGGTTGAGGGGAATCCAGTAGCTAAACCTAGAACACGGGCCTGGAGAGTCTTTGGACTATCTTACCTGTGTTTACCTTTGAATCATTTATAGATATTTTATGTACTCCAAGAAATATTTATGAATATATTTATATTCTTATTTTTATATATATAGTTCTATATTTTTTAAGTTTTTTTCCCAAACCATAGTAAAAAGTCTTTTTTATTTTCTAATTTACATTAATTTTAATCAAATAAATTGCAGGAGTAATTCTATAGTTGTACAATCTAGAAGCAAACTAATTATTAGTAACAATTATAACCATTGTTCCCTGCTGATTTAAGTGCCATACTATGATTACATTTCTTTTCTTATGCAAGTTTATTTTTTATTTATTCTCCATATTATTTTTATACATAAGTGATTTCAACTGTAAACCATTATTTTATCCTTAACTCTGAGACCATATGAAATTTGACTAAGCGTTAAGCAAAGCCTCGATGGCAAAATCTTATCAAAATGAGTCTGCCCGACTGTTTTACAGATACATATGTAACCAATTTCATTTAAAAAAAAAAAAAAAGAGCCTGTCACCCAGTGCAGTCGATTCAGCCATCTGCATTCAGAAAAATTCCCTCAATATTTTCTCCCCTCATCTATGTATAGACCTCTTCATTCATTAGAGCCTCAATACTTGGTTTTCTATGGACAGGTCACTTATCCATAGTGGTAAATGATACCATGCTCATAAAACAGCCCAGTGCCTGACAGCTAATCGGTGTTGTATTGGCTTGGATTGATCCGTTCCAAACTCTATTTGAATATCGTAACTAACATTCTTAGCAATTTTCAACTGTACCTCATAAAGCTATCTTAGACTTATCCCAGAGGTTCAAATCCCAGAAAAGAACTGATGGCTTATGTGATGTGCTGGCCCCATGTTTTCTCTACATCTCCACATACCGAAGGCCACATTGTTTCAAAGCGCTGACCTGACCCAGTTTTCAGCAGCTTCATTTTTTACGCACTTTTTTTCACAGTTCAACATGAGAATAGTTTAAAGATGGTGTCAATGGTACTGAAAATACTACAATGGATACTGTCTTGCTTCAGAAAGGCAACCACTTTCATCCTCTTTGTTTCTTCTGACATTTATTTCACTATTTCTAAATGCTGTGCTTCTCCTACTACGTATTGATTAATCAAACATTTTTCAGCTTCTTGCTATAGAAGATGAGGATTCATCTCTTGCACCTCCAACACCCCTTGCTTGTTCCCTTTTTTCTTGCTCTCACCTTTACCAAAGAATTATACGACCATCTTTGCTCCCTTGCTTTCATCTTCCCAAGTAATTTTATCATAATTTTGTGCTAACTAGGTGACCAATTTATACACTATTGTGACTATTGCTAACTTCTGGTTCAAGTATCACACTATGATTACATTTCTTTCCTTACACAGGTTTTATATTTCCTCAAATTAGAAATTGCCTTCCTCATTTCCATAACTTTTCATGCACCTATAATTGTTTTTTCAAATGCTCCCATATATCTGTCAAATGTTATGTCTATTATAAAATCCAAACCTCAAAAGCATTGATAAACTTTTAAGTTCCATTTTTTCCCAAGTCTGCTGCTTTCCTTCATCTTGCAGCTCCTATCTAGGGCTATTGCAGAGGTGTCATTTGGGCGTGTCATTTCCCTCTCCTGTGTGTCAGTCCTTCTGCTGTCCACTGGGTCTGATATTTGCCTCTTCCTTGATTTGCTCCCTCATCTTTCTAAATCAAGTTCTTCAGTAGTTTTCTAAGAAAGGGTATGTGGAAAGTAAATATTTTGAATCTCTGAAGATCTGAATATGTATTTATTCTGCCTTCATACTTGTTGGCGATTTGGCTAGGTATAAAATTCTAGGTTGGAAATTATTTTTTTCTTTCAGAATTTTGAAATTCCACAGTTTTAAAGCTGCATGACCTTCTTGTTTCCAAGTCGCTATTGGGAAATCCAATCTTTTTCTCTTCTACTAAACTCCTCACCACATCTCCCATTGCTTTCTACCTTCCAAATACATGTTGAACTTTCTTCTACTCTTGAAACTTCTCCCAGTAACCTGGTTATTTGGGTTATACCATTTTTTCATTCTTGGACTATAATTTTATTGGAGTTTTTATGTGAATAAGTGGGAAACCAGTGTGGCCAGTCCACCATTTTTACTCAAAGTCCAGTGACACCTTTATATTTCCAAGTATTTAAACCCATGCAGACCCCTTTGTATATATTTTGACACTATTACTATTAGAAACCCTGAGAGTAGTTAGTACTATTCCCGTTTGATGGTGGGACAGGTAAGGATCCAGGAATGTTAGTATCGTTCTTAAGTTTAAAGAGCCAGCACAAGACAGATTAAAATTTAAAATCATGTTTTTCCCACTCTGTTGAGGCATAAGGGTCACATTAAGTGATGCCTTTGAGAAGGAGGTCACTAGTAATAGAAGAAGTCAGACCATAGCTCCCCCATAGCTTGCCACAGTAACTAACAACACTGCTGTGAGGTGAATTATTCCTTTGAACTATTCTCTGAGCCACAGAATACACACTTTCCTCTTCAATCACCTTGTTCTTCCACAATAGGAATTGGAACACCTAAAAACAAATAATTACTGATGGTCTGACTCATACCAAACATTGGAGTGTATTAGAACAGACAAGGAAAACTGAAATTATGGTGTTCAGGTCTGAAGGAAAATATACCTTAATATATAATGGTGCTATTTCAGAGTCCAGCACACAATGAAATAACTTTTCTCTTTGAAGCTTTTACTTACGTTCTCACATAGGGCACAAATAGCATTCTCTAATTTGAAAGCAAAAAATAAGTAATTTCTTTCGAAGTTCAGTCTTTTGAAGGCATTGCAGCCTTTCAGCTAAGTGGTTATTCTCAAAAAGGAAAAGAGACTTTCCAACTAGTATTTATGAACAAGTACACATACCCAGTAATTTATGGTGTGTTTATATGTCACTTTGACTTTCTATGGTTATAACGGCAGACGTGCTTTGTGTTAAATGATGCTTTCCTGAAGGGAATTTTCAGGTAACACCTCCTGAAGGGTGTTTAGGTCTTTGTCCAGTCAGAAGTTTGCCTGTTGCTTTTCCCAGCTGAATGTCAGGTTCTTGTAGTCTCTCATTTCATCATCTAATTATCCCCAAGTGCATCTTAATGTAGTTAAACAACCAAAAAAAAGGGAAGAAATGCTTGAGTCAAGCAGTGAAAGAGTGAAACTAGGCAGGACCTCCTCTGATCTGGAACAAATCGTTCTTGGACTCTCAGGCTTCTCATCTGTAAAATAAAGCCATACAGACAGATGATCTTCAAGCCCTCTTTCAGCTCTTGAATGCCATTTCTACACCATCAATGAATCAACTTCCACGTGTTATCTAAAGTAGTCACCACTGTTTCAATACTTATGTGACTATAAAAGATTTGTTCATTAGTTTATTTAATACATATTTATTTGGCATAATACTCAGAGCTGGGTATACAGTGGCAAATGAACGGACTCAGCCCTTAGCCTCATTGAGTTCATAGTTGAGAGGGAAAGGTAGACCAAAATAAACTTAAATAAATAATAATTTTAATAAGTGCTATGAAAGATAACAAGAGAATGCTGTCAGAAAGAATAATAGGAAAAATATAATTTAGACAAGGGAAGGTAAATGTTTCCAAGAAAACTTCATTGAAGAAATGACAGGAGATCGGAAGGGTGAGGAGTAGCTAGCTAAGTAAGATTGGTATAAACAGCATTCCAGGCATATGGGGCAGCATGCATAAAGACCGTAAAGAATTAAAGAGCTTGTGCATTCAAAGAACTTGAAGAAGGCCTTGCGGCAGAGCATCGCAAACAACAGGGGGTGGCCTGAGATAAAGGTAAATATGGGCTCCCACCAAATCATACAAAGTCTTGCTGAAATCGTGAGCACTTTGTATAACATCAGAAAGACAGACAAAACCTACTGAAAGATGACTAAGCAAGAGAAGGAGGTGACTCAAGTATACTTTTAAAAGATTACTCTGGTCACTGTACAAACATGGAAGATGGCAAAAATGGATAAAGGCAGTTCAGTTAGGAATTGGTCCAGACAAGGGATGATGGTGGTTTGGATGAGGAAGCAATGGTGGAGAAGAGAGTGGGTTTTACATATCTTAGGCTATCCTCATTTTGCATCTATGGTCAGCTGTAATATACAGTGGGATACCTGTGGCATCATGTCTCATGGTATATGGACATATTAATTCCCATACCTCCACTGAGATACAGGGAGTCTCATTGCCTCTCCTAGTGCTCTTCTTGGGCAGGATTCCACATGATCCAAATCTGATCCACAGGAAGTACTCACACATTCTTTTCCTGGCAAGCTTTTAAAGTGCAGGCCTTGCCTACACAACCGTCTCTCCTCAGTAAGCTGACAGGACCACTGGTCATCCACATCTCTCACTTTTATACTTTCCCAAGCATGAATATGGCCACAGTTGTGTGTCCCACAGACTCCAGGGGACATAGGCCAAGCTTTCCAAATAGTCTCCTCAAAACCCCTCTCAGTAGGACTAAGGAGAAAAGAAAGCACCGCCATCTTACTCATTACGTTAGAGGAGTAGGGATGGACCTAATAGGGCCTCAACAACTGTACAAAGAAATCCTCTCCCCAATCTCCCAGCTCTCTTCCTCTTTTCTAATATATACTTGATATCTTTGGTCATCTAAGAGCTGTAAAGTCCATTTTGGCACCTCATGTTTGAGGCCTCCTTGGGAACCTACCACCTCACTTCCATGTGGCAGAGCAGATGACACCTATTGTCCCACATACTCTTGTTCTGGACTAAACGGAGACAGAAAACATCCCACGTTAACATCCCCTCCTAGACTCCATATAACCACTTTCTAAATCAATAAATGCAGGTGTCCAACACCACTTCCATCTTCCTGAAGCTCCCATACCCTTCCCTCTTGTTTGTCCTCCCAGCGCCTTTCCAGTGCTGCTGCCTTGGGTCTTAGCACAGCAATGAGGTTGCCGAGATGCCTCTCTGCCTCTCCTCTCCTCCTCTGCCTTCTTTCTTCTCACCCTGTTGTGGCACCTTGTCCCAGGAGGCTAAGTGACTCACTACAGCAGTGGTTTCATTGCCACCCGCTTCCTCTTCCTCTGTCCCCAGGCAGGAGCTGGTGTCCGATTGAGCCTTCTCTCCCCTACTTTAAAGTGCCTTCAGTCCCATGTTCACAAAGACCATACTGTTCCCCCTTTATCAGTCATTTTCCTGAGATTTTGTCCAACAGCTCAGACTCTGTGATGGGAATTCAGGTAAAAATGGGGAAAATTTCAGGAGTTGCACCACTCGGCAAGACATATAGAAGAGCAGAAAGGGGTGACCTATATGAAGAGCAAAGGAAGTGGAATTTGCTAGTTTGAATTGAGAGAACCATGAAAGTGGAGGAGGCTGAGATTTCCTGCAGTAATGAATTGGAAGGATCCAGGGGAAAACCAGAGCTTATACCTTAGGTAGAAAATGTGGGAGAAGGTAAAAGAATCTACTATAATATTTTGTCCACTTTGAAAGCTTATACAAAAGTCACAGGGAAGAAGTACCTGGATTGTGGGAATAGCAACTTTTTCAGGGATTTCGTACTAGTCACCAAGAAAGGGTTGGTTATATCCTAACCAAAGCTCACCGTATATCTGACAGGAACAAACGCTAAGCACGGACTGCGCTGCAAGGCCTGTAAGATGAGCATCCACCACAAGTGCATGGACGGCCTGGCATCCCAGCGGTGCATGGGCAAGCTGGTAAGAGCTTGTGCAAGGAGTGAGCCCCAAAACCCCCTGCACAGGGCACCTGTCTGCCCTGATGGGATTACTTCATCTAAACTCCTTTCCTGCAGCGCCCTGAGAAGTGGACACTAGGAAAGTCGCCCCAGAATCCCTAGCTGGCCAACTTGGCTTCCTAGTTGGCATAATGACAGAGAAGAGGAGGAGCTTTGTCAACTTAAAAGATGAATGCCCCACATGTGAAAAGGACTCAGTGTCCTTAAATAGGGTGACCAACTTGTTCTGGGTTGAAACTTTCTCAGTTTTAGCACAGGAAGTGCCACACCCTGGAACTGTCCAGGTTTTAAAAGTGAAAGTCATCATCCCAGGAACCCCCTTAGCCCTATGCAAACTAGGATGGTTGGTCACCCTAGTGCTTAATGGACTGACAGCTCACTGGGTGTCGAGAATGGGATAGAGATTAACCACCACCACCACCCCCCCAAAAATGGAGAGAATAATAAAACTCTTTTCCACTTTCACAGATCAAGGTGGCCAAACCAAGGGAGGTTGGATAGTCCTGGCCTATTCTGGGCTGATCATACCATTTTAGGAGTGTGGGCTTTAGTACTGGTGCCACACATTGATAAAAAGAGCACTTTTGAGGATATTTGAAATTAAGATAGCCAAAGAATTGTAGAAGGGACCAAGAATGTCTACCCTAGAAGTACTTAGGGCAGGATAGCTGTCTTTAAAAAAATGTGAGACCTCTCACAAGGAAGAGGAATTTTTTTGTCCATGGTGGCTCCAGGACAAAGATCAAGGATCAGTAGGTACCAAGTCTTAACAATGAGAGGTAATGTCACCAAAGACCTGCCTCCGGGGTAAGTGAGAGCTCCTCCTACCCTCCGACCTCCCATCACTGACAGTGTTCAAGGAAGATACAACTTACCAAGAACATTGGAGAGGATTCTCTAATTCTAATAGGGGCTGGGCAACTAAGTTTCTTCCCAACACTGGGATATGGTAAATTGAGATGCTTAGAGAGTTCATCTCTTTACTCTGATGGCAATGTCCTCTTCTCTAAAACCCCTGCCTCACTTGTTCCCTTCCTCCTCCAATGGTGATTTCCACAAGCCAAGGCAAAGACCATGGATGAGAGGTCAGAAAAACAGAATGAAATTTAGAACACAAAGCAAATGATTCTGGGTGGAGCTAATCAGACATAGAAGTGCCTTTAGGCCTACCTCTGAGGTCTGCTTTCCCATGCCCCGGCCTTTTATGATTTTAATAAACCACAATAATAAGCTGTAGTGAAATAAATGCATGCCAGTCCATTTGTATCCTGGGAGATAACGAGGAGCCCAGACACACGGGAGGCTGCAGCGGGCTGCAGAAGGAAGAGAAACAGGACAGGGAAGGGCAAGGCTGAGGGCTTGCTTTCTGCATGGAGTGTAGCTTGCTTACTGGCACCTGTACCTCCCGCCTCCAAGGATGAATTATAGGACAAGTCAGCATTTTAAAAGGAGATAGGGAGGTGCCCCTGGAGAAACCAACTGGTTTCCTTTTTAGAGCTTTTGTGTGATTTCCTCCATCTCATCAGTGATGTTAGGCCTGTCTCTTTCTCATTCTCTCTCCAGCCAAAAGGGTTTCGGCGTTACTACAGCTCCCCCTTGCTCATTCATGAACAATTTGGATGCATTAAAGAAGTTATGCCCATTGGTGAGTTGAAACATTGCTGAGCTGAACTGGGTTTTGAGCAGCAATGTCAGCATTAATGGCTGCTATTCTCCCAGGGCTTCAAACTCAGTGGAGTGTGTTTGTGCATTTGTTTGGTGGCTGATTGGGTTATGATCGTTTGTTTATTTTGCTGAAGGGGAAACATAAAGTAGACCAAATTCACTAGGCATTTTCATCCTGTCCCTGATGAAGCTCGAAAAACACCCAACTCCCAAAGGCTGCTGAGTTACTATACCTCTCATCAGCTGCATGGTAGAGTGCAAAGAGCATGAAGTGTGTCATCCCACAGACCCGGCTCAAAGCCCAGCTTCCCCATTGACCAACTGTGTGCCTGAACAAGTTACGTGACCTGTCAGACCCTGCAAAATGAGAATACCATGGCTGCTTTTCCTGATTGTAGAAACTACATATAAATTATATACCATTGCTTAGAAGGAACTCAGTGAATATCAGTTATTCTTCAATGAGGATGAAAAAAAGTCTATTTATAGATATTTCTGGCTTGAATTTATTCTTTAACAGTATCTTTCAGTTTACTTCTATTTTTTCTCTCTCTCTGAAAATCTCTGCTTTTTTTTGGCCTTTTTTGGGAGGAGAAAGTAAGCTTTAAACTAGAAATTTATAAACTGGAAAGCTTTTAATTAGAAATTCATGAAGTCTGGTAATGTCAAATTCTTTGGAAAATACTGGCTTCCTACTGCAAACTTCGTGTCTCAGGGCTTCGTACCTCAGTGAGCAGAGCCTCACACAAGAAGCAAAACTGGTGTCCGGGAAGAACCTTGAAATTGGAGTCCTGGAGATGACTAGCAAAAGAGGAAAACCAACCAATCAGGAAGTGTTTGGGAGCAGAGAGTCCTGGGTGCAGTGGAGGGACCTGACAAATGGGCACATGCCATGGGGGACTCATCTCCAAGGAAAGCTTGACCACAAAAAGCCCCATTTTCCCAGGGGTTGGTGGGTCTGTGGTACAGAACCTGCTTCTCAGTTGCTGCTAACCGAAGAGATGTGATAGGTGGTTGGCTATGTTCCTGCCAGTTAACTGAGGAAAACTTTGTCTCAGATATGCTTTCTCTTCTGTTGCAGCCTGTGGCAATAAGGTGGACCCCGTCTATGAGACCCTCCGCTTCGGCACCTCCCTGGCCCAGAGAACAAAGAAGAGCAGCTCCGGCAGTGGCTCTGATTCGCCTCACAGAACCTCTGTAATTGTCCTCTTCCTGCCTCAGTCCACAGAGTTCCTGGGCAGGGCGGGCCTCAGGCACTGCAGTGTGAGGGGTTCCACCTAAACGCATCATGAGAGTGGGTCTGTGGGGGGTCAGGCAGCCTCCACAGGGAAACCCAAAGTGCCTTGGGCACTAAAGACTAATTTTCTGTTGCCAACACCTAGAGATCTTTGACTTTTCTCAAGAGATCATGCTTTTGGCCCCATGCTCCTTGACTCTTCCCACAAACTCCCTCCCCCCAACCCTCGCACCAAAATTAGGTAACATGTCAGTCAACACATAGAAAGATTTGGCCCAAACAATGAGCAGAAGCAGGGAAGATCCAGCTGTGTCCAGTTCTCCTTCCAGCTACATCCCAGTTCAAGAATAAGCCATTTCTCACACTGTCTCAGTCCTTTCTCTCTAAGGCAAAGTATGTCCCTTGATTTCACAGTAAATTGCCCTCCCCAGAGGCACTAGACCTGTGACTTAGTGGGGCTTCTCTCCATGAGACACTCACCCTCCCAAGCACCTCTCCTGTGTTTTATCAGATCTAAAATGAGTGTTCTGTGCATCTCTGGGATCTACTACCATAATTCTGTCCCTGGCTGTCCCAACCAGAATTTCTATAAACGCCCCCAAGTTGCCACACAACTCTGAAGCACATACGGAAGACCACCATCTCTCCTGCGGTGACAAGGACCTTCCAATTCACATTTCCAGTTAGGATAGCTTGCACTCAGTTATCAGTTCCATTGGTGCAGCCTCTGCTGGACTGGGAACTTCCAGGCAAGACACAGATGAGCCTCCAAATGGTCTATCCCACTGGGTCTTCGCAACATCAAGTGATTAGAGTAGATTGTGTGAGAAGGGCAGGGCGTACCCCCTGGAAAGGGCTCTCAGGGGCTGAGCTGAAGGAGCTCCCTCCTGGCTGTGAGTGAATCCACAAAATAACAGAGATTATAGACTGTGTATAGATACATAGGTCAGGTAGGTGAATAAGTAGGTATGTAGGTCCTCTGACAGATGCCACATGGTTATCCTGGAAGCCATCTTTAAACTCACTGAAAGCGTGTTCTTCATGGATTCCACTGATTTCTAAAAGAGAAGAACCAAAAATAATATTTAATCTTTTTCTTTGCTATACATAAAATTGATGTCAATTAGTTCTTTCTTCTACTCAACAAATGTGAATTAAGCACCTACAGTTTACTAACACGGTAGGCGACACAAAAGAAGTGGAGGACATGGCTCCTTACCCTTAGAATTCCAACTTATTTCTGAAGACAAAAGTAACAGATAAAAAAGCTGATGATAGCGCTTTTTTTTTAAATATTCTTTTATGTATCTTTTCCTATTTTTATTAAGAAGAAGAACATAGCATATTTGTGTTCAGGGTATTATAATAACTATATCATGTGAATGTACAGATGGAAAATGTTTAGCTTCAGTAGGCATTGCCTCAAAGCAGTGAGGGCGTAATTTGTGACATCTGAAGATACCTGATCCTGATGATCTTCCGAGGGAGGCTATAAATCAAATTGGCAGTCCCAATGATAATGTTAATTCATTTAGTGAAAGAAGGATAGAAATGGTGCTAAATGTGATGATAGCATACAAAGTGCATATGGATAGGATTTATATTGTATACAACTATGTTCTGGCTGAATGGATTGGATAATAATAATAAGAGTTTCTAGCACAGGGCCTGGCATAATTGGTACTCAATACATGGACATTGTTGCTGTTTTATTTTCATTCAGCATCTAGCCCATAGCTGGGTTTTCTTTGAACTTGAGTTATTATGAAATGAAACAAGAGTATAATCCATCAGACAGGCAAATACCTTATCTGAGAAGAGCATTTCCCAGAGCCCCCCTTTAACAGGGCCCATTCTCAGCCTCTGTAGGAAACCCCTGAATCAATCAAGGGCTCCACTCTGTTCTTCTGCTCAGCCTGTCTTTTCTGATGTGTCCTCTAGTCACTCCTTAAGTCGGGGTGTTCCCAGGAGTCTGCTTTGGATTGATCTTCTTGTTCTACATGCTCTTCCTGGTTATCTTTTTCGCATCCCTCTTATCCACCCACTATTCTAAACTAATGACTCCCATAGGTATTACCAATCCAAACCTCTTGCACAGTGCCAGACCAGTCCTACAGTTATCTCAAAATCAGTATGTCCAAACTAAACTCATGCTCCATTGGTGATTAGGTCCTGTAATTCAGAACTCAGAAATGTAGATGAAAAGGCCCTTCCTTGTCATCAGCAATGCTGGAACTTTGAGCCTTATCATCTCTCACCCAGATCATTATAAAGGAATAGCTGTGCTACTGTCTTGTTTTGAGTCTACTCTTAGCAATACCTCCAGATTTATCATCTTTTAAAGAAAGACCTTTTGTGTCCCCTACCACGTTAGTATTATGCTGATTGAAACACTCCGTTGACTTGCCCAAACTCTTTAGAATGGCATATAGGGTCTGTTCCTACCCTAAAGACCCACCATCCCTTGAACTTGCCAACTTCTTTGACATCTCCATGCCATAGAACATGCTGTTCCTCCTCGTTGAAATTCTTTAAGATCCGGCTTGGTTTTTACACAAACTATGAAGAGTTCTCAGACTCCCCCAAGCATGATGAGTTGCTCCTCCCGCAAGCCTTCAAAAACTCCTTTCTTAAAGGATATAGATGATTGTATTATAATTATCTGCTTTTGCATCTCTCTCCTGAACTAGATCCTGAGTAACTATACATCAGGGCCCCATTCCTTATCCATCTCACTACACCCTAGGCTGGCATATAGTAGGCACTCGAGAAATGCTTGAAGAATGAGAAAGAATGAACAAGGGATTCTTGAAGGGATTCTCAGAATCCTCAGGGATCCATACAACACTTCTTTTCTCATGTCCTCTGTCCCAAATACAGTTTGCTGCTCTCTGGATAGACGTGCTCAATCCAATTACTAGGCCTTGCCCACGCTTTCTCTCGGCCTCTGCAGACAGCATCTCTTTTCCTGGTCTGGGTTGGGTGCCTCTTCCCTGGGCACCCATGGCAACCAATTCATTAATCTTAGTGATTTGCATATTTCTTGGTAATTTTCACTTTTTTGTTTCATTTTTCTCTTCTCCAGTCCCTTCCTCAACTAGACTAAGCTGCTTAGATGCAAGGACTTTTTGTCCACTTTATTCCCATTACTTTATAACAGTTATTCCTCAACTTAGGTGGGTGTCAGAATCCACTGAAGAGCTTCGTGCAAATATAAAGGCGAAGGCCGTGTCCCACTTCAACAAGCCTGAGCCTCTGTGAGCTTTATTAGTTCTCCAAGTGATTCTGATACCCACCAAAGCTTGAGAACCACTGATTCACTGGGCCAGTCCAGTGTAGATTCTCGCTAAATAGGTGGTGAATGAATGAACAAACACCTTCCTCCGTCAAAATCCTTAGACTTTTAAAAAGGACCTAGAGCTGGGAATGAATTAAATCAGTGGTTCTCAATGCACGGTCTCTAGGAACATGACTCTGAGAACCTGGGAATTGTTAGAGAGGCAAATTTGTATTTTCCTCTCAGACTTACAGAATCAAAAACTCTGGGATGGAGCCCAAGAATCTGGGTTTTAACAAACCCTCCAGGTGATGTTGATGCATGTTAGAGACTGAGTTAAATTAAAGATGTACATTTATTTCCAAGAAACTAGCCCTGCCAGCCCCCTCTTCTTTCTTTTTCATATTCTCTCTTGCTTGCCCTCACTTGCTCTTGCTCCGCCTCTGTGTGAACAGCTCTTGAATCACACATTCACAGTGGCTACCAGGCTGGATCTGGAGTTTGGAGCAGAGATTCAAGAATGCTAACCATGTCCCTAACCCCATGTACCATGCTGCATCTCCTTCCTCAGGAGGGTGACGAAGGCCATTGCTGCCAACAAGTTGGTTCCCCCAAAGCCGCACAGAGCTGGCTCTCAGCCTGTAGCCATCCCCCTTACAAGTGACGACTTTTTGTAGATACTACGCAGAAATGCAAAAGAAAAACACAAACAGTGCTGACCAGAGCAGGAAGACATCTGTCCTCTTTGACCTGCACACAGAAGGGGCCTTTCCCATGTCTCTGGTGAGAGCCAACATGTCCTCATCCCACTCCCAGTTCAGGCATCTCCCTTGCTTGTCAGAGGCTGGCGTTGGTGGAAGAGCAAATGGAAAGCCAGACGAGGGAGGCAAGAATGGAGAGGAGGTCCCCCAGTGATGGCCCTGCCCTACCCACAGCGAAAGCAGAAGGCTGCTCCCACGGTTGTGAGCTCTGCTGAACTCACGGCAGGGAGGCATCCTCAGAAACACACGGTCAGCAATGAACACTTTAGTCTCCACATTTTTGGCTCATGCTAAGCGGCAGCAAGAACATCTGAGAGACAATTTAAGGATGTCCACTTTGCTTTCATGTCTAAAATAGTTTTGTTTCTAGCAGTGTCTGCACCCTACAGACTGGTTTTAGGCGCAGAAAGCATAGTTTTCCGAAAGTCAATAAGGTATCCATTCGTCATAGTCCACTTAGACTTCCAGGCACTGGTTCCATCCATAAATATTTCTTGAAATTTTGCTCTGTGAAGGCATTGTTCTGAGAGCTGCAGGGAGACAAAGACAAATCAAATTATTCTTAAATATCTGCCACATCACTCTTTCCCCAGAGTCCAACTTGCCTCATTGGAAGAAAACAGAAACAATTGATTGGTACTTGAAATGGATTTTGCTTCCTTCCTGCAGGGTCAAATGATAATGAACTTCAGCCTCTTGCCATTCTCATGGTATTGTTGCGTCCCACAGCTGACGTGTTCCCACGTAGCAAAGCTCTGTCCCCCAGGTTTACTTTCTTCCAGGGTTGTGGAGCATTCGCTTTACAATGTCAGGAAGTCGCTGCCTGGCTGTTTCGAAATTGTTATGTTTCCTTTAATGTGCTTTCAAATGTTCTAGAGCATAAAAGGCTTGAAAGCTTTGGGAAGGCCAGCAGAAACCAAATTCAAAAAACTTTCTGCGAGTTGGTTGGCTAGTTTATGAATAATCTTCAATTTCATAAGATTAAATTACCATAATAATAGCAACTTTTGTTCAGAAATAGTGAGCTTCAAAGGAGCAGGGTACCAGTGACTTAGAGACCCTGTGACATTTATTGTTTTTCTTATTTCTGATGTGCCATGAAAGTAAGAATAGCTGAAGAAAGTCTTAAAGCTAAATTGTAACAAAAATCAGTCTCCAGAGGGTGGTGCAAAATGCTCCAGACCTGACTAGGAAAGCCAGGAAGGCAAACTTGTCCCTCTCTGTTAAGATATAAATAAATTACTTTTTTAAATGTGACTCTCCTCTGAGGCCCCCTAAATTCCTCTTTTGAAGAAGCTGGAGCTGGGGCCAGCCTGGTGGCGTGGTAATTAAGTTCACACACTCCACTTTGACAGCCCAGGGTTTGTAGGTTCAGATCCCGGGTGCAGACCTACCCACCGCTCATTGAGCCATGCTGTGGCAGCATCCCACATACAAAAAAATAGAGAAAGAAAGGCAAAAATGTTAGCTCAGGGCTAAGCTTCCTCACCAAAAAAAAAAGAAGGTGGAACCAAGCTGATAGAAGTTGGGGCGTCTGGCCCTTTGAAAAAGGCCGTTCGAAATCAGTGGTATGCTGGTAAATGTTTAACCGCTGGCTGGCGTTGGAGGCTACATTGTAGCATTTGCCAATTTCCATGGTGTTAATACTCCCACCATGGCCAATTTTAAGCTAACAATGTGATGACCCTGAAGACTCTCCCCAGCACCTGTGAGCGGCTCCAGCACACCACTGGATGAAGCACAGTGCTTAAGAACATGAGCTCTGGAGACAATGCCTGGGGTTTGAACCCGAGCTCCACCAAATATTAGCTCTGGAACCTAGAATAGAGTTACTGATTCTCTGTGGGCTTCAGCTTCCTATCTGACAAATAAGTCTAACATAGGATTATTGTGAAGCACAAATGAAATGATACATATAAAGTACTTATAAGATAAATGATCGGTAACCATTACTATTTAGAGTGCAGGTATTATTACTATTGTTATTATTTCTATAACAACAGAATTCATTGTGTAACAACTTAGAAGTCATTCTTCGAAGTAGAGAACGGCTATGACTTCTCTTATTTAAAAAAAAAAAAACAAGGGCAAAATAAGTATAATCATGCACTGTATAACCTGTCAGTCAATGATGGACCACATATACAATGTGGTCCCATAAGATTAGTACCACGTAGCCTAGGTGTGGAGTAGGCTACAGCATCTAGATTTGTGTAAGTACACTCTGTGATGTTCACACAATGGTGAAATCTCCTAACAATGCATTTCTCAGAACCTATCCCCATCCTTAAGCAACACGTGACTGATTTTTTGCAGCAATGGAATAGCATTTAACTCATACCTAGGTAATGATCCCTCAGTAGAGCATCTTATTCCTTATAATTAATATTTAAAACTCACCTATAGAAAGAGCTATAATTCTACTGAAAATTTTAAACAACAGGATATGTTCAGGAATTCTAATTTCTCTCTGTTGTCACTTCCTGGGAAGAAGCCTAACTGAGAACTGTGCATCTAGACATTCATTTGACACTCATTGGGTATCTGTCATATGCCAAGCCTTGAACCTGCAACAGACACCTGAAGGGAGGGACAGTCCATGAGGGAACACATGGCCTCTCTAAAGTTAGCCAAACAGACAAGACAGCAATGATTGGGTTCTTAAGACAGCGTCCACCTTAGTTCTATTGACATCAAAATCCCTGCCCAGTTGGCCCACTGATATGACATTGCTCACTCCACGCTGTTCCCTCTTTTCTCCAAGACTTCAGATCTTGTGGAGGTTCCTGAAGAAGCTGACGGAGGGTACGACCTACGGAAACGCAGCAACAGCGGTGAGTGAGGAAGTGGGGCATCATGCATTGCCCCCTACATATGTGAATCACACTGGTCATCCAGGTCAGCAGGCGGAGAAAGTTGACTTCCAGTCACTCCTTCTCTGCTAGCTCTGGAACTCAATCTGAGCAAGGGTTCAACAATCTGGAGGGAAACTGGCCATAATTACTGGTGGAATTCAGTAATTTGTCTATAACATGCCCTGAGTCTAGTTTTTTACATTCCACATATAAGCGAGACCATACAATATTTGTCTTATATCTCCTGAGTTCTCATGCCTTATGGATTTAGCTATATTGGGATTTAAGAGTCACTTCCAGACCTTTTTGTTACCATGTCATTTCCCCCACTGACCTATATTAGATTATCAAACCGTACCAGAAAGAAGCTACTCCATGCTACACTAAGGTACCTCAAACCAGGTGGGTGGGGGTGCCGGGGGGTGTGAGCCGCACACTTGGCTCCTCCCTGGCAGAGATAGCCAAGACTCAAAAACTGAGATGTGCAATCTAGCCAAACATTGTTTATTAGTATAATGTAATTTTCTAATAGCTTAAGCCCTTTTTACATTAGTTTATAAAATATTTGTTAAGTGCTAACTACGTTCTCTTGCTTGCTAACATTAAGAAAGAGCCACCTCTTAAACCCGAGCCTAAAGAAGCATCACCAGCCCATTATGGATGAATCTTTCTGAGCCTTTTTGATGTCAACAACTACGTAATCTCCACTCATTTACCCAATAAATATTTATGAAGCCTTTACTATCACCAGCAAAAATACATAGGTCATGGGGCCAGCCCGGTGGTGTAGTGGTTGGGTTCATGCACTCCACTTTGGCAGCCCAGGGTTCACAGGTTTGGATCCTGGGCGCAGACCTGGCACCATTCCTCAAGCTGCCCTGTGGCGGCGTCCCACACAGGATAAAGGAAGATTGGCACAGATGTTAGCTCAGGACCAATCTTCCTCACACACACACACAAAAAAAGTACATAGGTCACAAAACTGTCCTCAAGTTCCTCATAATCTAGTAAGGTTGTAGGTCCTGACTTACAGTGTTGACTTGGGCTGAATGGGTTTTCATGGCAGAAGTTACCCCACCGACCCTAATCCCTGTGTGGGAAGTGTGAGGATGTGCCCCCTTGGAGAGATTTTCCACTTGACTAGACATCCCTGCCTTTTCCAGACTGGAAGCAGAAGTTCTGCATTCAATGCCAGCAGCAGTCCTATGAGGTGTCACTTCCCCCTTCTTAGCTCTAGGAATTCATTGATGTCTCTTCTCTAGTTAGAACAGTATCTCTGTGATTCCCACAGGCAGCACGTGCTTAGCTTCCCCACGACTCTCCTTCCGAAATAGCGTCAGCGTTCCCCAGGGCCCCCCTGCCAAGCCCACACACACCTGCTAAAGCGCTCTGCTGGGGGAAGGATTCTTTGGCATCACGTGGGGAAAACTATACTCTCAGATCAATGCAGATATTCGTTGAGCAGTTAGCAGTACCATTAGAGAGACAAATGAGAGCGTGCTGGCTGCCAGGGGGACCATACAGGGGGGCAGTAACACAGCAGGCCCACCCAGCCCAAGTCTGTCCAGCAGTACAGATCCAGCAAGTTAACTTGGTCAGCAACTCCAGAAATCTTCAGCATCTGAGAACGAACTCACCAGAGACTGGTACATAAACCAGACCTGCATTTGAATACTTCAAGTCTGGTGAGCGGCTCTATCCCCTGAGTCTGACTTCTGCCTGCATCCTTCCCCGATGCCTCTCACCAGATCGCTGACGGCCTCCTCATTACTAACTGCACTGGATGTATTTCCTCCTTGGCCCCTCCTTGCTCTGAGGTGGACCACTGTACTTCACTTAGTGATCGTGTGGCCTTACAGCAGTGATCTCACCTCTCTCTGCCTCAGTCGCCTCATCTTTAAAATGAAGATAAAAAAATAACATCGAACTCATATTGTGTTGTGATCTTTAAAGAAGATAATGAATGTAAATACTATCCGTACATTGATGACTCTGAAACTTCATTTCTGGCATTAGGCTTCTTTGCTGCCGCCGGATGCCTAAAGCCTGCTGGGTGTGACCATCTGAATGTGGAACAGGCAACATAAAGTTCACACACACACACACTGGACTCCTGATTCCCTCACCCACCCGCTCACCCAAACTGGATTTTCGCCAGTTGTCCCTGCTCAGTAAATAGGAACTCCATGCTACCAGTTGCTCAGGCCAAAGCTTTTGGCGTCAGTCTTGACTCCCCCTTCTTCTCACACCTCCTGTCCAGTCTGTCAGCAGATCTTATCTTATGCTCTTCAAAATCATGCCCAGCAGGTGCCCACCACTGACCTCTCTGCCTCAGCCATCTTGTCCTAGCTTCACTGATGCTGTTGCTCACCTACCCCTTAGTAGTTAAGTTGTCTGTTTGCCCCGGGGATTTCTTTACTCAAAGAAGTGCTCTTCACAGGATTTTATAATGTGAAGCGTTATCTTTAGGGATCGTGGTTGCTATTCATAAAGTCATCAGAAGGTCGTAAAGTGTCAGAGGTGCAGCTTAGGGCCTCATTACTCCAAGTGTGACCCATCGACCAGCAGCCTGGGCATCACTTGAAAGAAAGCCCGTTAGAAATGCAAAATCTGAAGCCAACCTAGGATTGCAGAATTAGAATTTGCATGTCAATCTGTGACATGAATCTTGTTAAAATTCAAGAAGCAGGATTGGAAATCATTTAGTCCAATCCTCTCCCCTCCAGTACGCACACATACACACACACAACGCACACTGTATAGATAAGGAAACTGAGGCATAGAGTAATACATCTCAAAGACACCAAGTTGATTACTTGCCATCTCTTTTACATTAAGGGGCATTTTCACAGCCTTATTTACAGAAATCTTTTGAAAGAACTTAGCAAGAAATAAACCTCTAAAAAGCTTTGGAGATCTATTAACTATTCCTTTGATCAGCAATAGCTTCCTTTACAATGCACCTTTGGAGGCTGGAGGGATTAATTATGCAGCAGTTTGCTTCAAAACATTTTCCTTTGATTGGATTTAATCCTCTGTCCATGCAGTTTGAGAAACAACACAGAGAAAGCAGCCTGCTCATGTGGTCCACGTCCCACCCGTCTTCTCACAGTCATGGCAAGGAGGGTGCTGGCTATTCAGAAGGAGGGTTTGGCCTTCCAGTCACAAGGAGTTCTGTCTTACATGTTTCACTTATGTTCTAAAACATACACAGTGCACAGGCATTATTTCTGCCAGCCAGGTGTTATGTCAAAATCCTTTTGGAATTTTTTCCAAAAGAATATTTCCAAAGCCACCTTAGAAGAGGGTACAATTCATACCCATTCCTTTACTCCTAAGAGTGTACTCTCTGCTTTCTCTCTTACAAGGTCTCTCTTGGGCGGGTCTAAGTGTTTCTTGTTGTTTCCAACACTGTTCCTGAGTGCACTAGAAATGTAAATGGGGAGAATTGGTCTTCACCTTGGGCTTACCTGCCAGAAACTCCATTCAAAGCAAGTAATGAGCAAAGGAAGAAGTGAAATCCAGGCTGCCTATTTCAGCTCCAAATGCCAAATAATGACGTTCCTGGCTGCCTTCAGTAACTGTATGTCATTATGACTGCATGCGATCATAACTTTCCTGGAAGAGAAGCAGGGGCAACAGAACATAGCAAGATAAATTCCTAGAAATATTCTTCAAAGAGGACTGGGTTAATCACATGCACTTGAGGGTATTACGAAGCCCAATATTATCTTACTTTTTACTAAAGCAAAGAAATTTTGCCCAGAAAGAAAAAAGGCAAGATCAGATTCAGAAAATTCATCCTTGCTTTAATGTGCACTGGTTTTATATCTCAAATTTTCATTTGTCACCATAAAAATGAAGCAAATATTTTAATGGCCTCTTTAGCAGATGCCCCTGGTTTTGGTCCCTCTCCGGTGGACAATTCCCAAATTACAGATGCAAATATTTGTGGTGTGTTTCTGCAACACTCATTTAATATCTAGTCAAGGTAAATATCTCTTTAAAAGCATAGAAGATTCTCTTTTCAGCTATGTGGAGGGCTGGATTTTCAGAGAAATTTTTCCAAGTTTAACACTCCTGTTAAACTGGGAAGAGAACTGCTAGGAGATAGAATAAAAAGGAATTAAAAAGAAATTTCTAGTTAATGCATGGCTGAGCTTGCAGCAAAATAAGGCAATTCCTTAGAGTCTAGAAATGACAATAAAGCGTGAATCCAAAGACATAAGCAAGTGGAGGCCAATGTTTACTCTGCACATTCCTGGGCCCTCAGATTGTGGAAGACTAGGCCCCATGCATGGACAATAGAGGACAAAACCTAGGGAGTGGGCAGGGTAATAGGTTGGACGAGAGGCCCTTTGGGAAAATGCTGATACCCCAAAAGGCACCCTTAGTGGCACTAGGAAAAAAGAATATCCTGCAGAGGAATTTGGTAAAGGAAAATGCTTCTGGCCTTAGCTCAGGTGTAAAAGAAAAGAAAGAAATAGGGTGAAGGGGACAGAGAAAGGAAGGAGGGAGGGAAAGGAAAGAGGGGAAAAAAGGAAAGTCTTCTTACTTGGGTTTGGGGCCTCAATTCATACTACCTGTACAGACAAAGTAAAATAATATGAAATTTGAGTTTAACTAAGTTTAATGTGGCCCAGATGTGATAAAATCACCAGGCATTTGGCAGAAGTAAATACAAACCCTCTCTGGAGGAAGAGAATTTAAACCTAGACCTCAAAAATTTCTACCAATGAACTTTCAAATAATATGAGCTAAGAATCAAAATTCACCAAACACACAAGAAAATGAGCTACGATGATTGAGAGTTGGCCAAAACAACTAATTTTATTATCAGACTCTCAGAGACTATGTATGTTGGAATTATCAAATATGGTAATGTGTTGCCTAATAGTGGGGATATGTTCTGAGAAATGTGTCATTAGGCAATTCCATTATTGTGCAAACAACATAGGGTATACATACACAAACCTAGATGGTATAGCTTATTATACACCTAGGCTACATGGTACTAATCTTATGGAACCACCATCATATATGTGGTTTGTCATTGACCAAAACATCACTATACAGTGCATGACTGAAAAAAAATATGTAACTATATAGTTATACATGTTTAAAGATATAAAAAATGGACTAGAAAATATAACAAAGGAACAAGAGACTACAAAAATTGAACAGGCAAATTTTAAGAAAAACCAAATGGAACTTCTAGAAATAAAAATAAAAAGAAATTTGATTGATGGATTTAATAGCATACTAGATATAGCTGAGGAGAGAATTAGTACCCTGGAATATAGAGCCAAAGAAGTTGCTGAGAGTAGAGCCACGGAGGCAAAGCAATGGAATTCGTGAAAGTAAAAGAGACACGGAAGATGAGTGAGAAAGTCCAACGTGAAGCTAACTGACATTTTAGAAGTACGTAAAGAGAAAATGGGCAAGAGACAAGGTTCAAGAAGATCCTGGCTAAGAATTTTTCAGAACTTATTAAAGACATTAATGCTTAAATTCAGAAATCTATACCTTGACCCATCTTGGTGAAACTGCAGAATTTCAAAGATGAAAGCAAATAGTAAATGCAGGCTGAAAGACGGATTACCTACAAAGGAATGAAAATTAGACTGAGAGCTACTTCTTATAAGTTACAGTACAGTGATATCTTCAATATACTGCAAGAAAAATAACTCAACAGAATTATAAATGAAACAAAAGCAAAACTATCCTTCAAGAATATATTTTCAGACAAGAACTGCATCTTCAGTGCAGTTAAGACCCACACTCAAGAAATTTCAAAAAGATGTATTTCAAAAAAGAAAATGTGATCTCAAAGGAAGGATCAAGAAGCAAGGAATGAAGAACAAAGAAAGTGATAAACATGTGGCTAAATCTAAGTAAACATTGGCTACATAAAAAAAAACAATAATGTTAATAAAAAGTTGTTAATAAAACGTTAACTAAAATACTGGATATTTAAGTGAGAAATGGATAAAGAGTCTTATATTGTTTTGGAGGAGAGTAAAGATATTATTTCACTTCAGATTTTGATAATATATACCTCATAACATTTCTAGAATAATCACTAAAAGAATAAAAAATAGATTTAACTTTCAAAACCAGAAAGGGAATAAATTTGAATGATGAGAAGGAGAAAAAAGCTAATCAACTCAAAAGAGGGCAAGAAAAGGGGTGGTGGGAGGGAGACAGAAGTAGAAAAAAAGTGTAGAAAGTTTGAGACAAATAGAAAATACAAAATAAAATATTAGGAATGTAAATTTATCAATAATCAAAATTCATCTAAATCAACTAAACACTAAATAAAAGACACAGTTTACAGACTGGATTTTTAAAATGATCTATACACTATTTATAAACATCTAAAACATAAGGACAAAGAAAGTTTAAAGGTAAAAGTAATTATTTTAAAAAGTTACCACAGACAAATATTAAGCAAAAAAAGATTATATAGCTATAGTAATGTGTAAAAAAAAGCATTACTAAAGAAAAAGAGCATATTACATGGTCATGTCTGCTTCATCACAAGATATATATTTTCAAACTTGCATCTACCGAATACATAGCCCCAAAATGACAAAAACTCAAGGAGAAAATGGCAGAACTCTTAGGAAAATTGATATCCCTCTTTGTGGTGAGAGATTTTAACACCCTTCTCAATCACTGACAAATCAGATAGACAACAAGATTCACTACACACATAAGGGACCTGAGGACACATTTGACAATCCTAATCTAATTGATTTAAAAAAGGACGCTCCACCTAACAAATGGAAAATTCAAATTCTTTTTAAGAACACATGGAAGAATTATAAAAATTAATCAAATATTAGGCCATAAAGCCGGCTCCATAAATTTTAAAGAATCAATATTGTGTAGAACACATCTTTCAGACTAAAATGCAATAAGATAGAAATCAACAGACAAAAGATAACCAGGAAAACCCATAATTTGGGAAATTAAAACACACTTTTAAAAAGTTCGTGTGTCAAGAAAGAATTTATAAGGACAACTGGACTATATCTAAAACTGAGTAGTAATGAAAACACTACTTATCAAAACTTGTGGGATGCAGCTAACATTGGGACTATAGAGTATTTAGCTTTAAAATTATTCTGTTAAAAAATAAAAGTCTAAAAGGTAATCGTCTAAGCATTATACTTAAGTCAGACAAAAGAAACAGAATAAACTTAAAGAAAGTGGTAGGAAGGCAATAATAAAGATAAGAGCAGAAATTATTAGATTACAAAGATAGATCAATAGATGCTGAGTGGTTCTTAAAAAATAAAATTTGTAGTCTCTAATAATTATTTGAGAATAAATGAGGGGCCGGCCTAGTGGCGCAGCGGTTAAGCGCATGCATTCCTCTTCCGCGGTCTGGGGTTCACCGGTTCGGATCCCGGATGTGGACATAGTACCACTTGGCAGCCCATGCTGTGGTAGGCATCCCATGTATAAAGTAGAGGTAGATGGGCATGGATGTTAGCTCAGGGCCAGTCTTCCTCAGAAAAAAGAGGAGGATTGGCAGCAGCTAGCTCAGGGCTAATCTTCCTCAAAAAAAAAAAAAAAATGAATAAAAGAGACAGATGAAGCAAAAAGCAATAACAAAAAGAGGAGATATATAACAGAGATTGAAAGGAAAATAAATGAATCTTGTGACTTACTTCAGGCCAATAAATTTTAAAACTCTTTTTAAATGGGCAGACACCAAGGAAGATATCAATGACCAAAGTCTGACTCAAGAAGAAATATAAATAGAGAACTTAATTTGTTTCTAATCATAATAGAAACTGAATTAATATTTTAAATTTCTGCACAACGAAAATACAAGGCCCAGACAATTTTGTAAGTACATTCTACCAAATATTTAAGGAATAAAAAAATTTCCAGATTACATAAACTCTTTCAGGAAAACAAAAATTGACAAGAAAGAAGGGCAGCTGCATTCTCTAACTCAGTTTATGAGACTAGTATAATCCTGACCTCCAAACCAAATGAAGGTGGTGTGAGAAAGGGAAAGCACTGGCTCATCTCCCTGTTGAATGTAGACACCGAAATCTGAAACAAAATCTTAGTAAACTGAATGGAATCATGTATTTTAAAAAGGTAACGCATAATTACCAAGTTGGACTCCTTCCAGGGATGCAAATCTGGGTCAATGTCAGATAAGCTAGTGATGTAACTTGTGCATTACCAGGCTAAAGAAGAAAAAACAAATAATCATCGCAATAGAAAGCACAGTGGTGGACATGGGCCTCACAACACTGGAAAGTAAAAAAGAAAGAATACGAAAAAGGAAAAGAGGAAAATTTGGGAGCCATGTGGCAAAAACTAAAGGTTCAGTTTGCATCTGTAACATTAGGAAATATGCCTGCATAATGACCATATTCTTTGAATACTTGTCATGGGTAAAATAAACAACCAAATTATCTTTGATAAAATGAATTTAAAGCACTAAACATACAACGTGTATGGTGTATTTTTGGTAAAATAGTTACCTCCTTTATTCCTTTCCCTTCAGATCAAAATCTTAGAAATAGTCGGAAGGAATAGATTTTAAAAATCAGTTTTTGTACTATTCCAGTTCTGCTTGCAACCATAAAGCTGAAAACACATTTGGGGTAACTTCAAATAATTTTCAGCATAGTTCACAAAAATGGTACACATTTCATACCAGATGGTTAATAGATATTCAATAAAAAGCTAAAATAATGTGAAATGACAAAATTGTAAAATCAGTCCAAACTGATCATTGCATATGCACTTTATGTAGTCTGCCTTCTTAGCTCCAATCAAGAACTTTCTAGCGAGATTCTCTTTGCATGTTTTTATTCAAATACTCAATATTCTTTTAGAAGTATCCAGTTTTATACTTACAGAATCAAGTGTTTATACCAGAACTTCAGATAATCACATAATACAGAGAAAAGTGTTGCTCAACTGAAGTTGAGTGGCCGAATATTGAGGCAGACAAGATCCATAGAATCGGGCTTTTGTTTTCCCTCACTACAAACCAGAGCTCCTCCACTGACTGCCTATGGCTTCCTAGAGATAATGGAATTGCATCCAAAGGCTCTGGAACTATAAACTGGAGAAGAGATATTTGCTAAGCATCAGTACATTTACAGGGGTTCTTGTTCTGAAGTGTATTTTCTGCATAAGGTTATTGAGTCCGTTCTAAGGACAATGGAGGTTGCCAGTGCACTAACTGAAATAGGTTATAGAGCTTTCTATTGTGTGTTTCTCTTCCTCTATTGATATTTCATTGATAATCTGAAGGGAGACCAAAGGGAAGAGTAAAGCAGCAATGTGTTATTTGTAAACGGCAAGTCATCTAAATGGTAGGTTCATTTTGACAACACAACTCTATGGTATAAACTTGGAAACATTTGCCACATCTTTGTTTAAGGATGATACACATGGTGAGAATAAGGTCATGATGTTGGTCAGTGGGGTAAATTTTGCTGATCCAACTGGCTAAAGCAGAAGCCCCCATACCCATCAGGGACCTCCCACAGCTGTGTACATGGACAGTGAAAGCTTCTGCCCATTTTAGGAAGCCTTGTTGTTTATCGAAGGCCACAGAGTGGCTGCTTAAATGCAAACAAAAGAGAATTATACATACCAAGAACAAACGAAATGAGAAACCACTATTTTATTTTTTATTCCAAATAACAGCCCCAACACATTGACAATACAAGATTGAGGAAATATTTTGAAGTTTAAAACTAATGTTTTTATCTACAAAATAGAATGTAGATGTCATTAAGATACTAGACTCAAGATATTGAAAATAGATAAAAGAATCTGGTATTTAGAAAAGGTAATTCAAATACAATTAAACTGGACCACACTTCACCCACCATCCTATTAACAAGAGATTTGATACATTCAGCAAAGATGAATGCCATGGTTTCTCCTCCTGAGGTGAGCACCACCAAATGAGACCAAGTTGTGAACACACAACTGCTGAGCAATCAAGAGGATGCGTGCTAGCTGGAGGCACGTACAAGGCTGTGGGCATGCAGAGGAGGTGATGCAGAATGTGCATGGGGAGGTGAAGGAAGCATCACGTGGAAGATGACATGAAAGCGGGGTCAGTGAGGGTGAGGAAGAGGCAGTGAGAAGTACAGTAGAGCTATTGGGCAGGGAATAAATAAAGCCACATCTCTCAAGCATGTTTCCAAAACATGGTGACTGGATCATAAACCTCCTGCTTTCTCTTGTTTCCTTCAGTGTTTACGTATCCAGAAAATGGCACTGACGATTTCAGAGACCAAGCAAAGAACATAAACCACCAGGTATTTATGGATGTCACAGAAGACAGACCAGATGGGGTCCTTAGATAACATTGCAGGTTACCACCCAAGTGGGTCATGAAATCAATTTAGTGGGTCCCAGATCAGCATCTTTAGAGAATAGAATATGATAATGTAGTATAATGTATCATGGCATAGACATCTTGGAGTGAAACAGAAATATCACAGTGCATCAAAGGTAAAAAGGATAAGTATTGTGTTGTACACTTTTGTTTCTGTTATATATGTTACATGCAAGTTGACACATACTCTAAAGTGTGTAAGTCATGTAAATATATAATATATTATTAATATATTTTATAGTATATGAATATGTATTATATTTTTATGTTCATGTATATATGCATAATTAGAACAGAAATATATAGCATAAAGTCCTTGAGCTTTGGAGAGCAGAGTGAATCATAGGTAAAAAGGATATAGTTTTGTGCAACTTTTATGTTTTACCTATGTAACATGTATTTATTAAATTATTATGTATTTATTTATATCATACAATTATATATTATATATCCTATATATAGTATTGTGTGTAGTATATTATATATCCTATGTAATATATAATTGTGCATATGCATATATTATATATTATACAATTATATGTGTGTATACTATAGATATTATATAATATGTAATATTGTATAATTATGTCATTTGATTTTTAATTTATTATGTATTATAAAGTGTAAACATTTATATAACATTAACATTTATTTGGCTAACAATAATAGATAATATTTACATAACACTTGTAAGACTCTTCTAGAGTCTATAAATTGGGCACAACAATAGAATCTATCTCACAGGGCTGTTGTGAGATGCAAGTATGCTAATACATGAGACATAATGCCTGGCACACGGTGGGCTATCAAAAATGGTAGTTTTTTTAATCTTTATTCAAAGATTTCACAGACAGTAGCTGGTGATTCCTTAATATAAACTAAATCAATCTGATGCCAAAATCTATGGTTTTTCACAGCATGAATGAACTCATTGCCAGATGAATATACCTGGTTCCCCTTAATATGCTAGCTACCAAATTTTAGGCTACCTGATAAAAAGTCAATTTTAGTAAGTGTAATTTGTTTACTGCTATTCATATCTCCCTCTTTTTATGGAGAAAATATTCCCATTCCTGGGGCCAAGCCTGTGTCACTTTTCATGAACAACTATATCAAAGAAAAAATTTATTTGAAGAAAATTGTAGTATTTCTGACAAAGATTTCCACATAATTGTTTTCGAATAGTTTGCAATGACATCAAACTCAGCTAAGAAATTAAAAGTAAACCCTTGGTTGAAACAAAGTCTTTAATAATGGTTAGATATTTTAACACTTAAGATCCATACACGGGAATTACATTGAATTAACTTCTCCATTTCCTATTTTCTTTCTCTCTTCTTTCCATTTTTTCCTCCTTGTTTCTCATTTTTCTTTTATTTTCTCTTTCAGGGACCTCTTTCCAAAGACCCATTACAGATGAACACCTATGTTGCCTTGTACAAATTTGTACCACAGGAGACTGAAGATTTGGAAATGAGGTAAAAAAATCATTTTTTAAAGAAGGAAGGAAGGAGGGAGGGATTGAAGGAGGGAAAATTTAGTCAGTATTTTTCCACGTGAAAAAATAATTCCATTTGTGCTACCTCCTAATGCTTCACAGCAGTGATTCTGAAACTCTAGTGTGCGTCCCATGACCTGCAGGGCTGGTGACAGAGAGCTTACTGGGGCCTACGCCTGGAGATTCTGAGTCAGCAGGCCTGGGGTGGGGCTTGAGAATTTGCATTTCTAACTGGTCTGCAGGTGGTTGTGATGCTGCTGATGTGGGGACCACACTTGAACAAGGATGGTTTTAGTACATCATGAACAGAACTGCTAATAGGAGTTTCATGAAGGTTAAGCATCAAATGCGCTTGGCATCCTGTGGGGTCTAACAAGGAATCAAAAATGTATTTAATGCTCAAATTAACTTTGATTGAAGAATCAAACTAAAATTATTTTTTTTATCCTGCGAGAGGCTAGCAGCTGCCCCCGGCTCACACCCTGAAGTCTGCTTTTGTTTCAGGAACTATCTCACTTCTTGGTAACCGAAACGCTGGGGAGGACAGGGTGAGCGTGGGGACCCTCAGGAAATCTCAGCCTTCCTCTTGACCAGTTGTTTCTTCATGTTTCAGAGATAGTTAAGGTGCAGTCAGTCCTCTGTTCACATCCTACTTATTGTTGAATTTAAGCAATTTATAAACATCTCATTACTATGATTTCCTTATTTATAAGAGAATAATAATGACCTCTTCCCCCAAGGTATTTGTGAGAATGAAATGAATAATGTTCATAAAGCATATAGCACAGTACCTAGACATCATAAACACTCAGTAACTGATAGTTATTACAGTTGTTATAACGTAGTGTTCGCTGGCCTGTCTCAAAGATGAGGTTTACTCCTTTCCTCCATTCATGAACCCAAACATAAGTAATCTTGGGAGAAGGCTTTGGTGTTTTCCATTCCTAGAGCAGGGTAGGAGGGGCTGCTTTTCCAGTCAAATAGGCCCTGGGAGATTGGCCTTTCCTCTTCAGAAGAGAATGGAGAGAGAAATTAGCACTGAAAACTATTGAAATGTCAGAGCATTAAGAAAATGTCCTCCATTTGGGGGTGGACTCCACTTGTCTGAATGCTATGGAGGCCAAGTTACCAGTCTGTGTCATTCCCAACAGATGGCTTCCAGAAGACCTTTTCTCTCCACCCTGGAGCTATTTGAGCTTCTCCACATCCTCAGGCTCGTGCCATTTCCCAGACATGATCCCTCTCACACTTGCCTGAGTATGGTTTCCCACCTCAGTGAAATCTGCCTCTCCCCTTCCACTTTCCCCAAAGCCTCTTAAAAAGAGAGAGCTACCAAAAAGGCTTCAGTTAGACCCTGTTTCCCAGGTTCCATATGCTGTTGGGTCAACTTCAGCAACTCGGCTGCCCCTCGTGATGAACATCTAGTAAGACTCCATAGCAGACGTGTGTACTGCCGGAGTCTGGTAACTCCCCGTGGCTCTCACTCAAGGTCAGCTTTGTTTCAATATTCATTTGCAGTCTGCTTTCAAGTGATTCTTGGGCCTTTCCAGAACAGAGTTTAGGGCCTGGCTTTTTAGATTTGTTCACACAACTAAGCTCTTGTACATCTGAGTTTTCATCACCATTGAGTAAGAACCGCCGTACCAAATTCACTGGGCTGGGGTTGCAAACACTACCTGAGCAGTCTGGCATCAGTGCTGGAGGAGGAGACGGCATTTATCCAGTGAAGCCCTATCATATCAGAGACATAACAAGCCCTGAAGGTTAGAGCCTACCTAGGATTCACCACTGGGGTGGCGCCTTGCTTTCAGCTTATGGTCCATAGTTAACTATCTGCTGATGAAGACAGGGACAACATATATTTACTTTGCAATAAATACAGTATAGTATTGGGTCTTTCTTGACATTGTCATTTGGGCATCTAGAATTTAAAACTTAACAACTTCCTATTGTGCAGGTCCATTTTGTATTAGAAGATTATTGTGAAGTCATCAGGTGAAAAAGACAATTCCAGAGAAATTTAGAGTGTTATTGGGGTACTGAGGATTGACATCTAGCTGCCTGGCAGGGGTCGTAACTTTTAGCGCTTATTTTAGTCCGTCGCAGGCCATTAAAAGTCAAGTCGTCTGGTCACGAATCCAACGTTTACAGTCTGCTTCATGGCAAACAGGACTATTCATTCCCAGGAGTGAAATGTCTGCATTACATAGCTGCAAGATTGGAGTGATAAATCATACTTAGATTTTTTTTTTCCGAAGATATCGTAAGTTCCCATTTTAAAAGCCGGGCGCTTGATTTAGACTGTGTAAGGCAATGCTTTGGGGATTTGGTATAATACCTTGAATGAACTGGGGCTTTGTGAATTATCTTTTTCTCCTGGAACCATAAGGTGGAAAAAAATTCCTTTTAACAAAATGCCGTTCTTATCCACCTGCATTCTGATTCAGGGGAGCACGCTGGGTATGGTCCTCAGGAAAGAGACCAAAGGACTTGAGAGTCCAGGGAATGTGTGAGCTTGAGACAAAGAGGGCCCAACTGGCAAAGCCAATGGCCATGGATCAGAGCACATGAAGCACGGCTTCAGCAAGCATTCGTTACATATCTGCTCAATGATAAGCAAAGCTTTCTCTGCCCACGGTCAACAGCCCAGACCTCTCTACCGACCTCCAGAGTCACATCCCTACCTGCCTGCCTTAGGAGTAGATGGCAGCCAGCAGCTCCACCCTCCCTCCCACAAACCTGCTCCTTAGCATAAATGATGTCACCATCTGCCCAGGCTTCAAGCTAGCCACTGGAGGCTTCTCCTTACCTTGTGCCTAAAATGTATTTAATATTTAAATCCTACTTGTTCTCTTTGCCTAAAATCTGCTGTATCCGTCCCCACCTTCCTCTGCCCCCTGGATTAGTGTAGCAGGCCCTACCTGGTCTTCGTGTTTCTAGTATTGTCCCCTACTCCTCCATTCCCATGCATTTTGGGTGGAGAGGACACTAAGGTGACAGTACAGGGTACTGAGGCTTGTCTAAACTTTGGAGTCAGATAAGATGGATTCACCTCCCAGCTCCTCTTCTTTCTAACAATAGAGCATCTTATCTAACTTTCTGAACCTCTGTTTTCTCATCTTGAAAATAGGGATAATAAGTCCTACCCTTAGAGGATGGTTGTGATTAAATAAGATATAACAAAATCTAGTATATAGTAGTAGCTTAAAAATGTTATTTCCAACCAGTTCTAGTCACACTACAGAAGTAGATGCTTCTTTTTTCAGGCTTAGGAAATGAGAGAGAGATAATGAACATATCGACATGGATTCACTGCATGTTCAAGAATAAAAAGTATGGGCATCACTTGACCTGGTTTTAAGTCCTAGCCAAGCCACTCACTAGCTGTGTGACCCCCATGAAGCCCAGAAAAGTTACACAAGCCATCCAAGCCTCTGCTTCTTCATTTGTAGAAGGAGATAATCTTTATGCCTGTCTTACATCTGCTCATGACACGTATGTTTGCTTACAACTCTCCAATGTCCTCCTATTACCCTTGGGAAGCCAGAATATTTACAGGGACCTCCAGCAGCTGCACAGTCTCATTCCTGGTGACCTCTTTGCCTTGTCTTGCACCTCTGTTCCCCTCACATCTGCGCTCCATCCACACTGGCCTTCTTTTATTCCTCAAAAGGACCAAACTACCACCTGCCAAGGAATTTTTCTTCCAGAAGTCTGCTCCTCTCCTCCCATCCTCCTATCCACCCACCACCACCACTGTCACACACACACAGACACACACACTCTTCCAGTTGACTATTATGCACCCACTAGACCTGAGCTCAGATTTTGCATCCTTGTTGTAGCTTTTCCTGATACCCCCATTCTGGATGAGATTCCTCTGGTATATAATTTTATGACACCATGTTTCTTGTCTTCAAAGCACTTACCTCAACTTGTATTTATATATTTCTGGAATTATTTGGTCAACTTCTATCTCCCTCATAAGCTCCATGAGAATCTGTAATTGCTAACCCTTATATCCCTGGAGTGTAGTACAGTTCTTGAAAAAGTAAATACTTAATAAATGTTTGATCAATGTATGAATGAATATTGTAGAGAATAAATGAATTAATGCTGCACCTGGTGTGTACAGTTAGTGGACAAACCAAATCCATGGGAATATAATGGAAACTATAAAGGGGGAAGCAAATCAAGCTCAGAGGGCTTAGCCAGAACTTATTTCCTGGAGGAGATGGGCCTTGAGCCCATGAGGAATGTTATTTGTCAAGAAGACATTGTAGAAAAGGAGGCCAAAAGCAGCCTGTGGTCATATTCACAAAGAACAAAGAGTTTAAGAGAATTTGGAAGAAGGCCTGCTAAGCCCTTATTGAAGTACACACCAGTGGGGGATGAGAGAGCGGGCCTCAAGACAGGAGAAGCCAGGTGCCGCCCCCTCCTTCTTAGGGCAGTGAGGACTCCTCTTAGAAGTGCTGTGGTGCCGTCATTAGTCTCCAAACCCTGTCTAAAGGCAGAGGCTTCACACAGTCTGCTTTGCTACAGTTTCAGTGCAAAATAAACTTCTTTCATAAATTCCTCCACCATTACCTACCCAAATCTCTGGAGCTCACCTACCATGATAGTGCTCTAGCTTTCCATCACCGCAGGCAGAGGGTAGGAGAGAACAAGGGGGCAGGGCAGAAAGGAGCAATATCTGGGAGTCAGATAGACCTGGTCTACCTCCCAGCTGTCCCCTTTACTAGCTGCATCAACTTGGGCAAACTGTTTAATCTCTTGGAACCTCAGTTTTCTCTTTCTTAGGGGGACTGAGTGTTTGAGGAGATGATGTAAACAAAATGTGGGATTTCATACCCAGTACAAAGTGAACAGTATATTTTAGATAGCTTCTCTTCGTAATTTTCCATCTTTTCACAATATGTTTTATTTCCTAGTCTTCTGAACACCCTCATTAACACTACCCTAAGGATATATAGTACAGAGAACATAGTTAAAGGCTCTGTCTGGCCTTTGAGCGCATCCAGTGAGACATTATCGAACTGGCCCAGTGCTAAGGAGGCTGTAATACCCTGTCCCTCCTCTCCGGAGTAGGTTCTGCAGTTGCTGACATGAGATGCTGTAGGTATGGAATTTCACCACTCACGTGCAAGATCTGATGCCATCGTGCATAGGATCTCCAGACCATTGCTGACAGTTTGAGGTCTGATAACATTGAAGAGCCATCCAGGTTTCTCTGTCTGAGTGTAATGAGCTCGTATAGTAGATAACCTACTGTAATTAAAGGTCTTAGACAATTTCCAACAATAACTCTTATTATCAAGTTTTTTGAAGAGCTCTGAAAATTATGCTTTATAGACTGCCAGCTTAATTCACGAGCAAAGCTCTTTAAAATGCTGCTTGAAATACAAATTGCAGAACCCCATTATAATCAGCACTGGCATCATTATCATCACACACTGCCTCGTGAATTCACATAGGCCATATGTCAAATCATCCTCCTGACCGAGTGGGTGAGTATGTGTGTGTGATACACTCACATATGCACATGCTGTCTCACACAGTCATAGGCAGATATATACATACTCACACACAGCCACACACTCACACACGTACATTCACATTCACATACTCATGAATACTCAAATACACATGCCTTCACACGTGCACACACATACACACGTCATTAGCAAAAGCTTAATAACTCATGCTTAGCTTTTTGATGAAGGTGAATCCTACCCTCCACATGTACAATGTAACCAGTCCCATTATCCTCACTGCTTCGGGGTTCAGAAGTCTACAAAACAGTCTTGGAGCCATCGCTTATTATTCACATCAGCACACCTTTTTAAAATCAATAAGCATAACTTTCATAGTTTTGCCAAGTTGATATGTCATGTAAATAATGTGCAGAGGTAAATAACTCCAAGTAAGCACAAACCCCTAAGGCATCTCAGGGATTCCAAAATAAAAGATTGAAGGTAAATAAAAGACTTAAAGGTTCAAATGCATATTTTAGTGACCATATAATGCCTATTCCAAAGAATCCATTTTGGCTTCCCACATCAGAGTCATTTTCATTTTTATTGGTTCTCCCCAAACAGATTTATATGATAATGACCATGTTTCATAAGGTGGGGGGTGGGAGGAAGAGGAAAAACAAGCTTATGAGCCAAGAGAGGGAATGAGGAGACTACTTTTTCAATATTATTAAATTCTAAAAGAGGTACAAATTAATTGCCATTCAATGTGTGTCAAAGCACCTAAATTTGAGGGGCTTCAAAGAAAAACATGTTTTCTTTTGTAACCCCAAATAAGGATTTAAATTCTTGCATCACCAGGCTCTTTCTTGGAAGTAGCAAGTGTCGGATTTTTCCATGGCTGAGTCTGAATGAAACCAGGCAATCATTTGTCTCATTTTCTAATATTCACAAAAACCTCTGGAGACGGGATGGCCTGAATTCATCTCTTTCTTATTTTTTCAAAGTACCACTTGGAATCAAGTTAAAAGTGATTTTAACCCTTGTATGGCTGTTTCTAGGATTTGTTTCATCTCATCGCATCATGAATGAGCATCTACTCTCTGCTAGGTGAACAGTTTACAGGCCTTGTTCTCAAAGAGCTCCTAGGGTCACAGGGCTGGGTGGTGGTGGAAGGGTAGACGAGAAGGTACAATCCAGTATGAGATCTTGCGGGTGAGGACGTGGTCCAGGATGCTACAGCACTTCAAAGAGAAATCAAAGCAGCCTTGGGAGGTAAGGGAAAACTTTGCAGGGAGGTGGCATCACAGCCAAGCCAAGGCTTCCAGAAAGAGGGGACATAGGTGCCTGTGCAGCTTGGTTAGTGAGCAATCATTCTCTCTTTCCAATGAGGAGAGGATAAGGGGAGAATAGGTTAAACAGCAGAACAAGAGAATTACTTTAAGATGTTCCAAATGGAAGGCAAATGCAAACTCCAACATAAAGAGAAATGGTGGAAATTCATTGCAGGAGCAGGAGTGTATTTAGATAACTGCATTCATTCCCGTCTTCATTCTCGAAAGACTATTTTAAAATTCAGTAAAGCTTAGTGAATGGACACCTAGCTGTTTAGTTCATATTCCAATGAGACAATTTATGGTTCATTAACCTTTTGAGGGTAAGGAGGGAGAACCAAGCCCAAGAACTCATAGGTAGACAGCAGCGGCTCAAGTCTGTAACCCAGGGAGGTGGACTCCCAGTCCGCTGGTCTTTCTCCTACCCCAAACTTTCCATCCTACATTGATTGTGAGAGATTTCCTCTCTGATAAGATTGATGTTTTAATCAGCAGATTCAAACAATGTATTAATTTATCCCATATTGTCCACTCATATCACTTCCTACAAGTCTATTAGGATTGTTACTTCTGGTCTGAAAGACCAGGAATCTTGTGATCTGTAGAGTGTGTTCATGAAATGTCGCTCTTGTTCAAGGATAATTTTAGAAATTAGGAAAAAATCATGACTCTTATACAAATATACATCTGGTTCAAAGGAGAATTCATACATCACATGTAAGTAGGCCATCAGGAGTGCTGATGTGAATTTACAAATAGATGCAAAATTGGTCAGTACTCACGGAATAATAACCGATTACATTCCATCAGACACAACCTGCTTGCATTTTTCTGGACAAGAATCATTTGCATTATCATCAATCTTATACAACTTTCAGCAATGTAAAATAGCTCAAAGACATTGAAAAGGGCGAGATGACCTGGAACGGACACTCAGATCAGTAATCTATTTCACCCGTTTCAAAGTCTTTCACAATTTTCCCTGCCATCCCCTTGAATTCTTTTAGATAATCTGTGAGGTTACTCAAGCAAGTAGCAGTTCACAGAGGAAAAAACTATGGTTAGGTTGGCTAAACCACTTGTTACAAGCCAAAGAATCTCCTGGAGAATATCATTAAAATAGAAATTCCTGGGCTCCACCCAGGCCTAAAGAGTAAAATTCACTTGGAAATCTGTATGGTTAGATGTTCCCCTGGATTCTGATTATCTTCCAGATTTGAGGACAACTGTGCCTTATCTAAAAACCTGCAGCAGGCCAGTGGCAGACCCAAAACCAGAATGCAGATTTCCTGATTCTCAGTCGATGCTCAGTACACTGGTCTTCATTGGACTTTTGGCCTGTGACTTGCGTGGTGATGTCCTTCATTCTGTGAGGTTTTATGAGCCCTCCATAAAATAAGAAAAGGAGAGCCCTGGAGACAGAGTAAGACAGAATAAGACTCCCTTGGTGTCTCGTTTCCATTCTCTAACTACATTACTGCTTGGCAAATGCATCAACTTAATTAAAACTAAATGTAATTCTAATGCACCAATTTGATTTAAAAATAATCTTCACAGTCACCAGGACATCAAAATGCAATTAAGGCTATTTGAGGAAAGTCTCTGATGCATATTATGTTCTGATGCTGCACTATGTCAAGAAACCCAGATCTTCCCGAATGTCACTAATGTGTTTAGCAGCCTCCCTCTTACTCAAATGCCTCTTTCAATTAGGTTCTGGAGAGCGTGATCCATGACAGTTCAGGAACATTTACCAAATCCCATCCAAATGGCCCTCTAGCTGAATGCTTTTCCTCTGAGCTCGTCTACAGACTTGGGAAAGCGCAGGCAGTCTTGCAGATGCCAAGCTTAAGACAAAATCAAACTGCAAAGTTCCAGAGTTCCTTGTTACCTACCCATGTGCTCAGACTGTTAAAGGCTCTGGACCAGGATTATGGAAATTAAGAACTAAGTCTAGCAAAAAATTAAGCAGTAGATCTAAAATTAATGGAGCAGTTTGGCTGGCTCCTTTTTCTGTTCTCGTTAGCCTGGGTTTTCCAGGACATCTGTTTTGGCTGAGTGACTATGATTGCGGTAAGCTTGATTTGGGGTTTTTTTTTTTTTGCCTCATGAATGGGAAAGTGTAAGAAATATAAAAAATATCTCAAAATACTTATGGAGTCAAATGGGCAGTTCTGATGAGTTTTCACAAGGTTTGGGTGGTGCAAGAGGCAGCTTGATTCAGTGACATTCGTAGTGGATCCAACCCTGCCTATAAGTGGGGAAGTCGCTCTGAATTTTCTCACTTGGGTGCAAATGCAACAGGTCATGCCCACTTCATTCAGTGAAAATTGCTATCTCCCTCCAGGCTAGGTGGCTGGCCTCCCTTCCAACCTCTCCATTGCAATCAGCCCCCCTGGGCCATGGAATACTAGCTCCAGCCCCCAGGCCCTGCCCCACCTTTGTGGTCACTACCTGGAGTGGAGGGGCAAGAGGGATGGGGGGCACTGTGAAGAGAGGGAAAAGCTTTTCTAAAACTCTGAATCACACCAAAGGTCAGTGTCCGAAGCCATTAAGACCAGAGGTCAAAGACCGTTTCATTAACCAACTGTCCCTGCCAAAAACCTAAAGGGACACTCACTTAAAAGGCATTGATCACCAGATCTTCTCATTTCCAAGTGAAAGATTACATTTTTAGGAGGAAATTAGAATTTTTAAGCCCTTAGTGTATATCAACCACATTGCCAAAGACTTTCACATATGCTTTCTCATTTAATCCACACAACTTTGCAAAGTAAATATAGTTCATTACATATATTTATGCGTAATAAGTAATTATATAAATATAATTGAGGCAGCTGAGTCTCAAAAAGGCATATATGTTTGGGATTTTTGTTTGGGGTCAATTCCACACTTGTTTGCACCCTCCTAGTATATTTCTTCTCATTCAGCAAAGACACTTACTGTAAATTACCAGTTTACATCACTTTCTCCTTTGAGATTACTGACATCTTGATGGCGATAACTATGTCCTAACAACCATAATAACCACCATCTATTGTGGGCTTTTCTAAATGTGTTTCACAAATATTACCTCATTTAATCCTCAAAAATATTAATGAGGTAGGTGTTGTTATTATCCTCACCTGACAGATAAGAAAACTGATGCTTAGAAAAATCATTTCATCTTGTACCCTCAGTGGCCACCTAAGACCTAACATGTCATAAGCATTCAAAAAATACCTGAATGTCAGATCATTTCCTTTGACTCAATAGACAGCGATGGAGGGATGAAGACAAATTTCCTGTGTATTCCAAAATATTTAGTATATCAAAAACATTATGAAAGCAAAGAAGGCCCAGAGTATCCTGCCTTGTCCAGATGTTTCCCAAAGGAGGGCCGGTCTGGGGTGTCAGTTTGTCTCAGACAGCGAGAAGGTGTTTCTCGGAGGCAGTGACCTCATCAGGTGGGTGTCAGTGTCTCAACTCCAGGAATCTGCACTCTTCGTGGGGACTGGAGAGAGGCTCAGCACAGGGCCTCAGGACAACTCACATCTGCTCTCCAGGAGCCCCCACCCATAGACACTAAGCCATCTTCATAGCACCTTACAGAAGAGTTCCCTGTAGCTGGCTGGGCTCAGCTTGCCTGTCATTTGCATGTCTGTGCACACTGTGCCTTCTGAGGCCCTGAAGCCAGTTTACCTGGTAGTGGAAAATATGGGTTTCTATGTCCAAGTGGAAAATTGAGAAATGAGGGAGGCAGAGGACTACTAAGAATGAACCCAGATAACGACCATTACTCTCACGTGCACGTACACGTAAACACACACGAACACACTCACAAATAAAGTCTGCCCTCACCATTAAGCCATAATTCTATAGTTAGCTTTTGTTATTTTATTCTTAATCTCATTGATAGCCCACAGTTCCCTCATCATTTCAAGACTTTCCATAAATCATGATACAAACAACATGATAATCTTCCTCTGGACCAGAGACAAATTTTACTGAACAAACAAAAAGAAAAGACCAGCTGAGGTGCTCTGATCAATCTGCTCCAAATAGGAAACAGATGCTTTTATTGCTTACGAATTGCGTTGTGCACGGTATCATGGTATATAATTCTAGGTTACAGTACAAGCAGAGTGTTTACCTGAACTCAGGATGCTCTGATGGAGTTAAGCAAAGGGAACCTTTTTTAAGTATTTGGGGGCCTGACAAATTCATCTCCAAGAATTTGGAAGTATAGAGTTAAATTAGAAAGATCTACACATAATGAATCAGAAACGTAAAGTCTCTTGAAAGAAAGAGAATAACTTTTTGGCCAGAGCAGGACTTTCTTTGAACATGCCTGGGGTATGATAATCTGAATGAAGAAAGAATTATCCCATGGAAAGGGGCCTGGTCAACCACAGAGGCATGAAGTTATTGGAGGCAGAAAGTCATGCACTAGCAGTGCCCATCCTAGGACCAACCAGGGGAAGGAGAATTTTAGGCATCAGGCCTCCATTCCTCCGGGAACAATGGCAAGTCTCTCTCTACATAGAACTGATGAGCAGGATGTTTGAATTTAGTTCTTTGATGGCAGGACATAGCACACCAACACCAGGGGTAGAAGAGAACTAAGCTGAGAAGGGGTTGAGGAGAGCTCACAGTTGAGAATAAAGGGCTGCCACACAGGGCCACAGAGGATTGCCCTGGGAGTTAGGGTAACAGCAAGCTGGAGCTGTAGGGGCAACTACGTATGGGCAGCAGCTGGGGTTATCATTCTTCCCAGGCTCCCTGGGGATTAGCTCCTTTGAATAATTTCTCTGGCTCCAGGATATAGATGCTGTCCCTAGTTTTCTGGTGCCCCAGAGCAATGAGGGCAGAGGCTGGTGCACAGTGGCCCTCAGAGTGTGAGAGCCCCACAGGGGAAGTGCTTGGAGGTGTTGACTTAATCAGCTGCTTAAGAAGGAGAACTGACCAATCTCTAGCTAGGGTTTCAAAACTGGGTCAAAACACATTTTTTTTAAAAAAACTAAAAATCATTATATTGCACAGAGTGGTTTTATCTTGCATGCCTACTCAGATCCACTACCTGGAGCCCAGTGCTGGAAAGGATTCTAAATCTGAGTGCAGGCTCAGTGGGAAAGAATGCTGAGATTGAAAGGTGATGCCAGGCAGGGGCATGAGGGCAGTACAAATCCCACAAGCCACGGGTTTGCTGACCCACATGTTAGAGAGCTGCTGTCTTGGATTCCAGTGCTGCCCCAGAGCAAGATCCTCCCTACAGTGAGAAAGAGGCATTAGCTGTCTCTGCCAGGTGATTAGAGTACTTGGCTAGTCTCAGGAGGCGTCTACTTACTCTTTATGACTGCATCCTGTTCATATCCTTCATAGCCCTTAACACTATTTGTAATTGTGTATTTATTAGTTATATGTACACATTATATATTTGTTACTTATATATTTATTTAATGTTTTATTATATATTTGCTTATTTATTAGCCATCTTTCTCACTAGAATATTATCTCCAGCGAGGCCTTTATTCATCAACGTACACCCACTGCCTAGTAAAATGGCTTTTTTAGGATCGGCCTTCTGGAATATTTGTTGAGTGAGTGGGTAAACAAAAAAACAAAAATAAGTGAATGTAACTCTCCTCACTCAACAAACAATTTTCTGATCCTGGCAGAGCTCTTTTATAGGAAAAGACAGAATCCCCATCACATTGCCAGGAGTATGTCTGGTATTTCTCATAAAATTTTAGCTTATGAAATCTGGCTTATAAAATAAGGCCAGCAAGTGCCTTCTTCTAATGTGTCGTTTAGTTAACATGGGTCGTGCCCTCAGGGACTACCCATCCCTGGGCGTGAGAGTGAGTTTCTATCTAGACCATAGGAATAGAGGTCAGATTCACCCCAATCTCCAGCTTTATTCCCTACTTACAATTTCTGCCAAACCATAAACTAAGTCATTGTATTTGATACTAACACATGGTTTCTTAGGTTATTAGGTTAAATAAAATCTGCTGGAGCTAGAAAGATTTTTCTACATCAACTTTCATCCTTGCTGCTTAATTAAATCCCTCACCTGGGAAAAGAGTGATTTTCAGCCCTCTCACTTTCTGCGGCATCAGCGTGAAACTGTGACTGTTGAAATACCAAAATGCCAGTTGTGTTTAATGCTTCAGGTACAACAAGCCTGTTATATCTGGAATCCACTACGAAGATAGATATTAACTGAGAATTGAAAATGACAGCAGGGGAGATTGGATCAGAATCGCAAAATGAGCACACAAATCTACTTTCTCTCTTGCTCCAATCCCTTAAAATGTCAGAAAATATTTTTTTTTTTTAAGAATACATCCATAATGGTACTAGAAAACAAGAAATAATGCTCTCAGACACCCAATAACCTTGGGAATTTCCTGGCAGACCACAGCAAATAGAATTGAGTTAAGAAGAATGTAGATGACCAGAGACCAAAGAATGCTCAGGAAAAAACAGCATTAGATGCAGGAGCACATTCAAAGAGATGCTGAACTCACAGCAAATTCACTAAAGAGCAGGAAGGTGTCTCTGGTGGCTTAACTGTATTAATGGCCCCAATTCTTCACCCCTCCCTTGTATGCATGCCCTTTGCCATGAGACTTTGCAGTTCCTCTCACCACAGACGTAGAGCTTATTACCCCATCCCTGGAGTCTGGCCTGGCCTTGTGATTTGCTTTGCCCAGTAAAATGAGGCGGAAGTGACAATGTGTCAATTCTGGGCCTAAGTCTTAGAGGCCTCATGTGTTTTGCATGTTTCCATTTGCTGCTCTTAAACCTCTGGCATTGCCGTGAATGTCCAAACTAGCCTTCTGGGGTATGAGAAACATGGACTGAGGCAAAGTCACTGCAGTCAGCCCAGTCAATAGCCAGCCAACACCTAGGCATATGAGTGAGCCATTGAGGCTTTGTGGCTGTTTGTTACACAGCATTATCATGGCAATATATAACTGATACAGAGTCCCAACTGTGTTCGTAACCCCACATCACTGCTTATAATGAACAGTAGGCAGCAATGGTGTTTGACTCCAGAATGAAACCAAAACCTGCACTTCAAAGAAAGGGAACTCATGCCTAAGGAGGGCTGCTATGAGGGCACAGTGGTCTGAGAAATAAAAAGAATTCTGTTGAGATAACTCTGGACCTCCAGACCTTCAAGAGAGCAGCGGGAAAGGAAAAGGCAGCTCTGGGAGAAAAATAAACTGACCTCTCTCACCAGGGTTAAGAAAGCCTTCCTGTTTTAGCCAGTTGGGTGGTGGTAGGAGGCCCCAGACTGCCTGTCTTCTATCCCTCCAAACATCCAAAAATGAAATGCATCAGTTGACACATTTTGCTCTCTTAAATGGAGCCTGAAATTAGCCCCCACACTTGGGAGAGATACCCATTGCAGATACAGATGTATGCAATAGCAGAGAAACTCACCCAGCTGTCCACATCCTTCTATCTCTGTTTTTGGTCATTAATATAAAGAAACAACCAAGAAGCACAGATACTGGAGAAAATCCCTTGATGTGAAGGAGAAGTAATAAGATAAAGAACAGCCTAACTAATCTTAGAATCAAATCATTCAATAAAGGGAAGAAATATTGCTTTAAGAATATAATAATCTCCTCAGAAAGATCCATTATAAGATTGCGTCTATAACAGAAGGTGGCAAATATGAAGGGAAATTTTCAGAAAATAATAAGGAACCCTTGGAAATTAATTTTTTTCTTAAAAAGTCTCCGTATCATAATAAACAATAGAAGAGACAAACCTAAACACAAAGTAAGCAATTAGGAAGATAAAATTCAGAAAAGTTTTAAGAACATAGAGGAAAAAAAGAGATGGGAAATGTACCAGAATGAGAAAAGGTGTGGACAATTGATCCAGAAGGTCCAACATGTGTTGACTAGAAGTTCCAGAAGGAAAGAAGAGAGAAAATTGATGGGAGAAAACAACGAAAGAAATAGTAGACAACATTTTCCCATGGTGGAAATGAGTCTTCAGATTGCAAAAGCTCTGTAAGTACTGAGTAGAAAGAATTAAAACACACATCCACACACACGCACACACACAACACACACACACGTGGACATGAGAATCAAACAAGAAGTGGCAAATAACCACCACATCAACAATAGAACCAACAACAAAAAACATGTAAGTCTTCAGTTAAACCCAAGTAATTCTTTTTTTTTTTTTTTTAAGAGTGGCCCTGAGCTAACATCTGTTGCCAATCTTCTTTTTTTCCTTCTTCTTCTTCTCCCCAAAGCCCCCCAGTACGTAGTTGTATATTCTAGTTGTAGGTCCTTCTGGCTCTGTATGTGGGACACTGCCTCATCATGACTTCATGAGCGGTGCTAGATCCACCAGGAGCAGAAGTGGTGAAACACTGGGCCGCCGAAGCAGAGCGCACAAACTTAACCACTCGGCCACGGGGCCGGCCCCAGACCCAAGTAATTCTTGAGGAATGATGTAAAACACGTATACATATGAGCCTAGAACAAAATTCAAAATGATCCTGACATAAAAGGTGGGAGGCAGGGAAAGTGGAGCTAGGAAAATGTGTACTAGGTTTCAAGAAGGTACTGAGAAGATATAATGTTAAGATAATGACTAATTCTAGATGTCAATAGTAAACAAAAGAAAAATCAAAATACGTATACATATCCACATATGAATGTAAGGGCACGGAAAAGGGTCTAGAAGGAGACACAGGAAACCGTTAACAGTGGTCAATGGGCAATGGGAACAGGATTGTGGGGCAGAATATAAAGGGAGACTTACACCTTGAAGCTTATCAACTTCCAAATTTTGGAGTTTTTTATAATGCAAATATGATCATCTATGTGTAAAAATAAAGCTAAAGCTTATTTTAAAAATACAGCACAGAAATTACACTTGGTTTCAAAGTCTAACAAAGCTGTTTTCATGGGTAGGAAGACTGGTAAAAATCATGTTTATTTCTATTTATTTTAGGATTATTCGTATAAATGAAAGACTGTTACTTCTGACTTTACCGTTTGTTTCTCTTTTCCCCCTCTACTTCTCCTCCCACTCATTCACTCTTCATTTTAGGCCAGGAGACATGATTACTCTTCTAGAAGACTCCAATGAAGACTGGTGGAAAGTAAGTATTTCTTTCTTTAAAAAAAATCATTTGGTATCTATAATTACAATGAATGCTACAATTGTGGATGCATGCCTGCTTTTTCCTTTCAGGGGAAAATTCAAGACAGGATTGGCTTCTTTCCAGCCAACTTTGTTCAGAGAGTACAACAAAATGAGAAGATTTTTAGATGTGTTAGAACCTTCATTGGGTGTAAGGAACAGGGGCAGATAACACTGAAAGAGAATCAGGTGAGTAAAGCACACAAGCACATACCAAGTGTGACCAAAGTAGAGTCACAGTCCTATTAACAAACATAGCAACTCGTATAAATCTAAATGAGTGGGGTCACATTCAAAGTATTCAGTTTGAGAAAAGATATACTTACTCCAATGATATGTGTAGTAGGATCTAAACACGCGAAACCAAAATGTTGGGAAGCTCACTTGGTGGTATCTGTTCACAAGACGAAATGTAGACAACATCATGGCGGCAGAGTGAGAACATCTGGTCCCCATGCTTTTCTCTGAGGACCACTGGTCTCTGATGTGGGCAGCTACTCCAGTTTGGGCTCTGTGCTGGTCTCCACCAATGCCTGGTTAATTTTCCACAGTCTCTAGGGAATACTTTGTTGTTACTTCCTACTGTGTTCCATGGTTCGTTGCATTGGACTCCAGTCACAAAGACCCTTCTTAGGTCTCCTTTTCCAGACTCCTAGCTTCTGCCTGCTCACTGCAACCCAAGACACCTTCACGTCACTCCATTAAACATAGGCAAGACATAGATAACCAGAGAGTATCTCAGGCCCATGCCCTGGACGTCTCCCTATATCTAATCTAGAATTGTCTGGCGCCATCTTGCTCCAGTGCCATGTTGAATGTAGAGTTCACTATGATGCTGTCCATTTCCTAAGAAGTGAAGCATGAACCCCCTGCACCTTCAACCTCCTTGCATCATCCTTTCCCATCTCACTCCTGGAATGATGACAGGGAGAAAGAGACAAGACATGCACAACTCAGCTCTTTGTCCTACTCTGCCTTTCTTCGCCTTCTTCAAGCAGAGAGAGGGCTTCCTACCGCCCCTTCTTCTCTGACTGCAACTCCCCTTGTGTCATGTCCTGCATCATCACTACAGAGTGAAATAATGTGCTTAGACCTTCAAGTTTGCTCTTGGTGTATTTAGGGATGATTTTGGAAATTAAACATTAGAAATTTCTTTTCCCTCCAAATAAAGTCTCACAATTAACTCTAATTTCCAGTTTTGAAAGTCAAACCTTGCCTCTCTTTCTGTCTGCATTCTTGGTATAATAATTCTAATATTTTCTGAGGCAATCAATGCCTCTGGTTGAAAATGATGAGGAACACCCTACAAAGAAGTGCAAAACAAAAAATGCATTAATAATTTTAATACTACCCCTCTTCACAAGAGTTACCCAAAAGACATCGCAAATGGAATTGCCTTCAAAGATAGTTTCTAAGTCCTACAAGAAAAGCAGTCATTACTTTATAATTATATCTGATTTGTAATTTTAAAAAATTGTTTTACCTAACTTGATCAACCATTTTATATGCCACATATGACTCCAAATGACCTAATTATCTTCAAACCTACAAGTGCACCCTCAAAGAATATGATTTACCTTTTCTTTATGGCTATTCAAAAGAATTTCTAAAAGAAAATCTAAAGAAAAATTATAATATGGAGGCACAACTTTTAAAAAAATGTTACATTTCCCCTCCCTTTATATTCAAGTAAATAAAAGTTAGTGAGAATGAGAGACCGATAATTCTGAGTATCATTTTTCCCTATATATTTTAACAAAAGTCAGGGATGAAGTCAGTGCAGTTGGCATCTTCATAAATACGAGGATCCATTGGTCCACTCATATTGTATAGTGATTTGGTGCCATGTATTAAGAGCCATGAAATTGCTCAACTTCATGAATGCAGTAATTCCATTTTCTATAATGTAGCCAAGAAAGTAATCTCAAATACAGGGGGGGAAACTTTATGCAAAAATAGTCATCACAGTGGTGTTCCTAGTGAAGAGAATTAAGAACGATTCCATAACAATGGAGCGGTTAAGTCAACAATAATACTGTCTTTAGTGGCTAGTGTTAGGACTAGACGGTTTTGATGGTGTTATGATAAAATTATCGAAAGAATTCTAGGATCCAGACCCAGATCCCAGTCACCACTCCCCCAAGGTAAACACAAAGAAACAGATGGAAATGGGGCCTAAGGCCATTTTTATAATTGGAAACATAGTGAACTAGACATGACCTACGGGCCTGATGGGCCTCCTCGCCACAGCCCCACCACTGCCACCATGACCACCACCACAGGCCTGTCTGAACCTCAGAATCCTGTGGTACCAGATGACCCACAGGAGAGCAATGGATGGGAAAGGAGTGCAGCAAAACTGGCATAGGAGATAAAATGGCCTGATGACCTCCAAGGAGGAACCAGAAAGGAGAAGCTTTACCAGATGATGATAAAGCCCTGGGACATGTGGCCTGATCAGATCTCCTCTGGAGAAGTGGGGACAGACCTAGGAGAGAGGAGAGAGATCTTCAAATATTGTGTCACCATCTTAGATGATGGTTTTATAAACAGTGAGGGAATAAGTTAAATATTAATGACTCACTGGTGGTGAAAAATTAATATAAACGTAAGGGAAAAAAGGAAAAATTGGAAGGTTTGTTTAAGGGCTTTTTTCCTTCCCATTTAAATTGCTTTCATAGTGTAAATTTTTAAAAACTAAATTTAAAAAGAAGCGAAATTAAAAATACTCAATCTTATCTTTTGAATTTAATAATGTAAAAGTACACAGCATTGCTGTGATTTTCCTGGGCCTCAATCTTGCACATGCACACACACACATCACCGCATCCCACCATTGCTGTATCTAATTGTAGTTAGCTGCTGCTTATATAAATGCAAGTACCCGCAGAGGTACATTCCGTCTAATGATTTTTGGTTATTAAAATCTCTAATAACCTTAGGAAATTGGGTCACTGGGCTCTATGGTTTCACCACAGTTTTAAAGTCTTACTTCAAATTGGCATTCTCCCTGCCTACAAAAATTGCTTATGGGCCAGCTCCGGTGGCCTACTGGTTAAGTTCAATGTGCTCCACTTCAGCGGCCCAAGTTTGGTTCCTGGGAGCCAACCTACACCACCCCTCTGTTAGTGGCCGTGCTGTGCTGGCAGCCCAGATACCAAAAAATAAAGGAAGATTGGCATGGATGTTAGCTCAGGGCAAATCTTCCTCAGCATAAAAAAAAAAAAAATGCTTACAAAGTATACCCACTTTAGGACAGACTGCATTTTGAAAATTACATAACCTCTCCTTTACCTGGTCCCTTGTGAACAGAATATATGTTTAAAGAGATCAAAAGCCATCAATGTGCTGGCATTAAATACGCCTCTCTTAAGATCTTCTCCTTCATTTTTTGCCCAGAGTTGCTCATTCTCCCTGGAGCTGGTGTTTGCCCAACACATTGCTTCCCCAAGTGCTTCCCAGAGATAGAAGAAGCCATCATCTGCCTATAAAGAACAGTGGCAGCTAAGGGACCTCTCTTAACAACAGCACCCGGGGAACCCCTCCCCCCTGGCAGATTGCACAGACCACTATGTCTCCCACAAAAATGTAAGGAAAACTCTCATGGCTATTCCTTTTTGGCATCGTGATGCCCTGTTTTAGGGTCTGCTGCTTGAGAGAGAAGCTTTTGTCTCCAGCCTCTGGTTCACAGAGAAGGAAAGAACAAATTAATATTGTCCTAGACATCGTCAGAATACTAATTGGTATAAGTATCATCATTATTGCTAGTCATTATTTAACAATGTCATACATATGTATTATATAATATTTATAAAGCTTACACAGCTACATTTTATTTGGGGTTCCACACGTGCCCTATGAATTTTATAAGTTCATTATTCACTATTTATATTTTCTAAATGAGGAAGCAAAGGCTCATAGAGGTTATGCCTTGCTTAAGGCAGCAAAAACCTGGAAAGTAACCAGGGCGAAACTTGAACTTAGGTCTGCAACCTCCAAGCCAGTGCCTCCCACTGAGCCCCCCATGTGTCCTGATAATGCTGAACAAACTCAACAGTAAAGTGCCACGTACATAGTGCGGCTCCCAGGGAAGGCAAGTGTCATAAAAGCGAGTGTCCTAGGACCACAGGGCCCCCTGAAAGCAAATTCCTGCTCATATGGACACTCAGCAGTACTGAGTCACTCTTAGTTCCAAGCATTGCAATCATTCTCATCAGGCTGAGAGCCCGTCTCTGTCGCCACACACACCCCACAAAGCAAACAGGCACTTTTCCCAGCTGGATTCCACGCCAATGCTTCAGACTTCTCCAAGTTTACCCACCTGTATCCTCCCTGTTCCCCAAACTTGGAAAGTCTTTTGGATGAAATAAATTCAAGAAGGATGTTCATCTTTATTGGCAAAATGTTATTAAATAATTTTGCCAGCATGATTGATCTTTGTTTCTCAGAATAATCTTGTGCTTCCCCATTTGAGGTTAAACATTGCTTTTGTTATTAAAATACAAATCAGTGAAACCAGAAGGCAAATTAGAATTTGCTCAAGTTGATCAATTTCCAGAAGTAGAACATCTGCTCAGTGACGTCTACCAATTCCTTGGCCGTATTGCCCCAAAAAATATTTTCTGAGAATGGGCTCCACTCTCACGGTTGAACTGACAATCTACTGGGAGCGGGGGTGAGGCCAACAACCCAGCCTCTGCAATCAGCAGTGTTCAAGGCACAACATAGCATTTCAGCCTGAAACTGGAACCACATGGATCTGCCAACAATTCATTAGGAATGTCTCATAACCCCCGATGTTTGCCCAGCCTGGTCTTTCTCAAGGTGCGGTCTGAAGACCACATGAATCAGATTCACCTGGGAGCTTGCTGAAAATGCAGATTCCTGACTCCATCCCAGACCTGCTGAAATAGAAGTTTTCAGGATAAACACAGAGAATCAGTCTCTTTTACAAACACCCCAGGTGTTCTAATCAAAGCTAAAGTTTGAGAATGAACTTCATTTCTATTATCTCACTTTTAAGTGTTATCCTAGATTTGTGACAAAGGAAGGCATTTTTATTTACAATTACCTATGGGTCAATAATAGGCCCTGAGGTCTCTACCCCTACACAAATTCTCTATTTTCAATCTTTGTCATCAACATGGCGACCCATTTTTTTATAAATGTCAGTCACCTGAAAGAAAATTTGCATTTTAAAAATCTATTCTTGAGAAAAAATTTTAAAACTTGTCTCCGCCTTAGTGTCTTAAACTATTTTAGGTGTAAAATTTCAAAACATGCTTGTTAATTGAGGGGAGTACTACAAAGTAGCAGCAAAAACATGGATTCTAGCGTCATACAGAAATGGATCCATATCCTGTGTGATTTTGGCAAAGTCACCTCTGAACGTCAACGTTTCCATCTGTAAAATCAGCATAGCAGCATCTCCCTCTTGACGTGGACATGAGGGTTCAATGTCTCCACCTGGGTAAAACGACAGCATGGTGCCTGGCCACCACTGATGCTTAGCAAGGTCATTTGCCTTGTGGCCATCATCATTCACAGTAAAGCCTAAAGGGGGAATTCATCTGCAGCAACCAATGCCACCTAAAATCACCTAGCAAACATCAGAAAATAGCCAGCATGATATTTGTAACTCTAAAAATATAAAGAGACAACTAGTCATTAGTGGGGAAATAGAATAAAGTTGATTCTGAAAATAAATGCAATGCATCTCTTTGATTAAATCACATTTCTACCTCGGGGGTTAATTTGTCTCACAATTATTGTATTATTTTTTCACAGAACTCTCGTTGCCAATAGAATTAAGTTATTCTTTTGTTGTGAACACAACTAGAGTTTGCCTTGACACAAGAGTATGTTTTCTTCATTTTTGAAATTTAAAAAAATCCTTATTAAATCAACTTGAAACACCATAAAAATATTTTTAAATCCGTCCATAATTCTGTCATCCCTATAGAACTATTTTCATGGAGTCCTTGTATTCTACCAAAGCTTTAAAGAAAAGCAGATAAATTATTTTTACATTATAAAACTAAAATACATTTATTGTGGAGAAAATTTGGAAAATACCCCAAAAAATATATAAAGAAGAAAATAAAGAGCACAGGTAATTCAACCATCAAGTTATTATCAACATAAACACTTTCGTGTATTTCCCATCCACCTTTTCTCCTAATTCATATTTTGATATCACATTCTATTTAGTTTTCCAATTTTTTTTAACTTAGTCACTAAATGTTTATCAAAACCGTTTTTAACAGTTGCATAACATTTCATCACATAGATCCCAGGTTGGCAAACTATGACCCATGGGTCAAATCTGGACCTGTTTTTTAAATAAAGTTTATTAGAACAAAGCTACATTCATTCATATGTGTATTGTCTGTGGCTGCTTCCACACTACAACTGCTGAGCTTAGTCGTTGCAACAGAGAACATATGCCCTGCAAAGCCTAAAATATTTACTATTTGGTCCTTTACAGAAAAAGTTTGCCAACCCCTCTCTAGACGTATGAGAATGTATTTAAGTATTCCCCTATTGTTGAATATTCAGAGTTTTTCTTTTTTTATTGTTATTATTGATAACTGCAATGAACATCTTTAAACCTAAGTCTTTCTCCATAACTGATTACTTCCTTAGGATATACTTTAAAATTTATAGAAAAATGGACAAAAGGTTTTTACAGTTCTTGATACATACTGCCAAATTGCCTCCAAAAAGTTTGTGCCAATTTGTACCCACATCAGTTGTTTATGAGACTATTCAGGTCACCACATCCTTGCCAGAACTGAACTTTACTCTTTGTGATATCTATCATTTTGATAGATGAATAATATTTCATGTTAATCTGCATTTCCTGAATAGTTAGTGAGGTTGAAATTTTATCATGTGTGTGATGAGATATTTGTATTTTTTTATGAATAATCTGTTTACATACTTTGCCTGTTTTCTTACACTTTTGAAAAAGTTTTCTATCTTTTAAGACTATTTTCACCTGGTCTACCATGTGTGGCAAACATTTTCCCCAGTTTATCATTTGCCTTTTTGATCTTAATGCTTCTTTCTTTAGGAACTTAATAGCTCTTTGGTTGGATCATCTCTATTTCACAATATTTCCTTTATAGTTTTAATCTCTTTATTGCTGTCCACTTTATCACTCTCCACTTCTCCCTAAGAGAACGTTTCAAGATAATCCTCCACTTCATTTTAATTTCCTGAAGTTTTAATTCAGTCTTTCATTACTTCTAACATAGATTTTAATTTAGTGCTTATTTCTTTGTAGTCTTCTTCTCAATCAGCCCCCTTTCCTCTGCAGCATCTTATTTTTGCATCTCATTACATTATCTCTTCATCTCAAGAGATTCTCCCCTTAAGACATCAAGGTCAAGTCTTCCTTCAACCTATTGCATCCAATATGTCTAAAAGTTTTTCTTTCAGACATAAACATATATTTCCTGCAATATTTTTTTAATGTCTTATAGTAACAGTCTTGATCCTTTCATCTTGTGGTAAGCAGAATAACAGCCCCATGTCCTAATCGCCAAAACTTTGAATATGTTACCTTACTTGGCAAAAGGGACTTTGCAGATGTGGTTAAGTTAAGGATGGGAGAGTATCCTGAATTATCCAGGTGAGACCAATGTAATCACAGAGGTCCTTATAAGAGGAAGACAGGAGGGTCAGAGTCAGAGGAGATGTGATGACAGAAGCAGAGGTCAGAGAGAGAGAGAGTTTCGAAGATGTCATGCTGCTGCCCTTGAAGATGGAGGAAGGGACCAGAAGCCAAGGAATGCAGGTGACCTTTAGAAGCTGAAGGCTAGGAAACCAATTCTCTCTTAGAGCCTCCAGAGGAAATGCAGTCCAGCCAACATCTTGATTTTAGGACTTCTGACCTCCAGAACTGCAAGATAATAAATTTGCACTGTTTTAAGCCACCGAATTTGTGGTAATTTGTTACAGCAGCTGTAGGAAACTAATGCAGATTTCATGCAAGAGGGACTTCACAGATGTGATTAAGGTTATGGACTCTGACAGAGCAAGATCCTAGATAATCTAGGTTGACCAAATCTAATCACTTGAGCCCTTAAAGGCAATGAAATGTGTCTGGCTGAAGTCAGAGAGATGCAGCAGAAGAGGTCAGAAGAGAGATGATGAAGAAGGGTGGGTCAGAGAGAGATTAAGTATGAGAAGGACTCAATCCACCCTTATTGGATTTGAAGATGTAGGAAGGGGCCACAAGTCAGGGAATACAGGCGGTCCCCAGAAACGGAGAATGTCCTTGGCTGGTAGCCAGCAAGGAAACAGGAACTTCAGTCCTACAACCACAAAAACCGGATTTGGCAACAACCTTAGTGAGTCTGGAATTGAAAGGAAATAAAAGAACAAAAAAGTCCCTGTTGAATCCTTGATTTTGGCCTCATAAAACTCAGAGCAGAGAAAACTAGCTGAGTCCACCAGACATAAGAAATACAGAACTGCAATGTGATAAATTGTGTTGTTTAAAGCCACCAAATTTGTGGTGATTTATTACAACAGCAATAGTAAACTAATGCACATCTCAATTTACAAAACTCAAATTGAGTGGACCTCAAAAGGTGTATTTTACTCACGTAATAAGAGGTCTGGATACAGAGAAGTTTTTGGATTCAAAATTCAGCAGCTTAATCCCATGGTCAGGGATCTAGATTCTTCCACCCTTCTGCTCCGCCATCCTTGAAATATCAGCCACCTCCCCTAGTGGTCACAGATAGCTGCAGCCACTCCAAGAAACCCTTCCAGGTGAGGAAAGAGATATTCTTCCTAGTGCTTCTTTTTTAAGAGGAAAACAAACTTTTCCGGAAGTTCCCTAGCAGATATTCCATCCTGTTTCATTGGCTGGAACTGAGTCTCAAGGGAGTCACTAAGAGAATCACTAGCAAGGAGAATAGAAACAGATTAGGACCAATTAGAATTTACCTGAGTCAAATAAGGTAGGGATGGACAAAAGAACAAAAGTCAGGACTCTGCTGCATGGAAAAGGGCAGAAATGACTGATGATATCAACCAATGGCATCTGCCTCAAGCAATTTACTTACCCTAGAACAGGGAGCGATCAGTGCAGAGCTGAGGTTTCCCAGCTGAGAAGATGAGTGCATCAGCGTGGTCTAGCTCAGCGTCCACTCGTGGGTTTTCAAGTATACTCAGTTGGAGGATTAGGTAGTCATGCATTGCTCGCATACTAACTTCTGGTATCTAAGAGGCATTCATTCAATGTTGGTCTGCTGGGTTGAGTTAGGATTTGGTTCTATCACCATTGCTTTTTGCCTCAACATTCTAAACTCCTGGAGTACATGATAAACTACTTTCTTCTTCATGCAAGATCCCATGGTCTTTCTGTCTTCACTCCCACTTGCTGTATTTTATTTGCTGAGACCTCGCCTCACAGGAGACACTTGTGCCACCTCTAATTTTCCCCTACTTCCTGTCGTTTCCCAATAAATGTAGAAAGAGAAGCATTGATGGGGAGGAGGGTAGAATGGGAGGGAAAAAGTGAATTTTGACTACGTCAGGAAGTCGAGCCCATAGTATCAAGACATGGCTACCCCATTTTCTGCTCAGGGCAGCTGCTGCATCTCTGAGCGTGGGATAGACCATGAAGGAAGAGTCATCTTTTAGGCTCAGAGATTTGTCCTTGATCCAGCAGCACAACTTGCCTCAGTCATCAACTGAGCTCCTCTCCAAAGGTCTTATGGAAATTCCAATCAGCTTCTGGAATGGCTATCCATCTTGGCATTCTGTGTTATAACATTTCTTCCCCACCCCCACCCCCATTATTCATAGATATTTTGAGAGGAAGACTGAATCCAGGATTGCTAGGGGAGAAATATTTTTAAATAAAATGACTGCTCCTCAGTTATAAGTGGCAGCACATTTGAATGTTAACGAGTTTGGAGGCAATGCAAGGGAAAACTTTAAGTGTTATTAGCATATGTGCTCCCAGAAGTGGGTTAGATGGAATGAGTTTCCATCAATGTACCTTAAAAAAGTGTGTGCATGTATGTATATATATTTATATGAAAAAAATATAATTTCCTGCTATTCTTCCAGATAAAAGTTTGTGTTTATCAATTAAAAATGCCTTTTGATGAAGTGAAGTGAACTTGAAAGTGAACTTATAAATGAACTAGGGAGAATTAACATTGTTACATTTAATCTTAGCATCCAGGAATATGATCATGTTCTTTCATGGATTCAAGATTTTGTATCAGTCAAAGTTCTGTAGTTTTCTCCTCAAAAAAAAGAAACTGTAGGACTTTAGCCAGTTAGGACCTAAATGGGACTGGGTCAAGAGGGACACTTAACCAGCAGGTAGCATAATTTGGGGCAACACAGGAAAAGAAGCAGAGGTCCTAGGAGTGGATCAGCAATCAGATATCAAGTAGAGACAAGAGTGGAAAATCCAGTCCACTCTAATAGTCTTTAAGAATTGAGGGACGTGAGAGCAGGAGGGTGGTTGAGCTACAAATTCAGAAACCAGAGCAGAAACGTGGATGAGTGGCGTTAAAATAATAATAATGATGATGATAATAATAATGACTAAGAGACCAAAGATTGCATGCTGACTGTTAAAGTTTAATTATCGAGATGGACCTGCAATCCAGCAAAGAGTCTACGCTTTGGGGCATGAGATTGGGAAAGAAATGGGGTAAGTCTTTCAAAGCTGAAAGACCATAAACTATCTGTCTCATATTACAAGTGCAAAGTCTCTGAGGGGCTGGTGGTAGCTGGGAGTGATAGTTAGGTAAGCACTGGGCTGGCTGGAGAAGGTTTGCTGTGTGAGTGGTGCCTCTGCTCTGTGTGTGCTGTCTCTACCTTGGTACTGAGATGCCCAGCTCACCACTGCTGCACACATGATGTGCCCGAGCCAGGTCTGTACCATGGTCAGCAAGCTGGGTGGACAAGTTAGGATTCTTCAGCAGTGAGAAGAAAATTGCTGCAACCTTCAGAAGGCTTCTGGCTGGAGAGAAAAGAGAGAGAGGAGGAAAAAGGAAGAGAAGATGAGAAGGCGGGAGAGAGGCAAGGGAGACAATGGTTAACAAAAGAAGAAGGGAGAGGAGAGGTGAGAAGAGGAAAAGACAGAAGAGAGGAAAGAGAGCTGCTTTAAATAAATCTGACCAGCTCCTCTCTCCACTTAAAAATCCTCAACAGTTGGTAGATACCAATAGTCCTTTTAGCCCTTTTCCCATCTGCAAAGCCCTGATTTTTGTTCTCTTGTCCATCTCAATGGTTCATGATTCAGGTAAACCTTAACTGAATTGATTGAATTGGTTCCATTCCCCTTGCTGGTGATTATTTTAGTGGTTGGCTTTTGACCCGGTTCCAGTCAATGAGATAGGTCAGAAGGTCAAGTAGGGGATTTAGCAAGCCTTGCATTTCCTGCACATTCGTGACCCTGCCAGCCTTTCTGGCTTCATCGCGCACCTTTCACCACCTCCAACTCCCTGTTCCAGCTACACTGTTCTAGTTAGTCACTCTAAAGTGCCGCAGTCTCTTGATCCTGGAATTTGTTCCTATTCTACTCTTTTCCCTCCCTCCCACAATACCTCCCTCTCTTTGCTTAAATGTTGTTTCTTCAGGGAGGTCTTCCTTACCCCCAAGGCTAGATCAGATTGCCATACATGTTCACATCAGCACCCTTTTCTTCACTCATTAATTCATTCAAAAAATATTAATGATTTACGTGGTCAGTGGGTTTATTAAGTATTGTTCAATGGATAATTGGATTAAAACAGGCCTGGCCCTCAGGCTCATCATATAGGTCATTACTCAATGAAGCTCTTGCCTCTCAGTTCTGCTCAGCAGGCTCTGTGAGAGCAGGGATTGGTCTGCCTCTCTTTTTTTTTTTTTTCTGCTAGTTCCTCAGCTTCTGGAATGGTATCTGGTACATAGTAGGCACCCAATAAAAATTTCTTGAATGAACGAATGTAGAAAGTGGGGAATTAAAGGTCCTTAGACAATTGAAGTAGGTCTGACAGCGTGATGAGTAACACATTTGCTAGAATAAACAACTGTTCAGTTGTCTGGGATGAGGAAGTTCCTGGTTTCGGGGGACTTTCAGTGCGAAAATTGAGAACGTCCCGGGCAAATCAAGACAAGTTGGTCACTTATTCATGGCCTTCCAACCCAAAGGAGTTCTTCTGGCTCCCACCCCCTTCCCCCTCTCTTCTCCCTGTAATTAATCTTCTGGACTGATCTTTCCATCCCACCTCTAACGAAAGGAAATGTTTCCAACTTTGCCGTTGCTTCCTAAAATGCTAGATTCTCAAACTTGGAAAGTTAGTATTTGTACCACCAGAATTTCAAATTCTAGACCTTCATTTCTGGGTAGAGAGAAAGCTGCTGAAGCCTATTTTTCAGCCATTTGTACTCATTATTTTCAACTTTCTTTAACTTCTTCATTTACTTACCCATTATCTGCTCCCAAACCTGTCTAAGCTGTACATAGTGGGTGCAGAGCTCCTCGTCCTTACAAAGGACTCCCAAAATCAAATAACTCTAGAGATGCCAACTAGAAGGCGCAAAATAAGTGAATATATCCAACAAATCATGAACGTTTGTGCTTCTTGGCCTCCTGTTTCTGCGACACCTCCAAACAACTCTTCCACTGCCTCCATCAAGCAACGTTTCTCTTCCACACTGAAATCCTAAGAGAGAGAAGGATAAGCAGAGGTTTACTCTATATATAGACACGCATCTGAACCATCACGGGTGTTTTGCTAAAGAGACTGAAATTTACTATTCATATAAATGATGGAAAACTCTGAAAATGACCCACAAAACTAATGGAGACCCAAACTGCAGTCCATTTTTTAGTTATTCTAAGGCATAAGGTAATGGTTTAAGGCTCTTAGCTCTGGCCAGGATTTTGGTTTTCTGATTCCTTGTCCAGTGTTCTCTCTGTTCAGCATCAACACAATACAACATCTATGTGTGCATGTGTCAGTGAGTTGTTTTCAATTTTGATTTCTTTATTTAAATATTTCAGTTAAACATGTTTTAAATAAGCATCTAGAACAAACTTGCACAACGGGGCAGGTGTTCAGCTATTCATTGCTGCTGACTGGTTGAACTTCTATTAAGGATTGTTCAATTGCGGCACATTTCAATAAAGAAGAAAACTCACTCTTTAACAGATTTTAAAGGTAAATCTTCCTCTCAAGGCGTTTTTCTGGGTTCTTACAAGACATATACTCCCTGCCCATCACTGAGGTCTCTCACCTGTGGTGTTTCTGTCATGGGCAACGGCAGGTCTCAACTTTTGAAAATCAAATAGTCCACCCTCTTTTGGGGGTTCACTTTACCCATCAGGTTCTAGTACAATCTAACATGACTCCTAGGCTATTACTCTCTCACAAGTGACCCACCTCTGGTCTTTGTGAAAGTCAACACAATGTTCTGCTCTTATAAATTAATCCGTCTTTACTTCACTGTCTGAGTCCTTTTCCATTCACATTTCTCACACAGTAGATTTCTGAAACATGATTCACATATGAGTCCATTGTATGCCCCACATACCAGGAGTCATAAATCAAGCTCTTTATGTGTCCTATTAAAGCCCCTCATCTTGTGTGAAAGAAGAGCCCACTTTGGTGATTTCTGTTGGTGTCCTGCACACACTCCCTTCACTAAGTATGTGTGCCCAGCTCCCAGTTGCCATGTTGGCTACTAACAACTCACAGCTGCTCCTTCTCCAGCGAATCCCCCTTGGTGGAACAAGAGCTGCCTCATCTGCAAGGTTATGCCTCTCACGCCCCAGATCAGCTAGTGGCCAGTGGCTGACATTGAGTCCAAAAGGCCAGATCCTTTGCTTCAAAGTAGGACAACCCCATGGTGCACTTCATGCTCCAAGACTCTCATAGGATCAGACTGAGGCTCATCTCCAGCTGAGACCACACCATTGCTTAGCTCCTTCTCCTGCCCCATCCTGCTTCCCTCACTTCCCAGCTCCTGAGAGCACGCCCTCGATAGGTCACTTGTACAGGAATTCTTGTCTCAGGCTCTGTTAAGGAATCCAACCTAAGACATAACCCACCACCCATGGAAGCAGGTCGAGCGGGAGAAACTCACAACACACTAACAGCTCTATTCGAAAACCTCTTCTCATTTACATCTGGCCATATCCACCTTTATGTGCCCTTCAGTATCCTATGAGCGGTGAGTGACAAGGCTACCCAAATGGATTTTAGCCACTTCATTTTTAAGTGCAGCGCAGGTGGCTTACTCTGGAATATGGGAGATGTTGGCATTTATTTGCTTGGGGCCAGGAATGAAATAGCTTCCTTTGACTTCCTAATATTATATGTATAAACTTCCAAGCACATGACAGGAGCCTGCTAAATGGCAACTGTTATTTTGGATCTTTAAATAACATATTGAGGACTGATTGCATGCCAAATGATAGGCTCTGTGATAAGCGTTATCTCATTCTGTCCTCATAGTGACTCTTCAGAGGGACACAGTATTATCAATCCCATTTTATTGATCCTCGTTCATAAATCAGAAAATCTTCAATGCCTGGGCCTAGTTCCAAACCTAGGGTTCTGCCTAATTTGTGATTCAATTTTTTTCTCACAGAGCCACAATTTCCCACCCTGCACCTGTTCTCCCTTTTCCAGTGTGATGGGCCACTGACCTCAGCCAGCAGTGATTCAAACTCAAGTTCTAACTTCTTTCTTGTTGACACTTTTGGTTTTTTCTTCTTTCACATTCAGATCTGTGTGACTTCTGAAGAAGAGCAAGACGGCTTTATCAGAGTCCTCAGTGGAAAGAAGAGAGGCCTCGTCCCCCTCGATGTCCTAGAAGACATCTGATTGCTGGCCGCTCCTCCTTCTGCAGTAGGCAAGCTCTGCTGCGATGCCTCATCTCACACTGTGTCAACCCAGAGGAGCTGCCGCACTGACCCGGCCACCCAGGAAACAGTGAGACAAGACTCAAGGATCTGAGACTGTGGACGAACAGCCACAAGACAGAGGGCCCATCGCACAGCATATCCAGGCTGCCCAAGGAGGGGATGAAGCTGAGAGAGTCGGCTGGCAGAGCGGAGCGCCGTACTCAGCAGGGGCAGCAGGGCAGCAACCACAGCTGTCCGCCAGGACTCAACTCCCGCCCTGTCTGTGTGGTGTAAGTTAACCTGCTGGAATGTGCCCCAAGTTTGCAGTGCGGCCCCAGTGTGAGGCTCAGATCCATGCAGCCAAGTGTGATTCTGGTTCCAGACCTTTGTCCCCAGTCCCAACCAATCAGCATCATCATATTTGAGACCCCAAGCAGTCTCTCAGCAGAGCATCAGGAAGTCCTACTTCCTAGCCCCCAACATTCCAGTGTACCCCTCAGGCCCCCTAACTTTGTGATTGTGCTGTCTCTTCTGTCCTCTGAGTAAATCCTGGTGGTGTGCATTAGATGTGAGGACTAAGGTGACGTGGCACTAACTGCAAAGACCTGATCTGCCCAAAGATGGCTGATGGGCACACCCTCCTGCTGCTCTAGTTACTGACAGAGGTAACAGAACAAGATACGAGGCATAGATACAAAGGGCGAAGTCGGGGGAAGATGGAGCAAAGAGCCCTTATTTATTGAAGGTTATACAGCCCCTTCAGTTATGAAGGGCTTTCCCCAAGGAGATGGAGCTAGGTAGGAGAAGGTGGGAAAAAGTCTCGATAATGAGCTCCATTTTTATGTTACTTGCTCTGTGCTGGGGAGCAGGCAGCATTTTTCCCTCATGCCATCATGTAGGACTCCATTTTGGAGGTTGAGCCCAACTTACAGGGAACCAGAAACATGGAGGAGAATGAAAAACAGCATCTTAGGAGAAAAGTAGCCAAATTGGAATCCATTCTTCTTTAGGGCAGTATATTATACCCTAGCAGAGGTAAAATGGGAAAGAATCCTTAATGCTTCATCCCTCTGAAAGCAGAGGAACTTAGGGCCTATTTGGCATCAACTAGGGGAATCTCTATTACTCTGTACTTATACTAATGTTTACAAGAATGCAATATACTGTGATGCCTTCCTCCTCAAGCCTCCTCCTGGCATTCAAACTTGCATCCTATTAGTCATTAATACAGTTAAACTGCAATTCACAGTGACCTTGGAATCAATGTCAGTTTGGTTTATTTTGTTACAGAGCAATAAAATCATTAGAAAAATTGGTTTTGAAAAGACTTAAGTGGATGCATCTGTGCATGTAAACATTATTTGCCAAACCAAAGCATCATTAGTCGTCATTTATTTCTTTTGTTACTGTTCAGTATGAAGTTGGGAGCTGAGATGGGGTGGCTGCTGGTTTCACAGTAGTTTGGATGCCTTACTCTCATTTTAAAGCCAGCATCCAGAATTTCCTCCCTCTCTGACACAATGTGCAAAACTGAATGTACAGAGTCAAGATGGATTCTTTGAGAGCCAGAATGAAAGATATGACGGCTATTCTATAAAATATAATGCCAGAGTATAAACATTCTTTGCCTCTAATTCAATATTCCATTTAATAAAGATAACACAGTGGCCAGAAAGAGCATAGAAAAACATGTGTCGCGATCTCTTCTTTCTGGTGGAATATCCACTGAAGCTTTTGGATACAGTGATGTCACATCCTATGCAAGTTTAATTTGCACTAAAAAATCAGTTTGCCTTTTGAAGTTGAACAGAAGGAGGCTGTGGTAGCCAGCCTCCAAGCTGATCCTCCAATGATCCCTGCCTCCTGATATCCTCGCCTTTGTGTAACTCCGTTCCACATGGAGTCAGGGCTGGTCTTACATGACCAATAGAATACGGCGAAAGTGATACTGCACCACATCTGAGGCTAGGTTTCAAAAATCCTTGCAGCTTCTGCCTTAATCATTTGGAACACTCAGCCTTGAAACCCTGAGCCACCATGTTAAGTTTATCTCCTATCAGGCCACCATGGAGGAGAGACCCAGTGGAGAGACCGCACATTTCTGTGGCCAAGCGCCCAGATATCACCAAGCAGAAATCGTCCTGCTGAGTCCTGCCCAAGTTCTAGATTTATGAGAAGATAAATATGGTTTGTTTTTTTAAAATCACTAAGTTTTGGAGTGATTTGTTATACAGAAATAGATAACTGAAAGAGGGACTTTGTAAGTGTGCCAGCGTTAGAAAGGAGAAAAAATACTCTTTCTGCACAGCCAGGCCCAACAGTTTTTGCAAACATCAGGTATTGGAAGGTGCTTAACCCTCCAAATGCAAGATGTATAGCATTCCTTAAAGATCTGGAGTCATCCAGATATCAAAGAAAGAGCAAGATGTTCCTCAAAGCACAGATTGCCATAATGCTTACACACACACAGAAATTTTAGGAGCCATAGTTCTGTTTCTCCTCCTGCCTGTCTGCAGAAAGGGCAAGAACAGCGATTGCTATTACCTACCAAAGTCTTGAAGGTTTCCAAGACTCAAGAAATGTCTGGAAGAAAGGCTTTCAGAATGGAGATGAGATGAAGACCTTAGGATACAGGCTCTGGTGAGGGGACAGGGAAGGAGGGGAAAGTGCTAATATGAAGAAGAAAAAAGGTATCTGGGGGGATATTCTTCATAGTCTGAGGGAACAGTCTTGTACCCGCTCACCTCCTGCCCCTGCCTCCAGCTAAGGGATGGCACATATCCAGCTAAACCAGGAGAGCTGTGCCCTATACTTTACTACCAGTGCTGTAGGACTTGGATTCTATCATGATGAATTTGAAATTAATAACCCATTGAACTTTCCTCTGTGCTCCAGAAGATGAAGAATAAAACTTCTTTCACCCCCATCATTTGTAGACATCTGAATCACCTTTAATGTGAGCAGTGGGGCTGCAAAGAGAGCCTATGTGTAGAGGTCCAACTGGCTACCAGCACAGTTGATTTCACAGGCCACTTTTCCTGCCCAACTCTACATGACAAACATACACACCCACATGCACACACACTCCCATCAAGAGGAAGAGTCCAGGATCTGGGCTACATATTGAAAGCATCTAGTAGGCTGACACATGGTAGGAGCTTATCAGAGCTAGTCCTCTTTGCTATTAAAGGGAGAAAAATAAAATCAGTTGGAAGATCACAACACATGTAAATAGCCTGGTGCCAAGTACTGCTAAAAGGCAGGAAAACATCTTGGAAGTTCAAAAGCTAGTCCAGGCCACTGGCTGCTCCAAGGAGAAGAGAGCCAGGAAGGAAACGTACTATTGGCCCCAGCCTAGAGCCAGGCCCAAGCAGCTGTGAAAAAGTGTTGTGTGTTCAAAAAGAAGCTTAGATTCAATAAAGTGAGCCAGACTTTTTCAATCAAGACTTCTCAGAGCCTTTAATTTGCTAATTTTGAAGGTGAATCTGTAAAAGGGGATTTAAAACTATGGAACACCTATTAGCATGAACTAGAACACACCAAGGAACGTAGTTTGGAAAATACTGCGGTAGAGAATTCTCATATAATGTGGGGTCCACCTAAGAGCCCCAGTGCTCCCTGATGGCCCCTCTCTTTCTGCATCTCACTAGGATACCTATGAAGTCTTGAAAAGGACAAAAGTGCACAATCATAGTAAAAATGAAGGCTGAAAGACAATCTACTCTTGAATCTGTAGAGAACAGGAGAAAGTTGGGATCTCTGTCCCCAAGGGATGGAAAACTCAGGAGTAAGAGTAGCTTTATTGTGTTCCCATAGCTTTAGCAAATACTGACCAGCAGGGCGTAGGCTGGTATAAATCTGAGAATAAAAGAAAGTTCAGCATCGCCCAAAATAGTAGCCCTGTGAAACTGAGTGAGCAGGTGTGCTCCACAGATTTATCCCAAAACAAAAGCCCTTACAAACAACTCGGACAAAAAAATAAAACTAGTTTAATGACATCCTCTAACAATCTGTTCACTTTTGCTCAGTTGCCATTCTGTTGTGTGTTTTGTACAACACCTGGTGTTTTTGACCCTTGGAACATGTTTTTTCTTAGCTTCCAATAAGGAAATTTAAATAGTCCTCAATCTTCCTGTGGGTAATGGAAACTTTTAACTGTACCTTGAAATTTTAGCCAGATGATAGCAATTTATTTTATAGCTCCTTTTTAAAAATGAAAAAGTGGCTGATTTTTTTATTATCTCATCATCAAGTTTAAACAGCTATTGAAAAACTCCCATGTCTTCATGGAAGTCAGGATGTACTAAAGTCCCGAAAACACTAGTCCCTAGAAAAGTATAATACCTATTTCCAAGAAAAATGGTGGATCATCTTCAGATTTCCTCCACTGGCCTCATTTACTCAGTTTCTCAGATTACTCACCTGATCCCATCTTTTTTTATGCATGGCAATATTTTTCTTTGTCTATCTTCTCTTTTTAAACTAGCTTCTTGAAATTATGTACTTGGTTCATTTACTTTCATTCCTTATTAAGGTGAAAAAAAAAATCATCCAAGGTTATGACTTTTCCTCTGAGTTCAGCTTTGACTGTATTAAAGTTTTCCCATTTTCATTCATTTCTAAATACTCTGTAATTACAGTTTTTATTTTTTTCTTAGATTTTTTTATTTCATGTGTGTGTGTGATTAAAACCATTGTGCATTGTGGTCAGAAAATACAGTTCATATGGCTTCTGCTTGAGGAATTGATTGGCATTTTATTTTGTGCCCTAAAATATCAGTTATCTTTATAAATGTTCAAAGAATTCTGGCAAAAAAGAAAAGTTATGTCTGCAGTGTATAAAGTTAAATATGTATCTACTAAATAAATGCTTAAAGTATTCAGGTCATCTATGTTCTCATTTATTTTTGCTAATGTGCTCTCTCAAAGACATGAAAGTCCATAGCAAGAAATGGTGGGACAGAAATGAAAGTCACCTTGCAAGGACCTCCAATGGCTCCTTTAATGCCAGCCCTTGGAGGGAGGAAATGCCAGTGCTCTCCCCCACAGTTTCCACCTCTACATTTAGGATGAATCACTAAGGTCTTTCCTAAGTAAACATTTTCTCTAACTCCATGGAGAAAACTGTAAAGGAACCACTTTAAAGTGAAGAGTTTCCAAAAATATTCTTGGAAAACCTTCAACATTGGGTCAGGGAGTCTTGACAGAGAGAAAAATTACAATGAAATCAGCAGTCACTCTTGGGTGGGGATGACATCACAGCTCCGTGTGTGCCTCCTCCAAGACGAGTGAGGTGAATACCACTTAATGAACTGATAAAATGTATTCATACCCAACAGTCTAAATCTGGGCATGGTGAATCACTAGCTGCCTGTTTCAAGACATGGACTTTCCTTTGGTCATTTTGATGGATGTCATTTTTTCAGTGAAATAAATATTTTTGGAGTTTACTGGGAAAGACTGTAATCAAACAGTAATACTGAAAACGTATGTGTGTGCTACAATAGGGAAAGGACAGTGAATCACAAGAATATGCTGGAGCAATGCTGATTCCATTAGGAACAGGATCTACCAAAGTTCAAACCTGTCAAGCCAAAAATGTCCTCACTTTCCAAAAAGGCGATTTTGATTAAAAGCAGAAAGATTTCTTTTCAGCATTCTCTTTTACAGTTTCCCAACACTTGAAGCACTTTGATTTCACTAGAGTTTATGGATGATGAGGGAGGGTATTTGGTGGAGATGAGGTGCATTTAGATCTTGTGGAGGTGAGACAATTCTTTTTAACTTTTGAGTATAAATGTTTCCAACAGTGCACTGCCTTAATGCTGTGGCATTGAGTGTTTGAGCAGTATCAGCAGTGTTCGTAGAAGACTGAGTGGAGGGTAGAGGAGCTGGTGAGGAGGAGGAGATGGGGTTGGGTGAGGGATGGTGGGGGGATGGAAGGAGGAGACTGCTTACTTGTTTATGCCACACCTCATTCCAAAGATGGTTTAAATTCATATCTCAAATCTCCTCTCTAGACAAATGCCCCAAGGAGAGTGTTCCATACAGGTAAAATTTCATCCATTCCTCATCAATTCTGATGTTTAGGAACCCAGACAAAATTAATTCATAGAATAATAAAGGTTAAAACACCATCAAAATGAAAACAAATATACAGACTTCTTCACAACAGGGGTAACTAGGGTTTTAAAAAATTCACAGGGGCCGGCTCCATGGCCGAGCGGTTAAGTTCGCGCTCTGCTGCGGGGGCCCAGGGTTCGGATCCTGGGCGCGGACATGACACCGCTCGTCAGGCCACGTTGAGGTGGTGTCCCACATCCCACAACTAGAAAGACCTGCAACTAGGATATGCAACTGTGTTTGGGCGGGGGGGGGGGGGGGGGGGGGGGGGCGGTAGGGGAGATAAAGCAGAAAGAAAAAAAAACTTCACAGACATCTTGCGATATGGGCCAGTTTCTCACATTCGTGGCAGACCTCACAAAAGCCTTCCTGCTATAGAGAGATCAAGAACACAAAACTGCTTTTCCTAGTGCTTCAAAAGTGGCTTTTCTCCTTTCAATCACGGGGGGGGGAAGCTAAAACCTTAAATATTCAGAAATTAGTTTTATAGAATCCATAACTCTTGCAGACATGTGATATACTAAAACCATAAAATTCAATGCAATGAAGCAGTACAAGGCAAATCTTCTTGAGTCAGTGCTGGAAATACAAAAATGTGTGGACTTTTGGGATGGAGAAATGTTACTCCTACTCACAGGAAGATCAGCCATCTGAGGAGTGTCATGTACTCTGAGGAAAGGGAAGTGGGACAATGAGGGTGCAAGGACTTGGCCAGGAGGGCAGTAATAGGAAGCAGAGCTGGACTCAGATGAGATTCCAGACCGGGCAATCTGTGGGGTGGAGATGGAGCAGCACAAGGCACTAAAGAATTACCAGCCCAGTAGCAAGACTGAGCAGGCTGTATTTCTCACAACTCTTGGGGATAGATCTGTATCTGCTGAAGAAAGTAATACTTTAAGGGCTCTTGGTTTCAAGTGTAAGACCCTGAAGGGAACAGCTGAAGTAAAAATAGATTGATACTAACCTGACTTTTAGGAAGGGTAGATCCTGTTAGCTGCAGCACTTTAGTTTTGCTGATGGAGCCTAGAGTCTCCTTGAACCTAGAAAAGAGCCCTGTGGACCTAGCCTGATGAGACTTATTTAGGACCTCTGACCTCCACTACTGCAAGATAATAAATTTGTATTATTTAAGCCACTAAGTTTGTGGTGATCTGTTACAGCACCAACAGGAAACATACAGCATCACACTGCCACTTGGGAAGGTGGAGACATGATCGGAGAAATCTAACTGAACCTCATTGTTGTGCCTTAAGAACATTTCCAAGGAGGACCAAAGCCTGCATACACAGATTAGGAACATAGAAAGCATTCCCCAAAGCCAGAAAAAAACGACCAAAGAGAAGAGGAAAATATCCAATAGCATGGTAGTCATGTGTAACCAGTGTGGGAAGCCATTATTTCCTTCCCCGGGAAATAACAGGCAAAGCTAGCCTCTGGGGATGAGAAAAGTGAGGAAAGATGCCTCAGGTTAGCCAGTAGGACTGTATCCAAGGGCATACTGCCCCTGCCTCTGCAGCCTACACGGAGGGTGCTTCTGCAGCCCACATCCTAATTAGAAGGCAAAGAATTCCAGAGCATGTGTGTATGCACACACTCATGCACATTCTCAGGTGTAATTTACACTAGACCCTAATAAAGGTTTAAGTAGTTACTTCTTTGATTCAGTTGATTGATTTCAAAGCTATTCTTCACTCATTTTTTACACAAGAAGCAAAGTCTCACTGCTTAAGCCTCTGGAAGCTGTCTCCCATGGACCTCTCTCTGCTTGCATCTCTCTTTAAGCCTTTTCTCTTCCACTGTCCCCATTACTACCACCACTCAAGACTACAACTCAGTCCCTATGCAAATAATCCAGCCTCCTTAGAGAAAGAACACTTCTCTTGTATCTTGTAAATTTCATAGCCTCGGGAGATGAATATGAAAGATTTTTTTCCCTCCTCCCAATTTCTATTTCTCCCAGTGGGGAAGGGTGGATTTTGGTCTCAGTGACCTCTGGCTTTGTGTGATAAGGGGATAGCAAGAGCAGAGTCAAAGATGAGCTCTGGTGTGATGATAAGGAGACGGTTAGATGAAGAGCATATCCACGCCTGGCTGCAATTTGAGTTTCAAATACACCGTATATTTATATTTTGAGACAGACCAATGTTACGCAGTAATAAGTAACTGATAAAGGGGAAAAAGGTGTCTAAACAAAAGAGGATTGTGGGGAATAAGGAGATATAACATGTTTAGGGTGATTCAGATAGGTGAAAAAAACTCAGGAAGAGGTTTGTGGGACATGATGAAATCAATATTCTGTAGAGGTTGGGGTGGAAACAGAGTAGGTATTGGAGAGCTGAAACAGAAGGGAAGACATTCTTAGGAACAAGAGAGTGAACAGGCTAGAAATGAGGGAAGCCTGTGCCTGAGCGACAGAGTCTATAGCCATATAGGGCAACAACAGAAGACCCATGGCAGCGCAGCAAGGTCAGCCAGCCTGCTTGGCAGCATCATCCTGGCACCAGGAACTCACACCTCCTCCACCATTGCAAAGCCTTTTTTGGTGGTGGTTCTTCTTCAGAATCAACCTCAAAGCCAGAATCATCTTCCTAAAGCATCACTTCGATCCTGTTGCCTCCCTGCTCAAAACTCTCCAGTGGCTCCCCCAGGTCTACAGAAGCAAGCTCAGCCCCTACAGCGGAGTCTTCTCCGGTGGCCCCAGACCAAGCTCAAAACCTCTGAAACTGCAGAACCCTGACCAGAGTCACTCAGTTGGTATCTACCACTTCATGTTTGACTAGTGATAATTTTTAAAATATATTTCAGTGAATAGACTCTAAACTTCTTGACGGTAGAATGCTAAGCCGGATTGCCTTGGAGAAGGAAATCACTATCTTTGTGATAAGTTCAGAGTATCATGGAGTATTGGCATCATCAGAAAAATCCCCAGTCTCACCCTCATGACCAGCACACACCTCAACCTCTTAACACATCCACGTAATGGCACTAGATGACCATGACCTCTGCCTACAGCAGGTTAAATCTGTCAGCAAAGCCCACCAAGATAGAGGTCAAATTCAAGACCTGGCCTAGAGATTTGGTTTTGTCCTTTTACTTGGCAGGGAAGACAGCTCCAGTCCCAGTCACAAGGTGAAGGTGTGGTGTTGCAGATCCATCACCACCTCTGGAAAAACAACTTAAAGAGCACCTGCTGACAGGGCTGCCTCCACAAAGCCCCTTTGTGCATCTACCCGTCTCCATCCCTATTGCTTTTAGAGACAGCTCCGGTTGGCAGGGAGGGAATGGGGAAAGAATAGGAGTTGTTTGCATTCTATGATTTTTAAGTCTCAAGTTTTGAGTGATGTTAAAGGTGAAGTATATTGAGTAAGCTTGTGTCTTAGATTAACTCTAACTTGCATAAGACCCAGGAGGAACTGCGAGCCTTTCATCCAGATGTTGCCACAAATTGTCCCCACGTAGTGCAGTGGCAGGTGTGAGCTCTGCACTTGACTAGCTGGGGTCCAGTTTGGCTCAATACTCAGCAACTGTGTAAACTTAACAACCCATTTCCTCAGCCACAAAATAAGTACCAAATAATGCCCATCTCATGGAGTCGTTTAGAGATTTAAATAGAAAGATCTCAGCATAGGTTGTGGTAAATAGCAAGTACTCAATAAAATGTATCTATAAATATACATCATGCATGTGGTGAGAATAATGTCCCTGAACCCATTATAATTGATTGCTCTCTCACTCTCTATGCCCTGCCAGGACTTCCAACCTCATTCTGCTTTGAAACCACAGGCTTGCTTGTCCCTCTCTCTTACTGAATTATAAACAAGTTAAGGGAAGAGCTGATCTTTCTCATTGTTTCAGCAGCACATATTTTGAAATCTAGAGTGGATTACTTGGGCATCTCAAATCCACGGCTTGGAATAGTCTAAAGCCCCTGTCCCTGGGAACATAAATTGGTGTAGCCACTATGAAAACAGTATGGAGGTTCCTCAAAAAATTAAAAATACAACTACCATATGACCCAGGAATTGCACTTCTGGATATGTATCCAAAGGAAATGAAGTCAAGATCTCAAAGAGACATCTGCAGTCTCATGTTTATTGCAGCATTATTCATAATAGCCAGGACATGGAAACAACCTAAGTGTCCATCAGTGGATGAATATATAAAGAAGACATGATATATATACAATGGAATATTATTCAGCCATAAAAAAGAAGGAAATCCTGCTGTTTGCAACAACATGGATGGACCTTGAAGGCATTATGCTAAGTGAAATAAGTCAGACAAATACTGCATGATATCACTTATCTGTGGAATCTTAAAAAAAAAAAAATAGTCAAACTCATGGAAACAAAGAGTAGAAATGTGGTTGCCAGGAGCTGAGCCTGGGGCAAAAGGGGAGAGGTTGGTAAAAGAATACAAACTTTCAGCTACAAGATGAATAAGGTCTGAGGATCTAATGTATAGCATGGTGACTATGGTTGACAATACTCTGTTGTATAACTGAAATGTGCTGAGAGAGTAAAACTTAAATGTTCTCACACACACAAAAAAAATATGTGAGGGGAAAGATGTATTAATTAACTAGATAGAATCATTTCACAATGTATAGATATGTCCAATCATCCCAATGTACACTTCAAATATCTTACAATTTTGTCAATTACATCTCAATAAAGCTGAAAAAATAAAACAAAATTAAGAAAAAGAAAAGAAAAGAAAATTATGTACCCAGTCCTGGTGATCATGTCTTAATCATCTTATCTACTTATAAACTCCAATCTCTACTTAATCAGTTAATAAAACCTCCATCACAATCTCTAGAAATTCACAGAGTATATGTTTTCCTGGACCTCCTTTACCTCCTTGTTCCTATTTCCTTGCAAGCTTTGTGTTTCTGCGCTACCTCAGGCGGGATGCAAAACTCAGTCTTCTTCTCATTGTTTACGAGAAATTCACTCCTATAAATCACGTGCTGAGTTCAGTAGACTTGACCTGATGGTGTCAGCAAGAGCTCCAAGGAGGAGTCCCAGCACATGACTTCCCATCAACTCCTTGCCCCCGCCTTCTTCCCTGCTCCTCTCTGCTTTCTTCTGCTTGCCCCCAGAAGCTCCAAATTTGTCTCATTCTTTGAAGGAGAGGTAAAGTCATCCTCTCCAGCTCCTTCCTTCACTTTGCACATCCAAATGCACCCAAATGCTCAACAGAGCAAGGGTTTTTCCTTTAGGCAAGAGTTGCTCTCTGTAGAAGGACTTAGATGACAGTTAAAATTATAAATAATAAAAATACCATCTTTAGTTACCAAGGAAAGCCTTCATTTAGAACAATACATTGGAGCAGCTCCAAGGGTTTCTCCCCTCCTGTCCCCTTGCCCTGGGACCTGCACTAGAGGACACAACTCCATCCTCAGCATCTCCGAAGAACACTTCTTCAGGCACTCTCAACTGACTCAACATGGCGCAGCCAACCGAGATTTCTCTTCACTGTATTTACGTCATCTCTTCAACACTTACTTCTGAAAGTTTCACTATTTCAGCTTCTCAACTGGCTGTTGATGTGAGTGAAATGCATGCTCATTTGTTTATTAATGTCTTCCTTTCATGATGAAAATTTTTTTAAATGATTTTTATTTCCAATTTGAGATTTGGATAATTACAGCAAATAGACTACTGTTGGAAAGTCACCTTTCCAACATATCACAGACAAGAAACAATGAGGGAATCTTGGTGATGGTTCACCCCAGGAGAAATAGAAATCATAACCCTGACCAAACAGCAGAAATAGAATGGCCTGAAACACCATGATTTTACTGCACAAATAAGCTTCTTTTTTTTAATAATGCTTCTGGTTAACATTTTTATTCTTCAGTTCCCTCATGCTTCCTTCCCAGAACTGGATGAATTTGGCCTTCCCTTCACAAGAATTCAAGCATTATTGGTTTACCACTTACACATTCTTTCTTCCAAGGAGTATAATTGTTTTCACAAATGCAAAAGAATAGTGACAACATTATTTGCTCTTGTATACGTCTAGGTATACCACTAGTCTAGCTGTATACTCTAAAATACAGTAGTTATAGTCCTTAAAAGAATGTTTTGTCTCTACTTATATTACCACTTCATCACAAAAAGAACATAAAGATTAAATGCTTAACAATATAGCCGTTGACCTAGAAGGTAATTATTAGTGTTCCATAATACAGTGAGAAGAGCATGGGTTTGTTTGTTTGTTTGTTTGTTTTATACAAACAACCTAGGTTGGAACCCTGATTTAGTTCCTTAATAGGCTGTGGCCTTGGACAAATTACTTAATCTTTCTGAGCCTCAGAGATAATGATACCTACATGGAAGAATTGTTGAGAGAATTAAAGGAGATATTTACATGAAAGGGTGACTGGTACATAGAAGGCACAGAAATGTTTACTGTTGTCCCCAAGAGTGGTGTTATCCTATTAAGAGGCTGTTGTCCTATTGTAAACTGTTTACTAAAAGGATGCTGTTCTATTATATGGTAAATATTTTCAGAATATCTTTGCTTCTTACATGAATAGTTAATAGTTAATAAACCAGCGAGTATATACTGATCGCCTCTGATTCTCCGCTTAAACTTGTCTGGACACAACTGTTAACAGAACACCAAGGATCGGCCCACACCCCTGTTGACTGACTGCCACCTCCTTCAAGAATTATGGGCAAAATTCTTTATGCTTATATGGTCGCTATGTCTAAAACACTCAAAGCATTTTTCCAGAGATTAAATCAGGGCTTTCATAAGACCCTGGTTAATAAATGTCGAGTCTCCAATGTGAAACCTCAGAATATCCTTTTCAGGAAGGTGGCTGACAACCTTATCTTCCATACAAATAAACTGAGGCATGGAGGGGATAAATCAGACAGCTTGTTACAGATTCTTTACTCCTTATGTACACTTGTAGTTTATACGTGAAGACCAGCCTTTCATGGGAGTGCACCAAGTGTCAGCAGAGATTCCAGAGAGCATGGCTGTGGTTTCTTGGAGAAAGACAGCCCATCATTCTCCTAACATGGCTGGGAGGGATATGGGACATGGGGAGAGCGGTAGTCCTGAGGCAGGGTTTCCCCTAATTGGGTAAAGGGTCCGAGTCAGTGATGCCAGCTCAAGCAGATAAGCCAGAACTCCAAAGGTGGGCAGTTGTGGCACCTGTCGTGGAAAACATAAAGTTCCCATTTTGAGCTAAGTTTCTGTGGCTACAGTTAGCCTCTTCTCAGGAGAAAAGAAGAGCTCAAGAGGAGCTATGAAGGAGGGCCCTTGTGCATAGAGACAGAGTGCTCCGATCAGCAGCTGTGAGGGGACAGAACTCCACTCTGCCACCTTGAGACAGTGTCGGCAACTACAACAGGAAGAAGCAGGAAGATTTCCACCTCACAGAGTGACCACCGCCACCTCAAACATGCGTCTCCAGTGGACCCTTAGGAATCACCGCCCTTCTTCTCATTGCTGGTTTTCTCAGACCAGAAACCCTCTACCTCTTTTATAATTCAACCGTACCAATGGTTAACATTTATTATCATTTACTATATGCCCAGTCATGTGCAGTGGCTTTGTAGGCTTTGCACTATGACAACATAGCTAAGCTGGAACTACAGCTCCCAGAATTCCTTTCCCTGAATGGTTCCATGTCAGCATAGGTCACAAGAGTAATTTCGCATGAGACTTGAAAAGTGGAAGAAAGGCATCCACCATGTTTTTTAGGCTCTGAAGGTCAGTACAATGCATGAGGCACTATGGCAGCTGGCTCACGTTGTCACTGTCCGTTCCTCCAACTCTTGCTCTGTCTCCTCCTGAAACTTCTCCATGCACATATATGGCATCTTGGTGAAGGACATCAGCTTCCTCTGCATGTCAGCCATGGCATGGAGTTTCCAGTTCATCTTCATGGGTTCCAATTTGTCTTTGCTCTCAAACACACCCAGCTTTCTCATCTTACTGCTGGCCCGGTTAACCTGCTGCTACTGAAGACTCAACACTAGATGAAGAGACAACAGCCTGCAAAGATTGCTCCACCAGTTTCTACAATTGCGCAGGCTAATTCTTAACAATAACACGTTTTCCCTATTACTTGGAGTAGTTCTGATTCTCTGATCAAACCCTGAGTGATTGTGTGTATTGTCTCATAGGATCTTCACAACAGTCCAAGAAGATTGGAACTATTATTATCTCTATTTCATAGGGAAGAACTTGAGAAACAAGGAGCTTATCCCTTGACACTTAGCTAGTATGCGGTGATGCTGAGATTTGAATCCAGATGGTCTGAGTTTCAATTCTTTGCTCACTTTTTCCTTAATTCCGTGTAATCTGGCTTCTGTCATCATCACTTTTTTTTTTTTCTTAAGAAAAGTGAGTGTTCTCAACATGTAAAACTTACCTTCAGAAAACTTTCTGCCAGCCTTCTTCTGGACCACTCTAAAGCCCCTGATTTCTTTATTCCTTTCCTTTGACTATCAAAAGTTTTCTTTTATGTTTACTAGCTCTTTTACTGCTTTCTGTTGTCTACTCCACACACAGGTGTGCCCATGCCACTCTGGCTCCAAATTGCATGAGACTGCCTGCCCAACAGAGACCCATCAGCCCCCTTTGCTAACCCGACCTCTGCCATCTCCCACTGGGGGCTGCCAGAAACCCTACTCCTGCTCCCCTCTAATAGTAAAACAGAAGTGATCAAACATAAACCACAGAGAAGAACACAGATCAGATGGGAAAGAGACAGGGAAGGGAAGAGGGGAAGCTGAGAAAATCAGCCAAAGAAAAGGTACCAGGGGAACAGGGCAGAACCTGGTGAAATCTTCTAAGACAGAAATAAACTCCCACAGGAAAAAAAAAACAGATCAAGGATGCTTTCATGACTTTTGTAAAGAAAGAAGGGATCAGGTCATAAACCATGGAGACAAGGAAGAAAAAATACAGATTTCCCAGAGAAGAAGAACCCAAGGACTACATGTTGGTGGGATCAACTGAGCAATATGAACAGCTGCAATTTGAAACTAATAACAGTTATATGACTAAGAGAGGAGAAGATCTTGCTCATCCTGAAACCACCATCTGGAGCTGGGCAGAACCAGAAACCCAAGGGATAAGATGTAGTGTCTGGACCCGCGAACTCAAGAGAAGCTATCACTCAGGAAGGAACTGTCAAGTTCTTTGGAACTTTCCTGAGACAAGAAGCACAAACTGCATGTATGAATGACCTCAACAATCCCTGAGAATGCAGTCAGGGACGACTGACCCCGGGATCTGCCTTACATTGAAAAGTCTCCCCCTCCACCCCATTTTCCCCTGGGAATGGGAAACCGCAATTTTCCAAGAACAAGACAAGGTCTTGTGTCTATTTTTCCACATACACACCAATATGAGAGTCATAAACACCAAGAAGTAAACAATGAAATTCAAACTAGATCTAGAAATAGAACTTGACTTTTTTGACTCAGTAAATTCGGTAAAGCTTTGCAGAAGAAAACGTAGCTGACAAGAAACTTACGAACACATCCAAAAAAGAGGCAGAAGTGAAAAAAATGAAACTGGCAGGGCTTAATTAAACCCAGTGATCTCGGACCCAGGAATTCCATTTCTGAATCTCATAAACAGAAAAATACTAAACAGAGAAACAGCTTTCTGCTGAATGTTGTTTGACTAAGTGTTGCTTATAATAGCATAAAATTGAAAACAGTCTATACATGGGCAAAAGGGAATGGTTCTGCAACAATACAAGTAAACAATACAATGCATCCCTACTATGAACTATAATGAAGATTTTAAAAAGGTGAAGAGTGTGTGTGTAAAGGGGTAGGAGGAGAAATAGAGAACAATAGAAAGAAATATAGGTAAGTGAAAAGAGAAAGTTGCATGATGCTATGTAGGGCACACGCTCATTTTAATGAGTCTCTCCATAAAGATCTATTTATTTGTGATTACATATACCTAGAAAAAGTCTGAGAAATATTGCAAACCATTAACAGCGGTGACCTCTGGGGGTAGGGAGAACAGAACAATAATGCCAGCATGTTCATTTTCTTCCAAGAAATCAATTTTTCCTTTTCTGCATCATACTTTTGATGTCAAGTCTAAGAACTCTTTGCTCAGCCTTAGATCCAAAGATTTTCTTTTATATTTTTCTAAAAGTTTTCTAATTTTACATTTTATGTGTTCCTTTTTCAGTTAATGTTTATATAAGATGTGAGACTTAAGTTGAGCTTCATTTCTTTTGCCCATAGATGTACAAATGCTCCAGCGCCATTTATTGAGAAGACTATCTTTCCTCCATTGAATTGCTTTTGTACCTTTGTCAAAAAACAGTTGGGCGTATTTGTGTAGCTCTAGTTCTGTGTTCTCTGTTCTGTTCCATTGGTCTAGGCGTCTATCCCTCAGCCAGTAGAGCACTGTCTTGATTACTGTAGCTGTTCAGTAAGTCTTGTAATTGAGTAAACTGACTCCTCTCACTTTATTCTGCTTTTTCAAAATTGTTTTAGCTATTCTAGTCTTACTCAAATAAATTTTAGAATAATCTTGTCTATATTGACAAAAAAAAATCCTTCTAGGGTTTTGGTAAAAATTTCATTAAGTCAGTAGATCAATTTCAAGAGAATTGACGTCTTTACTATGTTGTGTCTTCCAATCTATGAACACGATATGTCTCTCCACTTATTCAGATCATCTTTAATTTCTTTCATCAGTGTTGTGTAGTTTTCAAGCCTCTGTCTTAGATACATTTTTCACCTCGTGGACCTAATATCACTAATTATTTCATAGAGGATGCCAAATGTTATGATTTCTTTTTGCACATGCCACAGTATCATAATTTTTCTCTTAGAATTAATTGACATTTACTTCTGATTATAACATTTTGAGTTCAAAATATTTTCTTCCACTTAGAATTTTTTTAACTTTAATTTTAAAAATTTAATTTTGATAATATTTTAACCTTACGAAAAATTTGCAGTGTTAGTACAAAGAACTCCTATATATACTTCATGCATATCCACTAATTAATATTTTGTTGTATTTGTTTATTTATGTATTTCCTAAAAGCAAGGGCATTTACTTACATCACCACAGAACTATTATCAAGATCAAGAAATTTGACACTGACATAATTCTATTATCTGACCATCAGGTCTTATTTAAATTTCACCACTCGTCCCAATAATGACTTTTATGGCAATTTGTCTCTTAGCACTTAGCGGTCTTAATGCAAAGCCTCATGTCATTCTATTTCTCAAAATTCCTTTTTAGGTATTTTTTTCTCTCTGAACAGTTTCAGGATTTTCTCTTCCTCCTTAAAGGTATAAAATTTCACCACACTGACTGGATCGAATTTATCTTTCTTCCAACCAGGTAGGAACAAACAGTCTGAAATGTTGTGCCTTTCTTCAGCCAGATAAATGTTTTATTTTTATTTCTTATATTATTTCCTCCCCTCCACTTTCTCCGTTTTTCTGAAACTTCTGGTCTCTCATTCGTTCAAGTAGAATTTATTGGGTATTCTCTATGTGCCAAACACTACTCAGTAAAAGGAAAAGCAATTTAGCCTCAGACTAAGCATCTGGTGGAACTGATCATTCATCAGCAAGGACACAACGCTTGGAAAACTGCAAGGCAGGACACCCGTCCTTTCAGGGAGTCCAGTTCTTAGAACAGAGGCAGTGCGCCCCCAGACAGAGGAGAGGCCATTCAAATTCCCATGCAGCTAAACAGGGCATTTTGAAACTTGAAGACATGACAATCCAGAACCTTTCACCAGTGCTCTAACTACTCAAAATAAACCACTTATACTTATCAACATTAGACGCAGAGAGCCTGGACATCAGGAACTTTTCTCAAGGACATGCCTTGGCATTATCAATGAACAAAACTGTTTTATGTTTTGTGGTGTAGATGGTCAAATCTCTAAAGGCAAATAGTTGCATTCTAAACTTGGAGCTTTTGTGAATCTGAGGACAAAAAACACTTGTTTTCTTACAAAACTTCCCCCAAACCACTTGTTACTTGCTACAATGGAACTACAAACACACTCCCATGGTGATTTTGTTCCTTGCCTGCCATTGCTCCCCCCTGGAAGTAGGTGATGTTAAAGCTATAGGAAGAAGGCAAGGCTGGAATTTCCTCTGGAAGAGATGGAGGCTGGAGCAGGTAGAGAGTTTGGCAGGATCATCTTTCTAGACCTAATGTCTCAGCTTTTCAGATTCAGAAACTCAGCTTTGTCCTGGTCCCCAGAGTTCATCAGTCTCTCACAGACTTACTCAAGCTAATCAACCTCAGTTGCATGTGAGAAAGAAACCAAGATAGTTACTTTACAATGAAAAATCAGAGTACCAAGATGTGAAGAGTTCAGACTTTGAAGACGAACAGACCTGATTTCAACTCTCAGCTCTATCTCTACAAAAGTGTGATCCTGGGCAGTGATTTAATTCTTCTGAACCTTGATGTCCTCATCTGTGAAATGGAGACAGTAAAAATACCTACCTCATTAGTCTGATGTGGGACAACTTAGGATAATGTATATTAAATGCTTGACATAATATTCACACAATGGTAGGCATTCCATAAATAGTGACTGCCAAAAAAATTAATATTCATATTCACAGGTAGACACATTTTCCCACACAGGCAAATTCACATGGGAAAATAAATTATAATCATAAGGCTGTGTAATGCACAAAAAAGCAGGGAAAATAGGAGTTTGTGGCAAATCCCAGTGCCTGAGGCGCCCATCCCCCAAAAACAGCATGGCAGCCAAGCCAACTATAACACTTGTGCAATGACAAAGCTTCCTCCTGGACCCCCCTTTCCAGACCTTGTGGATGCTCTTCTGATCCTTTGTGTCTCTTTAGATCTATTAATAGTGGCAGATAGGCCAATGTTTATGCTGACATTTGTGGAGAGCTCATCTTACACATGCTCTGTTGGTTAACTCTGATCCTTTAAAGGATCATCGTGTTCTGAGGTTGCAAAGACTCCTCACCGACTCCCCACTACTGAGTCACCACGCAAAGGGGTTATTTTTGTCCACTACCTAAATCTTCACTTCTCTGTCTGATTGACCCATACTTTCATAAAGAATTCATCAATCATTACAAAAGATAATAGGTAATTTAAAAATAGATGTCTCATAATTCCTTCCCTGGTATAAAGTAACCCATCAGTATATGTTTGTACCATGAATGATTTTATAGCATCATGGAAGTGTGAAGATGAGGTTGCCAAGTAGTTAAGATAAAAATTCATAGGGGCCGGCCCGGTGGCGCAGCAGTTAGGTGCGCAAGTTCCACTTTGGCAGCCTGGGGTTTGCTGGTTCGGATCCCGGGTGCGGACATGGCGCCACTTGGCTAGGCCATGCTGTGGTAGGCGTCCCACATATAAAGTGGAGGAGGATGGGCACAGATGTGAGCTCAGGGCCAGTCTTCCTCAGAAAAAAGAGGAGGATTGGCAGCAGCTAGCTCAGGGCTAATCTTCCTCAAAAAGAAAAAATTCATAAAATTTTGGCTTTGGGGCAGCAAAGTAGCATAGTGGTTAAGTTCACTCACTCTACTTCAGCAACCCAGGGTTCGAGGGTTCAGATCCTGGGCACAGACATACACACTGCTCATCAAGCCGTGCGGTGAAAGGAGCCCACATACAAAAAATAGAGGAGGATTGGCACAGATATTAACTCAGGGCTAATTTCCTCACCAAAAAATACAAGCTTCAGCTTTTTCCCTTTTCTTATGAGATTTCTGAAAGATCCTTAACTCCTCTTGGAAAAAATTGATTACTTGCTCCTTTGGGTGAATTACAATGTATGCCAAATGCTTAAAAAAACAGGCTGATTTCCCTATTGCATAACTAATGTAGCTAATGAAGGAAAAGTGTAGATTCATAATATGAGGACACTTACAATAAAACCTAACTCTTTTTTGTTAATTTGGAATCTCCAAAAACACACGCTAAAATATATAAGACATGTGCAAGTTCAATACATATATTACAATTATTAAGTATTAAAAGTGAATCTTCTGTAAGTATTTTGTCAGGAGTTAATATACAACATTATGTATATTCAGAAGAAGTAAAGTGGGTATTTTTAAAATAAAGCTTTATGACAATTTTCAGCAATTCACATAGAACCCACCCACACTTGTAACACAATCTGTTTGTTCCAAAAGGTATAATCACATGATAACCTGGGTAGTAAACACAGAAAAATGTCTGTACTGTCATTGGCTTTTGGAAGTTTATTTTTCTAGAACAGTTTAAAGCTATAAAGAAATTGAGATCTGATAAACAGATTGCATTTCTGGTTTCTCTTCTAAAAGATGTAATATACAATTTAAGAACATTTTCTATGCTGTAACTGATGATTTCTCTCTCCCTGCCTTTAAAAAATGTTGTATCCATAGATATAAAATCACTTTTATGTTCCCATTTGTATTTATTTGCCTTCAATTAGACTTCCTAAAATGGAAGTTACTTCTTTTTCTATATTTCCATAAACAGAAACATAGCATCATGTTTATATTCACTTCAACTTTGAACTAAGATGATAGAATATTCAAGCGAGAAGGGAGAACACTCTGGGCTGTGCGGGAAGAAGGAGACGACAGGTGAAAAAGGGCAGACAGATGGAGTTCTCGTTCCAGTTCTGCAGTTAACAAACTGGAGCCTCATTTTCCTATCCATAAACAAGATTTTACTAAGGTTGCCTTCAACTCATTCTAATGTTCTATAACTCTAAACTTCTTAAATTTCATTTCTTAAAATTAAATTCTTAAATTTCTTAAAATAGTTTCATCCAAACCTGGGACCCTTACCGCAGCATTCTTTACATAGAGGTGATGCCCACAAAGGAAAAAATATATATTCTGACTGATTCTTCCAGTTGGGACTGAAACTCCCAACTGAAGGCAGAAGTTTCCAGAAAACTGTTTACAACGCTGAAGACCCTGGCCTGGATGAGATGATTCCTGTCATATAGGCCATCCGGACCAAAAGCCTTTTATGATGGGCAAATTCCATTTCATTCCTATCCATGATGTGCCATCACATCAAGAGAGGGCATTGTCCCAAATGTTTACCTTCTGTTTCATGTGCAAGCTCTTCTCATGTTATAAAGCAATGAAGTCGTTATTGGGCCAACTCTCTGAAGTTGAGGGGTTTCCTCAGAATGAAAGGAATGGCAGGGTTCCCTGTGGTACCATGTTTCAGCTCCACTTCAACTCCCAGTTAGCCCTCTGAAAGGAAGCGGAGGGGCTGGGGATACCAGCAGCTGTTCTGCACAGCTTTTAGTAAGTTACTTATGTTGAAGGCAGTTCTTAAGTAAGGAAATACTGCTACATAAGTGTCCACGATTTTCTAAATAAGAAAGTTCCACTATTATTGTGGAGTCACATGACTTATGGGCTAATGGTCTCACTCAGTCCCTAGGGCCAGCTTAGCACAATACCCTGTTCTGCTGTTTTGCTGACTGGATGGAAAAACCACAGCCCACTCACACGTGACTACCAGTTCTGCTCGTAAACGTGGCCCAGCACAACCTGCTGCAAACCTGCCAGTTCACACAAGCAGGTGTCCAGCCCCGTGTCTGCTTCCCTGCAGGATGCTGAGTCTTGTTCTGAGACTTCACAAAATTGTTTCTCTAACGTTCAACATTTTCATATGATCTGACGGCAAAGTGGAAAAGGAAAGAATATACCAAAACCCGATCTTTTAAAAAGTCTGGCTGCCCCCAAACAAGATATTACAAAAGTTGTTTAATACTGATGTTTCTTCCGAAAATAAGATGATACTCCTTTGATGTGAAAGTTACATTCCTATAGAAATAAAGACCCCTGAATGACTGAATGTATGCGAGAGCTCTCTACCTTATAGAGAAGTAATTCTCTTGTGAACGATCCCACAAGAAAACCCTAATTGGGGCTTTTCATGATGTATAAAAAGAGCTCCAGGCAATTTGTTCAACAAGTAAGTTGGTGCCTTAGACCTGATGTCCATGTGTCTAGCAACATTTTTGGTTAGGTGAAAATTGTTACTGTTCTACATTCAAATGGATCCAATATTCCACTTCAATTCTTTGTGTCAAATACTAAGGTAGAAGGAAACTTTAATGTTATGAAAAATCATAGACTGAAGTTTCTTTCAGCTCCTTGCACTAACTGTAACGTGGCTGAACCCAAGAACACTGTTTCTCTTACAGTCCTCTTAGGAGGTGGCCGTGTTTTTCTCCCATACTTCAGGGTCCTCTGTTCCAGGAGAATGAGGTGGGTAGGTGTCCCTCCAGCTCCCCATTGCTTCTTCTAGACCTTTCATTCTCCCTTCGCTTCCAAAAACCTCAGCTTCTTTGCAATACGTGCCCCACAGCCTATGCCACCTGCTGCTCCTATTTCCTGCAGCCACCCCCTGATTTGTCAGACATCCGCTCTCATTCATTTTCCTTTTCTCGATTCTTGTCATTGTCCTTGGTTACTTCAGCATCCATACAGACAATCCAGTCAACATTATGGCCACACAGTTCTTTGCCTCACTTTCAATGATCTTTTCCTCGACCCTACCTTAGCCACTCATTTCTTGTCATCCCCAAAATGTCTATGTAAACCTTTCCATTCTCTACACATCATCTCAGTTATTCTTATTGGGAATGACCAGCTAAGCCTGCTGGCCTAACCAGGTTACAATATAATAATGTCTTCAAGAAGAAGGCAAGGATTAGAGGAAAAGAAGTGAAGAAGGATGAAAGACAGTAATGTGGATCAGAAACGACTTCAAGATACAAAGAGTAAATCATAAGAAGAAAAAAATCAAGACGGCAGATGGTAGCAAAAAAATTCAGATTCCCCTCTCCTGACAAGCCCTCCTGGACAAAAGATTTTGTATATGTGAATCTTGGTCAAGAGTTGACTAGGTGGGCACTGATCAAAGGAGGAAGAGAATTAAAATAGCAGGTCACTTGAGACTACTGTGGGGTTCTCCTCCTATCTTTAAGATCCAGTGGGCTGGGGGCAAGGGCTGGTAGTAGGGTAGAAGGTGCCCTTTTGAGTCCAAGAGGGGACAGAGTATGGCCATGAGAGACTGAAAATACTCCCCTAAACATAGGAGTCCTAGGGACGTGTCAAACATGCCAGCTGAGGAAAAAGTTGCACATCGATGACTGAGAAGAAGGAGTAGAAAGACGGGTCTCCCGATTATTAGCAGTGTCCATATGCCATTGACACCCTTAATATCTGGAGTATGTTATCTATATTCTCTGCAACTTTCTTATTTGCGGTCACAAGAGAACTTTTTAAAATGTTTTTTAAAATTAGAATTAACCATTTTAAAGTGTGCAATTCAGTGGCACTTAGTGGACAATTTAGTGGCACAATGTTGTACAACCACATCCTACAACAAGTTTCAAAACATTTTCTTCACCCCGAAAGAAGATCTCACACCGTAAAGCAATCACTGTCCCTTATCCCCTCACCAGCCCCTGGCAATCACCAATCTGCTTACTGTCTCTGTGGATTTACCTATTCTGGATATTTTACATAAATGGAATCATACAATACATGATCTTTCATGACTGGCTTCTTTTACTTAGCATAATGTTTTCAAGGTTCATCCACATTGAAGAACATATCAGTACTTTATTCCTTTTTAAGGATGAATAATATTCTACTGCATGCATATAAAGAGTATTTTTGGGGTGCTATTTACCTAGGGAAGTAATATAAAAACGCAAGGACTGAATAGCTGATCAATCCACATAAAAAGGGCACGTAGCCATGGGTCCTGGTCTATAGAATTTAGTAAATGTAATTTTTGTTATCATTTGACTAGATTTCATTCCCCAAAGTCAGCCACTCTTAACTGACTTAAGGTTGGTTTATCTCTTTAATCCTCTATGGTGGCTAACTTTATGTATCAACTTGCCTAGCCTATGGTGCCCAGTTGTTTGGTCAAACCTAGTCTGGATGTTACCGTGAAGGTACTTTTTAGATAAGTTTTGAGTAAAAACTAACATTTAGGTCAGTAGGCTTTAAGTAAGCAGTTTCCCCTCCATGATGTGAGTGGGCTTCATCCAATCAGTTGAAGGCCTTAACAGCAAAGACCAAGTGTTCCACAAGAAGAGGAACACTGCCTCAAGACTGCGGCATAAAAAGCCTGCCTAAGTTTCCTGCCCGCCAGCCCACCTTACAGATTTCAGACCTGCCAGCCCCCACAGTCATGTGAACCAATTCCTTAACATACACACACACACACACACACACACACAGATGTATCTGAGTATGTATGTATATACTGGCATATGAGTATAATATATATATACATATCCTATTGGTTTGGTTTTTCCAGAGGACCCTAACTAATACATCTTACATTTATCAAGAAGTGGATCCATCCCACATCTTACAAGTCCTTTATCTCCCAACATTGAACAGCCTCCCATGTAAGGCTTATTCAAGAAGCTTCTCTTTCTCTCCGAACTGTCTTTAGATTTACTTCAGCTTATCTGGTTCATACAACAGCACTGGAAGTCAGCACCGTTAGATGATGAAGCTGAGGCTCAGAAAAGGTCAGTAACCTCCCCAGGCTCCTACAATTAGTCAGTTATAGTGCCAGATGTGAATCCATAATTACGTAAGTGTGAGACCCATCCTCCTTCTAATTACTTCACATCTATTCATCTTTGTAAGGCAGGCAGTGTCTGGCACAATGCTTGACAACTATTAGACACTTAATATGCACACCTTTTGGTTTGTATCAAAACTGTAGTGTTAGTTCCTTCACTGTAGTATCATTCTAAAGATTTACCTTTATGATTTCTTAAGCTTCTTGAGCTGCAGAGTGAGTTTGAACATTATCCTCAGATAGGTGATCAGATGATTATGGCTGTCACACAATTCTCTGATACTTTGTCAATCATGAACAAACCAAGCTTTAATGTCCAAGCTTGGTGATAATGATCTACTCTACTATTCACCCACAAAGAAGCAGCCACCAATAAGTTACGTCATAAACTTCATGAATAAAAAATTAAATGAAAAAATTGTTCATTCACGTATTGGCCCTTGTCCTGTTATTTTATGTTTGGATTTTGAATACATTCTCTTTGTCTTTCCTCTGAAGCAATGATGCAAACTCTTGCGGGATTTATATTTAATGGGAAAATATGTTCCCTCATCTGGTAAGTTTTACATATTTGTGGACATGTATTTAATAAAGATGTAATTCGTAATTGGTTTTCCATGAAAGGATCCAGTTTGAATTTTAAGTCCACTTCAACTAGCAGTTTCCCCTTGCAAATCATTGTTTGTAATGGAAAAATTTTTTTTTCAAATCCCCACTGGCAAAAGAGTGTGTGTTTAATGTTTCTGGGTCAACTGGAATCCCACCTTCTTTCCTTCGACTTTAATTGTGAAACCATGCTTCATGCCTGAGATTCTTTGAATTGCGACTTTCTGCCTGGTTGTGGGTTAAACAGTCGAGAGAAGTTCCAAGAGTAGCCCTTATCTATGTGGAAAACAGTGAAGCCTTAGGGTCTATAGAGATTATTTATCTAGTCCAGATCATTGATGGTTCATTATGATTAAAACCTTCTGTTTGCCGGAATCTAAACTCTGTGGCTACAGAGAAGTGTACAGTCCTCTTCCTCAGTGAGTATGAAGTCTAGCTGAGGAGAAAGATAATCTTTCTAAAAGATAACTGAAAAACAAGACAGAACGTATGAAATTGTCATAGGGATGGTGTAGAACAAGTATGACAAACATAGGACCACTCTCATCACTAGTATCCATGGCTGACGTTGCTAATCACACCCCCTTTGCCCAATGAGCCTGGATGAAGCCTCATTTTAACATTCTCTCAACACAGTATACCTGGTAGCCACTACCAATCAGTCAGCGTGGGCCTGTGCAATGACATCTATTTGCCATTTTTATAAAGATAAGGCGCTAGGTGTTCAAAAGACAGTGAAGCCATAAAAGGATGGAAGAGTTAGAGAAGACTTCTTGAGGATAGTGGGGCATGAGCTTGAAATATGGATGAGCTGTATCTTAGTGGAAAGGACAGTTTAAAGCATTCAAGCAGAGGAATTGGTATGAGCAAAGGCATGTCAGTGAGAAATGGCTCAGTGGGTTTCAGATGGTGAAGAGAACTTGAAAATAAGAAGAAAAACTTTACAAGCCCATAGCCTAGCTCAATGATTGCTTTCCTATATCAGGAAAGCAGATAGAATAGATACTAATTTCCTGTCCCCCTCCCTTCCCCTCCTTCAAGGATTTTATGAATCAGAAAGGCACATTCAGAAGGAAAACTGGATTAAAACATAAAAGGAAAACATTCTCAGAAGTCTACAAACTTCAAAAAATATATACCGGACTAAATCATTTCCTCCGAGTACATTGAACATGAAGCACTTCGACAGACAGACCCTCTAATCTGCAACAAGAATGAAGGTTTAGTGATGTTATACGGGAATTGTCATGGTGCCCCGATTCAACCACCAACGGCATCAGTTTTCAGTTCCAACTCCAATCAGATCATTTCGGAAAAAAGGCGTGTGTAACATAGAACAAAATGACAATGCTGCAGCACGAGGCTGCAGGCCCCGAGGCAGGCAGCAAAGGCCCCCAAAGCAAAGAAAGAAACATTTCCCCCACAGCAATAAGGATTTAGCACAAGCATTCTCTCAATCATTTAACAATATATTTTTTTTTCCTGCTTTGTCTCCCCAAATCCCCCCGGTACATAGTTGTATATCGTAGTTGCGGGTCCTCGTTTAACAATATTTAAAACAAACTTCAAACAAGTGTATAAAGAGAGACTAAGACTCAGCATTCTGATATGAAAACTCTGCTTCCCCTGCACACCTGCAAAAGACAAAAACAGTGTGGGCCAAGAGGAGCAATTCACACTCAGCAGAATGTGGACAAGGGAAGAAATGGCAGTCCAGACTGGATGACAAGAAAGAATATGCCCTTGGGAAAATCTTTCTGGTCAATGACTCTAGCCAAAATTTAAGCGAAAAGGCCCCATTACAAAGTATCCATAGTTGTTGCATGTACTTGTGCATAAATTAACTTTTTTGAAATGTCTGTGCGGTTGTTATTCTATAAACCATTTCAATTGTTCTCAAGTAGTCTTTTTAATGTCTCCTAAAATTCATTCAATAACTCCTTCAGATACTATTGGGATGGCTAATTGGAATAAGACAGATCTTGCTCAGCTGTTGCAGCAGAGATTCTGTGCTCAGAGTGGACCAAACGAGTAAGCAGCCTATCTTAGGTCAATGCCCCTAGAAGCAAATCCTGAGACAAGGATCCGGGTACACGGGTTTCCTGGGAAAGCACTCCCAGGAGAAATCTGTGAAGGAAGGAGGGGCAGCAGGGTACAGCAAGAGGGGGACACTGAGCAAGGATGTGTTCTCAGGTATAGACTGGCCTTTTTCTGATTTTCATAGGGGCTATGGAGCAAAATCCACACCCCAGACATGTTCCTTCTTAAAGAAAAGGAGCTTATACTCTCATATTAGTCACTTCCATTAGCACCGACATTCAAGAAGCTGGGAAAATGGGTGCACCAGCTCAATACAGATCTGGATGGGGCACCACAGTCCCTTTGCAGAGTATTGCCTACTTGGCCTCACTTTTGTCTAGCAAAACTCTGTAAGCAGGAATGCTGGCAAACTTTGTTCCAGCACCTTCAGACTCCTGTAAACCCTTTGGGAATATCTCCTCTACATGGAACTTTTCTCCAAAACCCAATTTCTGAATTGCATTCTTAAGTAGAAACAATAGCACAATGCAGCAGTATAACTTATTGCTATCAGATCAGTCTTTGATATGCTAGAGGATCACACTAGGACTTGTCCCCGAGCACTGGGGACCATAGAAGAGGAATCCAAAGGAAAATGGGACAGGAAGACAGACTCTGACAATTCCAAAATTAGTTAGGCTATTACCAAAAAAATCACATCTTCTGGAGTCGGACATATTCAGTTGCGTTCCAAGGTATGGAAAATTACTGATACTCTCAGACCCATAGTCTCCCCATTGGTTAAAATGCAATAATAATAATACGTGACTTGCATATCTGTTCGAGCAGAAAATGTTTCAGAAGGCCCCTAATACAGTTTTGGCTCATTGTATGCACAGCTCAATAAATGATATTTTATTGCAATAGCATATACAATGCTCCCCATTCTCACCACTGAACTTCTTCATTTCCCAAGTCCAAACAGCTGGATTGGATTTATCCACTGCAGAATCCAAACTAAAACCACAAACACACAAGCCCTCAAATACTAAGCAAAAATGCCATGGGCTAGAGCACAAATCATAAATATATAGTTGCATTCTTATAGAGCAAATTTCTCTGTCTGAAAGATAATATTAAAAGACACCAAGCACTGGGGAAAAGGGAAGGAAGATAACCTGGTGGAATAGAGAGGGTGAAATGGAGAATTTGCAAACCAAGTTCTGAGCTTGAACCAGCTCAGCATTGTAACACCAGCAGTGAAGAGTTTTGAGCAAATCAAGATGGTGCTAAGTTGTTGTCCTTCCCGTTGCCTTCTGATAAGGACCATGAATTACCAGCAGCCAACCCATAACTCCTTGTCATCTAATGTAGAGTAACACTTGTGTGGTCCTGGAGGTTCTCTCCAGCTCCCTTCCAAACAATCCCATATGGACAAGCACCGTCTAATGACAGGTGTCCTCCTAAGTCTTGTTCACCCCCATCCCCAGCATGGATGGTGAGGATGGATATTGGGGACCGTGGAGGCATGAATGAGACGAATGAAACGTACTTCCCCCACATTTACTTCTCTCTTGCTTATGGTTTGCCCTTTGAACTTTACATTTACCCAACAAGACTCCAAGAAGCACCAGTTGCTATTTAAGGCTGGAGAAGTCCACTACTTAGAGGCAACATGCCAAGGTGCCAATTCTATTCTGCCTGCAGAGTTGTTTGGGAGAAGAGCAGCAGGATGTAACAATTTACGCTTAGATTTTTCTTTTATTTGTTCAGAATTTAGTGTCCCCTTCCATTTCTCCTCCCTCTCCTTTCACCCTGGCTCCAATTAGAAAACTCCATTGTATAAAATTCCACTCCACAGGAACCTATATCAAATTTAGGAAGCCATTGGTATATAAAGAACCCTCATTTCAAGAGGGTAGAACAGAGTGTGCCATGTAATCAAAGGCAATTAAAAACATTCATGCAATTGTGAATATACATCCTTTAAATACCCAATTATGGAGAATTGTTCTGAAAGCTTACACACTGTGGCACTGGATGGTTTCCAAAAGGCACTTAAGGCATAAGAAGCACTTATTTGGAGCTTGCAAACATGAGTTTTGTTTGTGTTCTTATGCATGTTTGGCAGATACAATGCAAGCTCTGCTTTCAGAACCTTTGGCCCTAAATACAAAGAAATGTGTCAGCAAATACACCAAGAAGTATGCTAAACCCAAAACTTCTGTTGGATCCAGAGGGAGGCTGAGGTAGACTCTGCTTGGTTTCCAGCTAAAGGCAACATCTGGATGCAATCGTCAAGAGTTCTGGCTGTTTGGCCACATCTAACAGAGAAGCAAAAAGTCTTACCAAAAGCCCAGTGTATTCATCACAAAGCTGCCCGATGCTTAAAGCACACCTGGTGTCAGTTAGGAGGGCAGAATGTCCATGTGGGCAGGATGATATCACCCTGTGCCTCTCAATGACCTCAAACATTTGCCATCTACTCCAGGACATGTGAAGTACCACCTACTTGCAAAATGGATTTCTTGGGTTGGCAGTGGGAAAAGGACATGTTTCTATCATCTTCATTTAGTAAATAAGAAATAAGCCAAGACTTTACAGCCCATCTGCTAGGCCGAAGTACCAACTCTGTGACTAAGCAAGTTATATAACATTGGTCTCACTGTCCTCATTGGTAAAACAAAATAAATAGTACCTCCCACATGAAGCTGTTGAGGACTGATTAGATGACAAATCATCTCTCAAGGCATGTAGGTTAAAAGTATTAAATTATTTTGTTAGATTCTGTCTATGTCTTCTCTTTGACTTCTATGCAGAAAAGTCTCCTTCATTAAAAAACAAAATCTTGATCTATAACTCACCCTCTTAATTTACTACATCGCCATTTCCTTAAATGCCAAACTCCTTGAAAGACAACTCTGCATGTTTGGTCCTGCTCTCACTCCCATTCACCCTCACCTCCTGCTCCCTCCCCTACAATAAGTGCTGAGGATCATTCATCAACACCCTTTGCCACATGACTTTGAGTGTTTCTCAGGCTATCCCACTGACATGCTGGCCACATGACTGGAGTGGGTCAGTAGAATGTGGTCAAACATATTTGCCACTTGTGAGCAGAAACTTTAAATGTGTTCGTTCTCTTCATTTTAGTCTCTTTCATTCTTGCCTTATTCCATGAGAACAGTATAGAAAGTAGTGACTACTCCTTAGCCTGAGTCCCAGAATGAGAAGATATTTTGAGCCCAGGAAAGCCCTCCAGAATCCCAGCCCACTTGCAGCCTTCACTTAATGCCAGAAGGAAATAGTGTTTAGTTTTATTCTGTTGAGAATTGGGTTGTTTGTTGCCACAGCAAAAGCTGACTAATACCTAGTATCTTTTCTTCTACTTACCTAAAAGTATCCCCTCTATAATGATCAATAAGGGACAGACTGGCAAAGACCACCCCCTCACCACCACTCTGTACACATGATTCCCCTAGGTATTTCCATTTTGCAACTGTCACCTCCCCTGGCCACCAACTGTTGGCTCACAAGTGGGTATATGACCCAGGCTGCACTGGGAGAAAAGCATGAAGCAATCACACACATAGAAGCAGAATGAGAGGGAGCATCCAAGGGGACTTGAGCCACTGGTTGAGGTTGTTCAGTTTCTATTGCCATGTCCATGCACAGGAAAAAGTTCCTGGCTAACAGGAGTGGGGCTGTGATGATTACATGTAAGGAAAGGAAGTAGAGAAGTCTTCTGTTCAGATAGGGGGGACTTACCGTGAGCTGCATGGCAACTGATGGACAGCAGCTTGAAGAGCCAAGCTGGGTGTTGAAGTGGTTTAGAGCCAAGTCTTTCAGTTCAGACATGGTCTTGACAGAAGACTTGAGGAACCATCCAAATTCCTCTTGTGGCGAAGCTGAATCTAAGGGAAGAATGCAAGGGTCTGAGCAAAGCTGACCGAACCTTGAGCTTGGGAAGAACACCAGGCAGACCTGAGACACTGCAGGGAGAGTCAGAGGACCAGGCTCCTGACAAGTCACCCCAGGATTATGAATAAGAGACTTTCCCATCCCAAACAGCAGCTTCTAGAGCCAGTCTGGGGCCCAGCCTTCAGTTTGTTTCCAGCATAGCAAGCCTCATCACAATCAGAATTGCTGTGCCCTCCCATACACCACTCAGATAGCTCAGAGGAAGAGATTCCAGAACAGACACAAGAGTGTTCTGGGCTTTAAGGGATAAACAATCCTGCACCCCACACTCCAACTGTTTTTTCAATTGTGATGAGAAAGAGCAGTCTGCATCAACAAAGAAAAGGACTCAACAAACAGACCATCTTTCTCCTTTTGCAAAGAGAGGGAGGTTAAATCAGGCAAGGCACCCACCAACGCTTACCCTCCCCAGGGTCTCATGTTCAGAAGCCTGGGGGCTGTTGACTCGGGAGTTAGAACAACCATGCCAGGAGACTGACTGGGGAGTTCTCCTGTTGGCTCAGTCCCTGCCGACTCACATGAGACTGTAGTGCACCCCATGACAGTTATAACTCCCAGAGTGCCCTCCTGAGTCTCCTGGAGACCTTGGACTTCCACTGGAGATGGCTGTGTTTATCACGGAAGAAGATCTTCTGGAAGAGGGGTGAACCCTGACCAGCATTTGAGGAACCAGATGAATAAAGGCAATGATGAGTACAGCCGGGTGGGATTGCAAATTATAAAGTTTGGCAATAACTTAATCATAGTCAACACCTAATGGATGGTAAGTAAGTGCTGGGCAATGATCTAAACATGCACAGAAGGTTTATTTTAATCCTCATAGTGTTCCCATGAGATAGAAGCCATTAAAAGTCCCACTTTATTGTTAAGAAAACTGAAGCATGAGAGTTTAGTGAACTTCTCTGAAATTTATTAAGGGAGATTTGTTAAGAGAGTACGTAAAGATTTAGACACAGGAATGTTCTTACAGCACTACTTTTAATAATGATAATTTTTTCATAGCGACACTGAGATCAACTTAAATGTCCCACAGTAAGGAATGAATTAAATAAGTTACAATTCACTCGTACTACATTCAAAATAATCCTGTAGGTATGTGGTTTGGATATGAAAATCTGTTTATCATGTATTGTTCAGTAAAAAATCAGGGCACAAAATAAATTAAAGTATAATCTCATATTTTAGTAACTATAAATATACACGAATTTTTCTCAAGTTCTGAAAGAAGGTGCGTCAAGGTGTTAATAGTGATTTGCAAATAGTAAGGTTGGAGCTGCTTTTGGTCACTCTTTCATTTATGTAAATCTTCTAATAAAAAGGATTTGCTGGGGCCTGCCCCGCGGCCAAGTGGTTCACATGTTCCGCTTCGGCGACCCCGGGTTTCACTGGTTCGGATCCTGGGCATGGACAGGGCACCGCTCATTAGGCCACGCTGAGGCAGCATCCCACCCGCCACAACTAGAAGGACCCACAACTAAAATATACAGCTATGTACTGGGGGCATTTGGGGAGAAAACGCAGAAAAAGAAAAAAGAAGATTGGCAACAGTTGTCAGCTCAGGTGCCAATTTTAGAAAAAATAATAATTTGCTTTTTCATAAAAAGAAAAGTTATATTAATTTTTTAAAGAATAAAGTAGAATGGAGGATTATCTGGGCATCAAAATCAGGTCTATGGAGGGCTCTTAATTCCATGCACAATGAAGGCAAGGCCTTGGTGCAAGTGGAATTAGTGTAGTCCAGCATTTCCCAAGAGTGGGTTGCTAGGAAGAAGGGTGTTTCATGGTCAAACAAGTTGGAAAATTCTGCTTTGTCCTCTCAAAGATTCACAATGCATAAATTCTGTTAACAAAATTTTAAAAAAAGAAAAACCTATTTTATTTAGTCTAATCCAGAGTTTTCACTACTTAATCACAGAACTCCTTTACACATAATACTTATTTATAGTTCAAGAAATGCTCACACATTTTGGAAGCAGTGGTATTATTTATCCCTCTGCCCAAGGCTAATACCCGCCCTTGTTTATAGATGTTATTCCCAAGAGAATCCCCCAGAAAACTTCCCACATTCAAATCCCCACTTCAGAGTCTGTTCCAGATAACAACATTTGAAAGGATTAAATAAAAAGGAGAAAAGACAGGTATGGCAAGTTAGAAAAAACAAGAACTATGATTACTTACTAGTCATGCTCATATTCTTTAGAAATCAAATTCTAAAGATTAATTTTTTAAGCAAGATAGCTAATTTTTGAAATGCATAGGAAGAAACAACATAGAATGATCCCAGAACTGGATCAGGACTTACTCTAAATTTTCCCATAACGAGGCTTTAGGCGACATTATTGGGATTCACTGTATTTTCTACATTTGTCTTGTTTGTGGTTTTCCAGCATCTTTTGAACATCCTTCCTATACTTTGGCAATTTTCCACCTTGTGAGACCCACCTGTGCAAGACGGAAACCAGGAACCTTGCTTTCCCGGCCTCCTTGCAGTTAGGCACAAGGAAGTGAACCAGACACGCCCCCACAGATTTCAGTGAAGAAAACAAGACAAGGGAGGATGCAGCACAGAATGCATTTTACTGGAAAGGGAGAGGGAGCTTGGAAGAGAAATATCAATCTTTCGGAATCTGGAATGTCAGAGGTTTTCACCGCAGTGTCTCAGGTCACTGTGCTCGATGAGAAATGCAGGGCAGGCACCCAGCCATCATGGGACTGGATCTGTGAGGAGTCCTGGAGAATATAATTCTGGTTTTCTTCCTGACTGCACAGCCCTCAGGCCTGACTCTCCGAGTATTCAATAACTTCCTTTTCTATTTAAACTAGTTAGAATGGGTGAGCAATGCATTGTTCCAGAACCAGATGTTTAGACACACCCTAACACTATCACACTACCTATTCTCACAGGGTGAATGAGGGATGCTACAAAGTAGGCAGGTTACTTTTTTCCTGATATTCCAAATGTTAACCAGAGGATTATTCACTTTATTCCATCCAGTTCATGTTCAATTTTATATTTGGCTGGGTGAATTTTACTTCATCTAGCAAATCTAGATTGTCTAAATGGCTAATTTAATGCTCAGATAAACCAATGAAAGTAGCCGTTAGCACTCTCCTTTCTTGGATTCTGTAGGGCATCATCTCCAGGTTTTCCTCCTACGTAATCAGCTCCTTCTCTGCCTCTGTCTCTCTCCCTCCTTAGTAAAATCTGGATGTCAGCATTCCTCAGGACTGGGTCTTTCTTCTCTCTTTATACCCTCACTGGATAAACTCGAGTCCTGTAGTTTTAAATAAGACGTATGTATAGGTGACAACTATGCTTCCATCTCCAGTGTCAAACTCTCTCATGAATTTGAAGCTTAATACATCACCAGAGGATTATCAAAAAGATGTCTCAAACTGAACGTATCCAAAATGGACTATCCAAACTGCATTGTCATCCACCTGGGTGCTCACACCAAACACCTAGGAGCCAGCTTCCATTCACCTTTTTGCCATGCTTCCTGCATGATTCAGAGAAAAAGCAGACATTTGAAAGAAGCTGCTGTAAGATACAAAAGAAATTCTTATAACGGATCTAATTGGTGCTCTCATTAAATACAAATACACATCAACTCTATTTTTTGTGTGTGTATGTGAGGAAGATTGGCCCTGAGCTATCTGTTGCCAGTCTTCCTCTTTTTGCTTGAGGAAGATTGTCGCTGAGCTAACATCTGCACCAATCTTCCTCTATTTTATGTAGGACGCTGCCACAGGGTGGCTTGATGAGCAATGCTAGGTCCATGCCCAGGATCTGAACCTGTGAACCCCGGACTGGCAAAGCAGAGTGGGAGAACTTAACCACTATGCCACCAGACCAGTCACCACTCTATTTTAAAATGTAAAATAAACTAGAAAATTAATGGCTAAAATATGGACTAATGTTAAAATCTCACTAGAAAAAATGAAGAAATCGTAGATAAAATGGTGCAAGGAACTTAAAACACAAAATCAGAAGTGAGTTCTGTTTGCTGTTCATAAAGAACAGAATCAAACCACAGATACGTAATGCAAGGAGAACGAATCAACAGCAATAAGCCCAGAGTATGAGCCCAAACTAGAGTGTCAAAGGATAGGAAATGGTTTGGTGAGGGAGACAAACATAAGGAATCTTAATCTCAAAAGTGACATAGGAGGAACTTTAATCATTGAATTGATATTAAATTTAAAAATTGGAGAAATAAGGATTAATGTTTCAGAAAAGTTGAACAATAAGAGCGAAACTGAAAGCAAGACACACATTGAACAAACGACAGAAAAGAAAGAGGAAAGGAAGCATGGAGACACGCACACAGGAAAGTTATCAGAAAGCAAAACATTTCAATTAAAACACAATAGACATGAGTTAAGTTCCCCTATTGAAAGGGGAAAATTCTCAGATTGGGTTAAAAAGTAAACCCAACTGCATCCTGCAAATAAGGACCCCTAAAACAAAATGGTACAGAGAGGTTAAAAGTTAAACTATTGACAAGAAAAACATTTAATAAAGAAAAAATACCCATGGTGGTAATATAAACATCAAAGTAAACAGAACCAAAGGCATGAAAAGGGTCATTTTCGAGGGTACAATCTATAATTAAAATTAAACAAAATTATGAAGCTTTATTTGCTAATATCCTCAAGGTTTACAGAACCAAACTTCTGTTGTTGCTCTTGCCGGTGGTGTGGCATTCAGGGCCCTGTCCACCCACCCTCGTCACTCCCACCTCCCTCGGGATCTTTCTACATCTGATTGCATCCTGCAGCTTCAAGAAAAAAACCCTAGAAGAAAACAGGGGGTACTGACTGTCTGCTGAGGCAAGGTCCCCAAAAATGAAAGCTCTGTTTGCTCTAACAGCAGTAGACAATGGGGGCTAAAGATTGTCAAGAACTCCACTTGTTTAAGAAAGAAGAAAGACAGTAGAAATTTTAAAAAATCCATTTTCCCCTGCCAAGGGACCCAGGTGAACTAGGCCTGGGACTTATTCACATCGGCCTCCAAAGGAAATTCAGGCAGAACATGCATGGACTTAGAACAGGACCAAGGGCAACAAGCTCCACCCCTGATGAGTGGTAAAGACCAAAGTCAGAGAGGGCCCCTCTTATTCCAACAGCAAAAGGAAAGAAAGTGGGCACTATAAAAAAATACTGTGGGGGCTGGCCCCGGGCCTAGTGGTTAAGTCCGGCACACTCTGCTTCAGTGGCCTGAGTTTGGTTCCTGGGTCCAGACTTATGCCACCCTATGGCAGCCATGATGTGGCACAGAGCCAAATACAAAATAGAGGAAGATTGGCACAGATGTTAGTTCAGGGCAAATCTTCCTCAGACAAAGGAAAAAAAAAAAGAGGGCCAGCCCAGTGGCACAGCAGTTAAGTTCGCACACTCCACTTTGGCAGCCCAGGGTTTGCCGGTTCGGACGCCAGGCACAAAGCTACGCACCTCTTATCAAGCCATGCTGTGGTGGTGTCCCACGTATAAAATAGAGGAAGATTGGCACAGATGTTGGCTCAGGGCTGATCTTCCTCAGCAAAAAGAGGAGGATTGGCAGAAGATGTTAGTTCAGGGCTAATCTTCCTCATAAAAAAAAAAAAGTACAGCAGATCTATATGAAAGGCATGTGTGACTGCTTACCAAAAACAAAAACAAAACCCTATGATGTCCCAGGAAAGGAAAAGGGAAAAGAAAGAAAAGGAAGTGTGTGTGTGTGTATGTATGTATGTATTTATTTATTCATTTATTTATTTATCCTGAAACAAATGATGTCGCAGTCTCATTCTGCCGACACTGAAGTGTATCATCTGGGCATTCTGTAGATTCCGTAGATTGAACTAAATGAAACAGTCCTGGGAGCTGAAGCTCAGCTCTGCAGCTCATGAGCACAGGGCGGTGGATCAGATGGTTTGAACACCATGATGCAGAGCCCTCCAATTTTCCCCTGGAGTCAGCGCCTGCTGGGAGCAGGAAACAGGACTGGGAATGGGTGGTGAACGGGACAATAAATGCAGTAATAAAAGAGAGGCTGTGCAGGGAGTAAGGATAATCCTGTACTATAAACTGAGGAGGAGGTACGGTCATTCCAATTCTCCATACCAAGGGGGAAAAAATGTGTCATTGAAAGCCAGGACAATGTCACTTAATCCTTGCAACACTCTGAGGTACACATCATCCTCATTTTACAAGGGAGCAACACAGGTGAACATAAGATAGATACCCAATAGTGCCCAAGTTCACTCCATTGACAAATAGGAATTAAAACCCACCCCTGCCTAACTCCATGGCCCGTCTCAACCATGACACGTGTTCCTCCTCTGACGTTTCTGCTAGATGTGACTTTCTATGGATATGTCCTTTCCTGAGATACGCAGTGTCATGGTTATGCTGTAGTAAATGGCTCTTCCCACAGGCCACATACATTCCATTTCTTCTCTGTATCTTTGTTGGTAAATTTCCTTCATTCTAGAGGCAGATTGCATATATGCATCTTTGGGAAATGGAAAGAGGCTTTTTTGTCAAGACCTTTTTGGCAAAATCTGTGTAAACATACAGAAAAAAATATATAACAAAAGTTTACATCCCTCAAAAAGAGGATCTAGATAATTCAAGCGACTGTATTAAAACTTTCCCACTCTACCTCACCTTGGTGTGTAGAAACAGCTGCAGAAATCCTGAATACAAGATCTTTGTCAAAAATCTTCTATGTCTTCTTTCAACTGACCATGGTTCCCCTAAGACTTTTGAAGTCTTTGGGTAAGCCACATGAACAAGCCCAACCTCCCCCCCTCATAAATCATGCTATTGTTTAATGATGCACCATCAAGATAGGCTGCATTTATCTCCCCAGAGCAAGCCTGGCAAGAATATGTTCTGAAAATATTGGTCATGTTATCTTTCCAAAAGGTTAAGAGAAGGATTTGCTTATCTATAATGATTTATGGAACTGACAAGCAGGTGCACAAATGGGGCCGGAAAATGCAGAAGAATAGACAGAATGGCTTAAAACAAAATTATGGTGTCAGGGCAAGAAGCCGATAGCTCCATCCTATAATGGAACAAAAGAACTGGGATTCATAAATCACATTTGTCAAGAATAAATAAAAAGAGAACCAGACGAGGACAGTGCCCCTTACTGTTTCTCTCTCTCTCATAATTTGTTGGCCTGCCCTGCCCTGCCTCTGTCAGAGATAAAGGTTTCTATTGCTTTCTTGCTATCTCTAGATTAGGTCTAAACACCAATAAATAAGAGACACTGGCTTCTGTTAGTGTGTCCTGTCCATATCTGACTTGCCTAGTGACTGGTAAATGATTTTCTGTGACTTGATGATTTAAGCAATGAACAAGTGTATCTGAGCAAGACCCCATGTTGATTCCCTCCAGTGAATCAGGCCTCAGTGGCCACAACAAGAATGCCTGAATTCCAGTTCTAGCTCTGCCAATACCTGCCCAGGTGACTTCGGACACGGTTCCTGTTTTCACTTCTTTCCTTTGCAACAGTATTAAAAGTACATCATCTATCAGTTTGAAAAGCTGAGATAATAATCCAGATGGACAAAAAGAAACTATGTGAAGTCATGCCAGTGCCCTGGACCTCATGGCTGTTTTATTGATGAGCATATGGTGGGGGGCAGAGGGGCAGGTAAATGTTTATAAAGTTGACTTGAAAGAAATGTCTCGGGGCCGGCCACGTGGCCGAGTGGTTAAGTTCGCGCACTCCGCTGCGGCGGCCCAGGGTTCAGATCCTGGGCGCGGACATGGCACCGCTCGTCAGGCCACGTTGAGGTGGCGTCCCACATCCCACAACTAGAAGGGCCTGCAACTAAGATATACAACTATGTACAGGGGGGTTTGGGGAGATAAAGCAGAAAAAAAAAAAAGAAACGTCTCGTATCTCTAAATGAAGACAAGGAATAGATGTATACAGGATGTGTCAGTCCTTTTAATTCTGAAATTACATCATTGAACTTGTAAAGAAGAGCTAACCACCTGCTGACTTAATTGACATTTTAGCACCAACCGAACTGTTTTGGAATAAAAATATTTTATAACTTCCTCGTTTTTGAAAACATTCTCTCCTTGTGTTTCGTTGTGGCCCTAACAAAAATTCAAAGGTAAACAAACTTCAATACAAATCCCCCTTCTACCTCCAACAGTCCCTTGTGCTATTTTAAGCTCTAACTGCACCATGGGTAGCAGTTGGTATAAGCACCTTGCCAGAAAACCTTTATTTTCATTCGCCAGAGAAGACAGCTAATCTCCAGGTGTTCTATTCAATGGATAATGTGCATATTGCAATGTATATGCACTTGTGTATCTCCATTTTGAAGCCTGAGCTTTGGAATAAATATCGCTCTGAGACCACTTGCAGGATTAAAATACAGAATGTAACACCAGATCAGGTTCTTGTCCCCTGCTCCCTGTCCCAGGCTCTTCCCCATTCATAGGCCCATGCACCTAGAAGGAGGCAGCACTGGATGCCCCACTCCTCACCCTCATGCTTCACCTTGATCCCTGCTTCCAGCTACATCCCTGCACTGACCTGGGTCCTGATTTGCTGGCTTCATCTCCTATTTCCGGATGAGTTCTCACTTCCTAGACCGGATTCAGCCACTCCCATTTGGACTTTGTTGCTCTTCCTGGGACAAAGGCTTGTGCTTGCTCTGCAGATCCATCCAATTTTCAATGAGGCCACCCAATCAAGGCCTGGTTCTCTTGGCCTGGGTTACATGGTCCTTGCAGACCTACCAGGAGGAGGAAGGTGGCAGTTTAATTATATGTCACTGTGGCATCCACGCTCAGCTACCTCAGCATGCAGACACAGACCCTTCCACTTCCTCAGTTCCTTAAGCAAGAAAGCACAAAACAGTCAGAGTCAGAAGAGTTGCCAAAGAAGGCTGATTACCCTAGGTCAAGGAAAACCCAAAAGATAGGGCAGCCTATGATTTTTTAAATACTCTTTTAAATTGAACTATGGCATATGTACAGATGAGTTAAAAATTATATATGTGCAGGTGGATGACTCATCAAAAAGAATACACTCTTCGATCAAAAACCCAGATTCAGAAATACATGACCAGCATACCAAAAGCCGCCATCATGTGCCCCCAAATCAGAAGCCCCTCTTTTCTTCTCAAAGCAACAAATGTCGTGACTTCTGTCCCCAAACATTAGTGTGCATGTGTTTGAATTTTATATAAATGGAATTACACTGAACTTATTGTTTTGGGTCTTTGGGGTTCAACATTGTTTGTAAGATTTATCAATATTTTTGCGTGTAGATCATTCCTTTTCTTCTCTGTGGAGTATTCCATTGAATGAATGAATACCCCATTGCTTATTTCTCCATTCTAATGTTCATGGACTTTTTGAGTTGTTTGCAGTTTGGAGTTACTATGAACAATGCTGGTATGAATATTCTTCTACTGATTTTCAGTACACATATATGCACATTTCTGTTGTAGAGCAGAATTTCTGTCATAGACTTTAGCAGATGCTGCCAAATAATTCTCTAAAGTGTTTATAGCAATTTACACCCAATTTATTACCAGCAGTGTTTGAGTTCCAGAAGCCCTACTTTCTCATCCATACTTGGTATTGTCAGCCTTTTTAATTTTCACTCTCCTGATGTGGGTATAATTACAATGCTATTGTAGATCCAGGCAGGAGTGGAACCTACACGAAGCTTCAGAACGCCCTGCTCTGGCCCTCCTGTGGTCATACAACCCCCCACAAGTCTGCTGGGCCAAAGACAAATGTGGCGATAGAAGACCTGACCAACAGAATTAACATGATAGAACTTACTGATGTATGCTATGTACCCTGAAGATAGAAAACGGGTCTTTTTTCCCCAAAAGAATTTATTAAAAACTTTTTTTAATTTACTATAAAAATGTTTTTTCTACAAAAAAATATAATAAAGAAGAAAAGTTAAGTGTAAGCAACTAAAGAAAGAGATAAAGAATAACACTTTTTAATTTATTTAATAACACTAATTTAATTTATTTAATAACACCAATTTAAAGAATAACACTAAAATACATTGCCCAAGACTATGAAAAATTGAATGAAATGTATATTTTCTGAAGAGAGCATAATTTACCAAAACTGATGCCAGGAAAGATAGAAACGCTAAATATACTTATTTCCACACACAAAAAAAACTATTAACTTACCAACTTCCAAAAAAGCCCAAGGTCCAGATTATTTCACAGGGAAATTTTGCTTCAGAATATAGAAAAGAAAAGACAAAAAAGAAAGAAAGAAAATGTCCACCTTTTTTAAATTATATGATTATAATATTGATATCAAAACTTGACAAAGATCACCCAAAATAGAAAATCTTAAACCGCTTTTACTTTTGTATATTAGTGAAAAATCCTTATTAAACTATTAGGAAAGAAGATCCAATGGCACATTTAAAGAACAGTATATAATGATCAGGTAG